>NC_038049.1:27684089-27992235 GCF_002211085.1 Panicum hallii | reverse complement strand
TGCGGAAAATACAGTTACATGCAGGGGTTCGTTTTAAAAGCACTTTTCAAAACAAGTTTTCCAGTACCAAGGGGCACACGATGTTGATCCACATGGATCCAAGTTTTAAACTGCTACCGGACTCCCCGTCCGCCATAGCACACGGCACAACTGCCGGACACTTTCCAAACGACTCACACCAGCTCAACCATTCCCAGAAAGAAACACTAGTTATGTGACCACACCATAACTTGCCCAATACCGTGGGCACGGCTATTCGAATAGATTTTAACTCTGCAGAGGTGTGCAACTTTACCCACAGGTGGGGTACCACAGCGCGAGCACCTTAGTGCCGGTGCAGATCCCATCAAAGCCATTACCCACCTAGCTAGGCCTGACTAGCCACCACGGGATCCATCAAGGGGTCATTCGACCTATCTTCGAGGTTTAACCGGGGCATAAGTCACACAGAGCTTATCCCTTCTCCTTGATCACCCGTTGCTCTCAGCTCTCCTGATGGCTATCAGAATAACTAGTGGGGTTAGGCCAAGCCGTTGCCCATACAACGGTCAAGTGGTTTGCACGACAGGAAGCTAGGTGAGACGACACATCAACTCGGTCCTTAGGGGTGACAAGATGGATATCTCCCCTCCACGCTCAACCACACAGGTACGAGCACACCAACGGCAATTCACACAGAAATGCCATCCATCCCGTCCGACTCGTTTCTCAAATCCACATTTTACCCTTTCCCACACACACGCATTTTCTTTATAAAATCAGGTGGTCAAGGTATGGTTGTCACAACAAGGGTGGCTATCCTACCATGGTTACGGCACACAAAACCATGCAATTTTATAAAACAGGCCGTCGGGTTGTGTTTATAAAAACTAGGACAAAAACATGCATCAAAGGGCGGAATTGAACTTGCCATCGTCAAACCCTTGCGGGAGGTCCTGATCGAAGCACTGTCCCTCGGGTTCGGGGTCGCAGAACTGGTCCTCGGTTGCTTGGTCGCAGTCGGGAACTCCTTCGTTCACTCCGTGTCCTACGACGCAAACAAACAGACACACAATCAAGCGATAGAACTAAAAGCTTTTATCATTGGGCTTGAATCGGAAATAATTTAGTTACGGAGTTAGGGGTGATATCTTTGGGTGGTTTCTTAATGGCATGGCTAAAACTATACTAGAAAGGGCGTGGTAAAGTTTCGGGTTGATCGGAGGTCGTTTCGCACATAAAATGACGAGCTAAAGAGGGTTCGGGTGGTTAAACAGGGCTCCAGGGATTTATTCGTAAGTATCTGGAGGGGGCAAGGGCCTATTTGTAATTTCTAGAAATACGCAGGGCATGCTAAAGGATGTCGAGTATAATTAGGTTCGTGTAATGAAGGGTTTATTTTGAAATAACGGAAAGAGCAGGGCCTTTTCTGCAAAGGGGAGTAAGTGGGGGGTTTCTTTTGAGAAATATACAGGGAAAGGGGGGGTTATGGGCAAAACTGCCCCCTCTTCCTCCTCTCCTCCCCTGTGACCGAAACAGAGGAGGGGCAGGGGCGGCGGCGGCGGGCGGCGCCGGCCGGCCAGGGCCCAAGGGTGGCCCGGGGCAGGAGGGAAAAAGGGGCAGGGGAGCAAGGGGAACTGTTCCCCGGCCTCACCTCGGGCTGAGGTGGAGCGAGGAGGCGCACCCACGGGAGCGGAGGCGGCGGCGCAAGGCGGCTCGGCGTGGCGGCGGTGAAGGCTAGGAGGGAAGGGGCCAGGCGTGCAGCGGCGTTCGTGGGGAGCTGGGGGTGCCCCTCGGCCCCTTTTATAGGCGGCCGGGGTGGTGGGCGGTGGTGACCGGTGAGGGGGGCCGGCGAGCGGCGCGGAGCGCCATTAATGGCGCTCGGCCATTTGCTTACGTCGCGACGCGGCATGCGGCGAGGGCGCCGAGGTGCCGTACGTGGGGCTGTGCCGGTACAGGAGCAAGGGGACGACGGCGCGCGCGGCGGGGCGGGGCGTTGGCGACGGGCGGCGCGGCACGCGCGGGGAAGTGCTCATGTGCGTGCGGCGTGGCTCGGGCCAGGGGCAGAGCGCGAGCGGCGGCCGGCACGGCACGGCACGCGGCCACGCGGTGCGCGTGCGCACGCGTCGCGGCACGGCCGGGGCAGGGGCCTGCGCGCGGCGCGGCAGAGGCTCGCGCGCGGCCGTGGCGAGCGAGCGGGAGTGCTCAGGCGTGTGCGCGTGCGCGGCACGGGCGCGTTTGGCCGGGAGCAGGTGCGCGCGTGTGAGGGTGGGAGGAGGCCGTGGCTCAGGGGCCAAGCAGGGGGGGGGCGGCGCGGGCTGAGCAGTGCTCGGGGCAGGGGAGAGGGGAAGGAGGAGAAGAGAGGAGGGAAAAGAAGAAAGGAAGGGAGAAAGAAAGAGAGAGAAAAGGGAAAGAAGAGAAAAGAAATAGGGGGGAGAAAAGGAGAAAAGAGAAAGGGGAGAGAGGGAAAAAGGGAGGGGCGCGTCGGCGCCGATCGCGGCGGCGACCGCGGTCGGTCGGCCACGCGCGTGCATCGTCCGCACGCTGCACGAGAAGAACAGCATCGCGCCGGCACCGATTGCGGGAAAGGCGGTCGCGCGCGAGCAGTGCGGGATGGAACGGCGGTCAAGTCTGTTGTTGATCAGGAAGGGTTAGGGTTAGGGTTTTGACGACGAATGACTTTTAAATGAGGCATTCTAGCGCGTGATTTAGTTTGGTGAATTTTCAGGGCGTTACAGTTTTGTAGTCGCGCTACAGACGTATGTCCTGCACAATTGGTGTGCGTACGGTCCTGCAGTCGCTTGTGGTGGCCCTGATTCATAACCCGGAATATGAGGGAAACGGTTGCTTCGGAACGATTTTTGGATGTTCCAAGCGTGTGTGTTAGGTTTACCTTGCAAGGTTAAATTCGATTTAGAATCGTCCGCTTCTCACGAGGATTGAGACTGCTTATTCCTTCTGCCACATCGAGTAAAAAAATGTAATTGTTGATGGAAAAATCTTGATGAATGATAAACTCTACCTTGCTTGCTTATTATAGGTGCTAACCTAGAAAGAATAATCAACTAGAATATGAAGCTAAAATTTGAAAGTAGATCATACTTTTTGTTGCTTTTCAGCTGAAAATGAACCCAGAACCTTTACATTGCCTTCATGAGTCTAGTTATGGGCTAAAGTATACCCAATCCCGGGTAAGTCTTGCTAAGTATTAGTATACTCAGTCTTGCTAGCTATATGTTTTTCAGGTAAAGTCTTTGAAGACCCTACTCTTCCCCTGTCTTGGCCCTGTGCTCTTCCAGATGGTTGGTCCGTGGAATGGGATCTGTCCCCGGCCAACACTGATGATACCGAGTGATGTCGTGCCCGGGCTTAGCATGACATCCGTCTTGACGACGTGTCGTAAGTCATCGCGTATGTTTTCCGCTGCTAAAAACCCTAACTCTAACAGTTTGTAATAACTTTTCTAAATTTGGAACTTGGCACTATTGTTGGAAACTCTTGTAAAGTAATTTCCTTGTGATGTAAAATGTGATGGTGACTGTATCTCTGGACTCACCTTCGTGTGAGGTAACCTTATTTGATCCTGTGTATCGGTGGTTTATCGGGACGTTACCCGACAGGCCAAGGGATTATACCGTTTGAAGCACGTTGGAGCCCTCAGGAATGGACTCGCGTACTTGAGCCGGTATAATTCAGGTTGGTTCTACCACAGCTGGTATCAGAGCTATAAGGTTACCCTGGACATACATTTTACCTTAAAAATGCTTTCAGTATAATAGTTTGACAAACGAAATGTTTGGCAAAGCCGCGTTGGTTTCGTTAAGGATTGTGCTTAGTACGTAAAGCCCTAGGGTAATGCTTACAAGGGAAATAGAGGTGGCTGTAATATATATATGTATATATAACCCTAACTACCAGCATTACTTTTCTGTCAAAACTTAAATTCATGCACAACCCAACCTGATATTTAGTAACGACACCTTCGATGATGAGGTGAGAAGGTAAGGATCCTCAGCTAACTGGGGAGTTAGCCTTCCCGTCAGTGATGCGAACCGAACGCTGTTTCTCAAGCAGTGGCTTACTTGAGATGCTACCAATATACCAACCTCGTTGATTATATTGGGAGTATATGGTTCGGCGCAGGGTATGGCGATCGCAGTTCATACCCCCGCATTTTGCGGTACCCCCGTGAATACGTTGTTTCGATAACGTATGTTAACGTCGTCTGTACGGCGGTAATTGTACAGATGCTGTTTCTATAGTCAACAGTAATGTTTGGGGACGCTTTCATGACATGCTGGCATGAAAGGTTCAATATATACATATTGGGTTTTCTGCAGGAATGCTAACCACGATTCGATAGGTTCTGAACGGTTAGGATTATCGACTAGATATTACAGGGAGAGACGTATTTATATTGTGCCACCGTAACTAACCACGTAAGACCAAGATTACTTGGCAGTTATTTTTGTTTGTGATGACGTGTAGTACGTGCATGCATCATGTTATCTTGGATTGATTTGATTGTCTTGCTTGTTATGTTATTGTACTAAAATGTATGTTGTATCTGAATGCCTACCTAGACTTTGTGTTGTAGGAGCCAACATAATCTGCTAGGCTAACCTGGAGTTGGGAACGTCTTTTGTGAATCAAGTGGATTGGGTCATGTTGGATCTTATCGCCGATCTTAGCTTGACAGCCAAATCAAACCCTTGATCGTGCTTTGAATCTGGTTCGATAGAACCATTGAGCTTTTCCTTTGGTGGTTAAACCTTGATAATCATCAGCAAACTCTTCAATCCATCATTCAGTGATTCATCTATCCTCTCTTGATGTTGTACCTTATATTGTTGGCTATTCTGGTTACAATATTTGAAAGTTGCACCTTCCATTTTTGCTCAGATGATTTTGGATAAATTAAAAAGATTTATGACAATAACTGCTTTTGAATACAATTCTCCCGGCAAAAGTCATGCATCATAATACATACCATCTTTGGTCAGTGCATGGTGTTGCATTGTCATCGAAAACCTGTAGACTAACTAACGGGTGTGTATCCAGTACAACTTCAGGTTGTCTTCAGTTTCCTAAATCTATCTTGTTGCTGTTGGCACTACAGGGTTGTCACTCCTCTTTTGCGGTGGTGTTTAATCACATGACCATGATGCCATGTCGGAACCTAAGGCCTCATGTGTGCTGCAGCCACATGATTGAGCCATTAGGAGCGCACTGGTGACTAGGTATATGTGACGTAACCCCACTGCAATCTCTTCTTATGCAACCTTACTAGTGTCCTAACTTTTGATCCTCGCTCAAGGATATAGAACTACCCAGGTGTTAGTCACGAGAGAACGGTTGTAGAGTGTGAGTCATGTGCATCATCGACTCATCACGGTATGCATCATACTTTATGCATTTCTTATGTGCATACATTGCAAGCATCATCATTCTTGCATCATGGTGTAAACATTGCATCATGGTAATTGCATTGTATCATATGCACCATTTCGGTCGTGCATGGAATCCTCCATTCTCGTGTTGCACCATCATTGCAATCATACATCTTAACAGTGCATCACATTCATGATTATATATCGAGCATTGCACTCTGAATTGGAGCACTTTATCATTATCCCTTGATTGCATCAGTATAAATAGGCATGTTTTGCAATCAACATCATCCAAATCATTCAAGTAATAAACTCTGAGCAGGAATGTTTCAAACATCACTTATCAATCTCTTATACTATCCTCACTTGCTAACCATAAGTTTTGTGATGAATGTCGCCGACATTTATCGTTTTCATGTTGTGATCTTAGCTCTATGAGAACTGGATCACCTTTCTTTCTCTTTTCTCGTTAAACTCATCCATGTACAATCTATCCATTCTCTCGTTATACTTATCTCGTCATACTCCAACGGCTTTTATCATCAACCTCAAGTTTCTATGGTGTGATTGCTTTTTTCCACTTCTGATGGATGATTTGCTTCTCTCCCATTAAGAGTCTTTCGTCCGAATCTCGGGACGAGATTCTTTTTAGGTGGGAAGGCTGTGACAGTTCATGTACTTGTAAACTAGGCACCTAAATTTTTAGTGTGAAGTATGTGCTTGTTAGTGAAAAGCTTGTGTATGTTTATGTGAAGCTTTTGAAAATTTAAAGTGCAAGTAAAAAGGGTATTTTTATAATTACAGGAAAACCTAGGGTTGTTTTTGCAAAATGTATTTGGATAAGGGTAATTTCAAAATAAGTGAAAGGTGGTTTTGTAAACATGTTTTTCTTATTTTATCCCCTGTAAAAAATATATATTTATCCAAAAGTTGCATTAGAAATGTATGTGTTGAATTGTGTAAAAGTTTGGGTAAAATGGTGAAAATAACGGTGTTATGTAATTTTATAAAAGTACAAGTCCTTTTATGCAAGTAGTTGAATTACAAAAGTAATTTTGAAGTTACTTAGGGCTAAAGTGTAAAAGGTGCAAGTCATTATGACATGTTGTCGGTGTTTAACCGGCTGCCCACCGAGGGGTATACCCAAGGTGGTAAGTTTTGGGTGAGGGGACACCGAGATCAGGAACTCGAAGGTGCAAGGAACACAAGACTTAGACAGGTTCGGGCCGCACGGAGCGTAACACCCTACGTCCTGTATGGTTTGTATTGCCTTTGGTGTAGAATGACCTAATGATCGTCTGTTTTGAGAGGGGTCCCTGTCCTCCCTTATATATCCGAGAGGGCAGGGTTACAAAGATATTAACCAACTCCAGCCAAGGAATCGTACCAGAACATATCTCGAGTAGATTCCTCCCGTATCGGTTAGCTCTATCTCCTATTTAAACGGGATAAATAAGAGATAACCCAGATGAATAAGAGATAAGACGGACTTAATCTCTTAGACCTCTTTAAACTACGTTACGTACCCAGCCCGGTGGCCCCGGGTCTGACACATATCTATCCAATCATTATGACGAGTCTATCTCATCATCATGACATGTCATAAATGCTTGCACTTAGGTCCTGAATTTTATAAAGTTACGCTCTTTAGGGCAAAAGTAATTCAAATCCAACTTTTGTTGAAAATTTAACGTGTAAAGATATAAGTTTTGAGTTTTTGAACTTCAGCCCTAAAGCAATGTTGTAGAGTTTGAAAACTCACCAACTTTCATTTTGGGCATTTCTTCATTCGGGTTTTAGATTAATGTAAAATTTATGCTTTACAGAAAGGTCCTTGTACTTTTCTAAATTTACGCATAAGTCCTTGGGAAGTCTCTTTTCTCTTTCTCCTCTATTTCTTTTCTCCCTGGCGTCTCTTTCTTTTTCTTTCCCCACCGGCGGCAGCTCCATCCAAGCGCTTCTTTTCTTTCTCTCTCCCTCTACTCGGCACCAGCCGGCTGCAAATCGGGAGGCGCAGGCGCAGGCCAGCGGGCGCGGTGCGGCCAAGGGCGCAGGGCGCGGCTGAGGCGGGCGAGTGGCGCAGCTGGCGGCAGCGGCTCAGGCGGGCTAGCGGCAGCTGCTCCAGGCGGCGCGCTGGCGCGCAGCGCGGCGGCTCGGGCGGCCCGAGCGGCGGGCGGGAGCTAGCAATGCAGGAGCGGGCGTGGCTCGGGCGTGAGCTGGCGCAGGCGGCACGACTCGCGGTGCAGGCATGCGAGCCCAGGGCGGAGCACAGGCGGCAGGCGGCGCGCGTGAGCCGAGCAGGCGGCAGGCGATGCGCGGCACGGGCGTGCGTGGGCGGCGCCAGTGCGGGGTGCGCGGGAGGCGTGGAGCAGCTGTTGGCGTGCGGCTCGGCTTGGGCGCGCGGGCGCTGGTGCAGGCGCGGCGCTAGCGTGTGAGCGGCACGCAGAGCCAGGCAACGGCGTATAAGACGACGCCGTCAAGCTGTTCAATGAATTGCTTCCCCACGCCAGGCCAGCCTCGGGAAGAAATGAGCAAAAGAAATTAGAGGATCACAAATTGTTTCTTCCTGGCTGGAGGAGGTTTATTGCTGTGCAGGGCACCGGCTTGGAAGAGGAGTAGTCGTGCAGGGCAACGACGTGCAGGGCGACGGCGTGCGGTGCTGCCAGGCACGACGAGCTTCCTTCACCCATGTGGAGGTCGAGGCAGGAGCAACGCGACGCGAGTCCGACGCACGACGCAGGACTGATGGTCGGCTCAGTTCGTTTCCGCAGGCGCGTGCGTATGCAAGGCAACCGACCACGCGCATGCAGGTTGGGGGCCGTTGATGTGGGAGCAGAGCAGAAGTGGCGCACCGGAAATGCAACCAAGCGTGGCGATCCTGCAGGAGGCTACGCGGGTGTGCCGACCGTGTTTCTGCAGCACACGCGCGTGAGCAGTGGAGGTTTAGCCCGTGAGAAGGAAAACCCTGAGGTTCGCGAAGGAGTCAGCATAGCGAACCAATCCGGCCTTATCGGCTTCTTCCATGAGCCCACGACATCCAGCAGCTCTTACCCTTCACCGATCGTCCGAGCAAGACCACAACACCTCAGGAAAGCTCGTGAACCCTCTTATCGAGCCTCTTCGGATCCCTTCGCTGAAACATCGTCGCCGTGGCAAAGCCGACTATCGTCGCCACGGGTCATCGTGAGGAATATTCCTCCGGTCATTCTTCACCCACTACAATCCCCTGGCAAGCTTCTTCGTCACCCACAGAACCTCGTCACCATCGAACACTTTTCACCGCCGATCCTGTTCGCCACGGGAATTCACTTTCCACCCATTCTCCTCCACAACAAATGCTACCCCAAGGTTTGCCCTGACCCACCGAATCTTCCTAATGCTGGCGACCCTTTCGCCGGAACACCATCATCTTCTTTCTGTTCTCTGTTTTCCCCTACCAGGGACTAAATTGCTTTGATTTAGAAAGTTCTAGGGTGTTCTCTGTAAAATTTCCAGAGCCTTCCTTATTTCAAACCAGTGAACTTCTACATTTCATAGAAATTCGTAAGAAGTTAATAAAAATACAAAATCAGTTTTGTTTGAATCCTTAGGTCAAATTCTATAAGTTTTATGTTGTGATTTTGAGTGGAAAGCCTTTGATTTATAGTCTAGGTTAAATATTAGGTAATGAATGCTTTATTTGTACCTTGAGTTATATGCATGTGTTATAGCTGAAAAGTAATCATAGGATGTATGTCTTAAGTAGAGATGTGTGATATTTAGTTAATCTCTTCACACGAGTGCTCATATCCCTGCCATCAAGACTTTGTCCTTGTTTTGATTTCCATTTCTTTAGGGTCCTTTTCATATAAGAATCCTTGTTAGTCCGTGTGTATCTGCTGCTTATCCAATACATGTCTGCAGCTATGCTTCCGCGTCAGCTATCAGCTCAGCCGCTAAGAATCCGTTTCCTTTGAGTCTAGGATGATTCTGTGTAACAGCTGTCAGCCGATGTAAATCTTTTGATATGCTTCTACCATCGGCTAGTTAGCTGATACGGTTGTCATCTTTCTAATATCGACTACTGCCGATACAATTCTTTTGTTTTGTCCTATATCGGCTGCACATAGTCAATGTATCAGAGATGCACATAAAACACGATCTTAGGGTTCCTGCTATTGGCTAATCTAAGCTGATTCTAGTTGTTTTCCATATCGGTCAAATATGGCCGATCAATCCTTAGTTTTCCCATCTTTATCCACACACTTCTATCAGCCGATTTATCGACTGAGAGATCGGCTATATATCTATCGGTCACATATCCTCAACCACACCTAGTTACCTAGGATGACACTTAAGCACATCTCAGTTAAGACACAACTGCTTTAGGAATCATACCTCTGTTAAAATAGTCGATGCTTTCATCGATCAATTAGGAAACCGGTGCACCTATCAATCGGCTACATAGGCCAAAGTACACAACCCTAGATCAGCAAGATAGCACAGTAGACACACCTCTGTTAGGCACGACCTAAACACATCAATCGGCTAAACCTGAAGCACCCTCGTCGAATAAGGCAAGCCGAAACACCAACCATCAGTTAGGCAAAAACATGCTGATAATCCAATCGGCAAGATCCTTCCTTGTTCTATCCTTGAAGCACTGTACTTTCAACATTCCTCTCTATATCAGCCGATTTAACCTCAGGTGAACCACATCGGCTAATCCTTTCTACTCATATACAAAGATTGCTCATGCTGGTTTCTCTTCTAAACGGAACTCAGCAGATTTCCTAATACTGTGCAAATAGCTTCCTTCTTTACCAAATCTATCAACTAAACCTCTGTTGTATCCAATCAACTTTGTTGTAGTCTTCAACATATAGCCCTTCTTAATTAGTTGTCCCCCTAAAGCTCTGTCTAAGTTTAATTCAGATCTTTCTGGTTGTTGTGTGAGTAGTGTGTTAGATGAGTGCTAGATTGTAACTTTATTGTGAAGTAAGATAGTTTTATATATACACTTTGAATGTAATATTGCATTGCATGTAGATACGGCTACTTCCACAAACGGTACCTACGAGATCTCCCAGGAGTCTGCGGAGGATATTCCTGAAGACCAAGTGAACGTCACCAAGGGATTAACTGAAGCCCCGAACCAAAGTTCGGAAGATATTGACATTTCTGACTTCAGCCCCACCAGTAAAGGCAAGCCCCGGACATAACCCACTATTTTAATTACACTGCAATCTATATCTATTTATGTAATTCTATGCATTATGTTCTTAGGAATTGCTTGGAACCCTAGTTGCATAATTCCAGGAACCGATGTACTTAACACTAGAATTTGAGTCCGACTAGCTGCTATGCTAATAGGACCGGTAGAACTCGGGTGATTTCCTATCACTCGCGTGATATAGGAGTTGTAATGTTTACATTCCTATTATCACTATAAGGATGACGGACGGGAGTTTTGTGAGGTATCATGGTTGAGATGATACCCCGTCTGTGTTGATGAATTTGATAAGGTCGCAGTGTGTGGTAGTGCGGATTAACCGTTTGAAAGTACTAACCACATGCCGCGAAATATGGTAAGCGGTAAGCCTAGTAACCAATCGGTCCGAGGAGTGGACATACCTCCCACCACTCGTATTTGCTTCTTTTGGTTACTTGATTCGACATGTAGGAATACGTGTTGCAAGGGCAACCAGGAGTACGGACATGTAGTCGCGCTACAGGCGTACGTCCTGCACTTTGGAAGTGCGTATGGTCCTACAGTCGCTTGTGGTGGCTCTGATCCATGAGTCGGAATGAAAGGCAAACGGTTGCTTTGGAACAACCCTTTAGTGTTCTAAGCGTGTGTGTTAGGTTATCCTTGCAAGGTTAAAAATTCGATTCAGAATCATCCGCTTCTCACGAAGATTGAGACTGCTTGATTCCTTTACCACATAGAGTAACAAGAGCAACCTTGTGTTTATCAAAGATGATGTTTGACCAAAGATTCTACCATGCTTGAATAGCCATAGATGCTTATCTAGAATGGATAATCAACTAGAACCTGAAAGCTAAAAGTTGAAATTAAGGATCTACTCTTTATTGCTTTTCAGCTGAAATTAAACCCAGAACCATTATAAACTTTCATAAGTCTAGTTACATGGCTAAGTATACCATGAGACAGGTAAGCCTTGCTGAGTATTAGTATACTCAGTCTTGCTAGTTATATGTTTTTCAGGTAATGCCTTTGAAGACCCTACTCTTTCCCTGTCATGGCCTTGTGCTCTTCTAGATGATTGGTCCTTGGAATAGGATCCGTCCCCGGCCAATGCTGATAATGCCGAGTGATGTCGTGCCCGGGCTTAGCATGACATCCGTCTTGATGACGTGTTGTAAATCATCGCATATGTTTTCCGCTGCCAAAAACCATAACTTTAACAGTTTGTAATGTTTTCTCTAAACTTGAAACTTCGTACTACTTCTCAAAATTCTTGTAAGGTAATTCCCTATGATGTAAAATATGATGGTGACTGTATCTCTGGACTCACCTTCGTGTGAGGTAACCTTATTTGATACTGTATCGGTGGTTTATCGGGACGTTACCCGACAGGCCAAGGGATTATACCGTTTGAAGCACGTTGGAGCCCTCAGGAATGGACTCGCGTACTTGAGCCGGTATAATTCAGATTGGTTCTGCCACAAGGACCTCCTTGATAAGGGTTACATTCATCCAAGTGCTTCACCATGGGGTTGTACAGCCCTATTTGTGAAGAAAAAGGACAATAGTCTAAGGTTATGTGTAGATTATCGTCCTCTCAATGCGGTAACCATCAAAAACAAGTATCCTTTGCTCAGAATTGACATTCTATTTGATCAGTTAGCCGGAGCCAAAGTATTCTCTAAGATTGACCTCCGCTCCGGATATCATCAAATCAAGATCAGGCCAAGTGACATTCCAAAAATAGCCTTTTCCACCAGATATGGACTCTATGAATATCTGGTTATGTCGTTTGGTCTTACCAATGCCCCAGCATACTTCATGTATCTCATGAATTCTGTCTTCATGCAAGAACTCGATAATTCGTAGTGGTCTACATTGATGGCATTTTGATGTACTCTAAAAATCTGGAAGATCATGCAAAACATCTTCATGTTGTTCTTCAAAGATTGAGAGACCACCACTTGTATGCCAAATTCTCCAAATGTGAATTTTGGCTGGATACCATTAAATTTCTAGGACATACCATCTCCAGTGATGGTATATCCATCGATCCCAGTAAAGTCCAAGAAGTGATGGACTGGAAACCTCCTACGTCAATCCACCAGATCCGCAGTTTTCTTGGTCTAGCTGACTATTATCGTCGTTTCATTCCTGACTTCTCAAGAATAGCCAAACCTATGACCGAACTGCTAAAGAAAGGAGTTAAATTCTCCTGGGATCAGAAATCTGAGGATGCATTCCACACCCTCAGAGCACATCTCACTACTGCCCCAGTTCTAGCTCAACCAGATGTTTCCAAACCTTTTGACATCTATTGTGATGCTTTGGGAATCGGACTTGGTTGTGTGCTTATGCAAGACAACCGAGTGATTGCTTATGCATCCTGAGCACTCAGAACTCATTAACAGAACTATTCTACTCATGATCTTGAACTCGCAGCTGTTATCCATGCACTTAAGATTTGGAGACATCATCTGATGGGTACAAAGTGTCATATCTATACTGATCATAAAAGCCTCAAGTACATCTTCACGCAAGTAGATCTAAATATGAGGCAAAGACGCTGGCTAGAACTTATCAAGGATTATGATCTAGAAGTACATTATCATCCAGGCAAGGCCAATGTCATCGCGGATGCACTTAGCCGCAAGGCGCATTGCTCATGCTTGTCAGTGGAAGCTTTCAATGAGACTCTTTGTTGGGAGATGAGGAAGCTCAATCTAGAAATCATTCCTCAAGGTAGCTTGAACCATCTCTCAGTTGAAGCTACGCTTAGGAATAACATTGTCCTGGTTCAACAGCATGACAAAGGAGTCAGAACCATCAAACCGAAGTTAGCACAAGGAGAAGAAAAGTATAAGTGCTTTCGAATAGATCACGAAGGAGTTCTATGGTTCAACGAACACCTTGTTGTACCCAAGGACCATAAACTTCGTAAGCAGATTGTAGACGAGGCCCACCTGTCCAAATTTTCTATGCACCCCAGTAGTACCAAGATGTACCAGGATTTGAAACTGAACTTTTGGTGGACTCGTATGAAGCGTGAAATTGCAAAGTATGTCTCGGAGTGTGATATTTGCTAAAGAGTCAAGGCCAGTCATCTTAAAGCTGCTGGTATTCTTCAACCTCTACCCATTCCCTCGTGGAAGTGGGAGAATATCAGCATGGATTTCATCGTTGGCATACCCAACACCTCCCTAAGGCATGACTCTATTTGGGTAATCGTAGATCGATTAACCAAGACTGCCCATTTTCTTCCCGTGCATACTACTTACAACGCCAAAAAGTATGCTGAGATCTATCTAGAACAAATCGTTCGTCTCCATGGTGTGGCAGAACCGCCTGAATTATTCCAGCTCAAGTGCGCTAATGATCGCTATACAGCTGGTATTATCTTAACGCACTTGAAATGGAACAATCCATTGGTCTGTCGGGTCTCCGCCCGATACAACCACGGTTCAACAGGATCGAAGCAGGTTTACCTCGCACGAAGGTGAGTTTATAATCACAGAACAGCTCATCAACTTTTAATTTACAGATATTCAAACTTTATTACAAACCAGGTTTAAGCTTAAGTAAACTTATACAACAGAGTTCAAACTGACAAGCGGAACAGCTTGTCCAAACTCACAGTGGAAAGAAAAGATTACGCGACTACACACATCGCGAAGGTGGACACCTTGCTCAGCCCAAGGCCTGGTGTCACTCCGGAGGGTCACTGCCAGCCGGGGACGGGTCCCACTCCACGGACCAGCCAAAAGGAATGGACGTTGGCCACACAGGGTTGTCCGTGGGATTCTCGAAGTTTATACCTGAAACAGATACTAGCAAGACTGAGTATTCTAATACTCAGCAAGGCTTACCCGAGTTTGGGTATACTTTAGCCCATAACTAGACTCATGAAGGTATTGCAAGGTTCGGAGTTGTTTTTAGCAGAAAGCAACTAAGAATATGATCTACTTTCAAATTTTAGCTTTCAGATTCTAGCTTGATTAGCCATTCTAGGTAAGCACCTATACTAAGCAAGCAAGATAGATATTCTCATCCATCAAATTATTCCCTTAATAATTACACTTTTTACTCAATCTTCGTGAGAAGCGGACGATTCTGAATCGAATTTAACCTTGCAAGGTAAACCTAACACACACGCTTGGAACATCCAAAGATCGTTCCGAAGCAACCGTTTGCCTTTCATTCCGGGTTGTGGATCAGGTCCACCACAAGCGACTGTAGGACTGTACGCACACCAATTATGCAGGACATACGTCCGTAGCGCGACTACAAAACCCGTATTCCTGTCTGCCATGCAGAACGTACTCCCGCACGTTGGTGCGTGGGAGAACCAAATTACAAGTGGTGGGAGGTATGTCCACTTGCCGGGCCGATTGGTTACTAGGCTTACCGCTTACCATATTTCGCGGTATGTGGTTAGTACTTTAAAACGCTTAGCCACCACTACCACACATTTCAACCTTAAAACTTTTCTCAAAACAGATAGGGTAATCTTCAGGTCATGATACAGCACATGACCCTGTCCATCATCCTTATAGTGATTGCAGAATAGTAAACATGCAACTCCTATATCGCGCGAGTGACAGGGAATCACCCGACTTTAATTTACCGGTCCTATTTAGCAGAGCATCTAAGCGATAAGGACTCGGGAGCAACACATTGGATTCCTAAGATCATATGCAACTAGGGTTTCATTTCAATTCCTAGACATAATGCAAGATATATAATGTATAAGTGAATTGGTAATCAGTTGAAATACTGGGATATGTATCGGGGCTTGCCTTCTTGAGCCGGGTTGGGGGTAGGGGTGTCAGAGGCTTCTGAACTTTAGTTCGGGGCTTCAGTTAGTTCCTCGACGGCTTGTGTTGGGTTTTCAGAAAACCCTTGGTCTTGTCCTAAGACCAACTCGTAATCTCCGTCGTCAAGCGTTGTTGATTCTATATGACATGCGACAAAATAAATGAGATGAAATTTATATTTAAGATCTTATGTTACAACAAGTTGCAAGCCAATCAAGTCAACACACAAGAGTTCATGGAACACGGGGGTTTAGACTTGAATTACTATTTGTAAACGAGTCATGATCATAATACTGAATTTATTGCTAACAGGACCATAACATTTGCATTTTAATTTCAATTTCAGGTTTAAAAATTCACAACTTAGCCAAATAGGATCATAAAATTTTAGAACTCTAATTGTACACTAATCATTAACACATTAGAGTATGGTAACAAGATCTTAACCAATTAGGTTTAAAGAGTATGCTTAACTAACCTTAAAACATTTCAAAATTGAAATGCCCAAACTTAAAAGAACTTATATTATCAAACAAAGTCAAGTGTAGAACCTTAACATAAGACCACATAAGACTCAAAGCCATTACATACCAAAAGTCATAAGTAATAAAGTTAAGGTGTAAAAGTTATACACGAAAATACCTTTCAACTTTAGATTTGAAAAAGACCTAAAAGCATTTAGTTTCACACTAAACTCTATTAGCAAAAGTCGTAGGGTTTGAAATCTAGTTTTCAAAGAAACTAGTTTTGCAATTTTTGCATTTTTCTACAATTTATACGGAATTAAACATGTTTCAGCCAAAGAAAAGAAATCTAACCTTTTGCAGAAAAGCCCTCGGCAACTCTTTCCCTTTCACACATCTACCCCTCCCTCTCTAACCTCCCCTTACAGGTAGGACCTCCTCTGCTTCTTCTCCCCCCCCCCCCGCCTCCTCCTGCTCACGGCCACAGGCCGAACCTGGCTACACGGCGTCCCTCAAGCGCAGACCTGCACAGAGCATCCCCACTCCCCCCCCCCCTCTCTAATCTCCCAGCGGACCCGGAACGTCACGGCCGGCGGCAGACATGGCACGGCCATAGTGGCCGGCGACGCCAGGGCCGCGAGGCTCCCAAATGGGCGGCCAGGGAGCATCACCAATGCTCCCTGAGCAAGCCCCAACCTTAGCCACGTCTCGAGACGGCCGGAGCTCGCGGCTCGACGGTGGCGCCCCATGGCCGCAGCTCGGCCATGGCGGTAGCGCGCGTTCCGGCCATTCAAGTCATGGAGCAGCTGCTAATCCACCTCTACTACGATCCATCACTTGCCCTTGTCCCCTTAAACCACCCGGATCAGACCCAAGAGGCCGGGGGAAGGCTGCCCACCGAAGCCGATGGACGGCGGCGCTCGGAACCGAAGAGAAAAGCCAAAATCCGGCGAGAGTAGAAGCGAGGGTGGCCTGAGAAGTGAAGGGATGGGTAGTGGATGGCGTCACACAGCTCTGGGCACAAGCAATTGAAGAGGGGCTGAAGGGCGGCGACGGGAGCTCATCGGAGGTACGTGGCGGCCATGCGGGGGTGTCTGCCGACGTGGAGAAACAAGGGATGGCCAGCGAGGGGAAAAGCGGGCACCAGGAGGGAGGGCCGAGCGACGCGTGGAGAGGGCGAGCAGGAGGTGGAGGCGGCGCTCTGCACGGCGGCGGCTGGGGGATGCACTGCATCGGTGGCAGAACAGAGCAGGGGAGCAGAAGAGCTCAGAGGAAGGAGATGAGAGGGGAAACGGTCGAGGACTCAAGTGTAAAAAATAAAAGATCTAAGGGCCTCTCTGTAAAGTGAAAATCCCCGTTGATTTAAAGCTCAAATGAAAAGGTGCCCAAAACCAAAGTTGTAGAGTATTTCAAACTCTACAAAAATGCTTTAGGGCTCAAGTTCAAAAGCTCAAAGTTTGCAGCTTAACAAGATAGGTTTTGCATAAAGGTAAAATTTGAATTACCTTGGTCCTTACCAAGGTGAATTTGATCAAAATTTGAACATATTTGAAAAAATTTAAGGAAGGTCATGATGACTTGCATTCTTACACATTGGTCCTCAAGTAAACACAAAAGTTACTTTTATACATCAGTTACTTTACATAAAAGCCCTATAGTTTTTGTTTTAATTACACATAGATCCCTACCTTTCCACCACAAACCCATTGTTCTTAAGATTTAACCTCCTTTTTTCACTTCTCTTCCTACAAAGATAAAAATTTAACACTTGGTATTATTTTTCTCCTAGGTTCCAGTGCTACCTTCTATTTAACCCAAATAACACTTTAATAGCCTATATTTTATAGAAATTACAGATATACCCCTAGCCTTTTGTACTGTCCCACATACACCATAGTAAGCATACACATAAGCATACATATATCATACCAAAGCCTAGTGTCCCTATTTTCTAATTACCTGAATGTCACACATGGCGTGCCTAAGACGATCATTTCTGATCGTGGAGCTCAGTTCATTGCACGCTTCTAGGAGCAATTGCAATTTTCTCTCGGAACCAAGCTGATTTGAAGATCTGCATACCATCTCCAAACTAATGGACAGACTGAGAGAATTAATCAGATCCTTGAAGACATGCTCCGAGCTTGTATCATTCACTATGGTACAAACTGGGACAAATGTCTAGCCTTGGCCGAATTTTCTTATAACAACAGCTATCAGTCCAGTCTTCGAATGGCCCCCTTTGAGGCGTTGTACGGTCGGAGATGTCGAACTCCTTTGAGTTGGTCTGAGACCGGTGAACGCCAAGTCTTCGGACCAGATTTAGTTACCGAAGCTGAAGATAAGGTCAAAATTATCCAAGCAAATCTTAAGGCAGCCCAGTCTAGACAGAAAAATTATGCAGACCAAAGGAGAAAATCCTTACAATTCCAAGTAGGAGATCATGTCTATCTTCGAGTATCTCCTACTAAGGGTGTTCAACGTTTTGGCATAAAGGGAAAATTAGCACCCCGATACGTCGGACCTTTCGAAATCACCGAAGCCTGTGGCCCAGTGGCTTACAGACTTCGTCTTCCTTCTCAGTTGGCCGCCATTCGTGATGTCTTTCATATATCTCAACTCAAGAAATGCATCAAAGTGCCTACTGAGATCCTTGAACAGCAAGCCATCGAGATCGAGCCTGATCTATCTTATGTCGAACAGCCCAATCAAATTCTAGATACCAAAGAAAGAGTCACTAGAAGAAAGAGACTTAAGATGTATAAGATCTTATGGGACCACCATACCATTGATGAAGCTACCTTGGAGACTGAAGATTATCTTCAGAAAAACTTTCCCGAGTTCCTGTCACACCCAGTTTAGGAAAGATAACTGAATGCATCTCATATATGCACCAGGATCAAGTTCCATACATACAGAAGACGTCACAAGCGAATATCCGAAGCAATGCATTAACGAAAAAGAGTATAATAGTACTTTATTACATGACCGACAGTCTTAATCTTAAATGAATAAATAAACATCGATAAATAGCAGCAGACTTCAACTTCACAAGCAGATGACTGGGAGACATACGCCTAGTATTCTTCAACATCTTCGGGAAACATCGGGCAATTATCTTGTTCTGAGCAGCATTGTTTTAATAAAGCAAGTGTGAGTACACTTATGGTTGGTACTCAGCAAGTGGAGTAAATTATATGGCATACAAGGCTATAATCAAGGAAAAACTGACATGGTTTGACTGCGATAAGCATTTTTACTTGGTCAAGTTTTAATTAGGCAAGCATTAGCTAAATGTAAGTTTATACCAGCCCTTAAATAAACTATCTGAGGTGAATCAATCCACAACACAGAGATAAATAAACAGAACCAGCGATTTAGATCATCTTTAAGTTTAATTATCATGTGAGGGTCCAAGCCGCTCTTAACCGTGAGCACGGCTGATATATCAGTTTTCACTCTATAGAGGTTGTACACTTGATCCACAACTCGTGTTTCCCTTGATGCCCAGGTTTGCGAGGCCCTTAAACACTTCCAAGGTGAGTGGCAGGCATTCACTATGACGCCTTTACAAAGATTCCCTAACTTATGACAATCTGCTAAGGTTTCGGGTCAAAGCGGTCATAACTCCCCCTAATGAGGCGGACGCCTTACCCAAGACCATATCACACCCTCAAGAGGACCAAGCTATACCCCGACGATGCAACCCCTCTTGCCCTTTCGGTAAGATCATCATAAGCTAGAGTTTCTAATTAGTTAGCCAAGACCAGAGCCATATAGTATTGTGGTTGTACTGTTTTCCTGGGTGGTTCTCCATGTTCCAATTGATTCAATAATCTTATTTATCACCAAATAGCATTTCAGAACATAAATAAACATTATCATAATATCCAAGTTATCCAACCAAAATCTATGTAGAAGCAATTAGCGTAGCTACAACATGAATATAAATACCCAGGTTTAATCAAGGAAGTTCAACTGAAACTAGGCATGTCCTTATCTTGGGATCCATCATATTCTAGACACATGCATGCATATAAAGTAATGGTGTAATTGTGGTATTAATAGGACTGAAACATGATCAAGGACCACTTGCCTTCGTTAGCAAACTGCTGCTGCTTAGGAAATTCTTCAAAGCTCGGCTCTTGCGGACCCTCGAACTGCGTATCGTCTATCGTCGTACACAAGCACATACAAGTAAACAAATAGAATAAAATTAGAACAGTACACCAATCAATAAAAACAGAACAAAATAACCTTAAAAAGTTACTACTTATGCTGCAAGGATCGCATGAGCGTAAGAATCGTTGAAATCGGAGTTAAAACGGAGAAATTAGGGTTCAAACATGGTTCCAGGGACCTATTTGTATTGGTTTTGAATCTAAAAGGGCTCTGACAGAAGAAACCAAGGGCTAGATTGTAATTTAACCCTAGATAGAGGGGTTAGAACGTAAAACAGAGGGATATTGGACGGTGGGTTCTATTTTGGAAAACTACAGGGGTCTAAACAGAAAGAAAAGGACCTATCCGCGATTACTTTTGTACTAGAAAGGACGGCGGGTTGATTTCCGGTATTAGATCCGTTTAACTCGGGGGAGATCGGATCTGGGCCGTTGGATCAAGATCCGACGGGGGGATGGGCTGGCGGCTCGGGGCGGCGCGGGAGCGGCGGCGGGGCGATGGCGTGTGGCGGCGGCTCGCCGGGGAAACCGCGAAAACGCGTTCCTGGCCTCGGTTTCGAGCGTGGATTGGATGGGGAGGTGGAGCGCGACGAGGGGAACCCAATTAGGGTGATTAGGAGGGGCCACGGCGGCCGGAACGGCGGCACGACGGTGGGCGGCGGTGCGGGGCGACGGCGAGGCCGTGCGGGCGCGGGAGAGCGAGAAAGAGAGGGGAAAGCGGCCGGCAAGCTTCATTACCCCGCGGTGAAGCTCTGGACGCGGCTAGCGGCAGCGAAGGGGCGGAGGAACGATGGCGTAGTGGCGGCCCAAGGTGCGCGGCAATGGCGGCGGCGGAGGGCGCATGCGGTAGGGTTTCGGGGCACGACTGCGGCTTGGGGCTAGGGCACAGGCGGCGGCGCCTTAAATAGAGGCGGCCCCGGGGTGCCTGGGCGGGCGGGCCCGTGGCCCCACGCGCCGAGGCGCCACGGACCGGCTGGACTCGGACTCAAGTCCGAGTCGGGCGCGGGGAGGGAGACGGCCCCGACAAGTGGGGCCCGTCGGTCAGCAGGGGAAAGAGAGGAAGGAGCGGGGGCGCGGGCGGATTGGGCCGGAAGCGGGGAGTGGGCTGCGCGCGGGGGAAAAAGAAGAAGGGAGGGGAGAAGGCCGCGGCTGGCTTGGGCCGTGCGGGGAGCTAGGCCGCATGCTGGGGAGGGAGAGAAGGGAAGAAAGAGAGGAGGGAAGGTGGCCGGCTGGGCTGGGCCCAAAGGAGAGAAGAGAGAGGGAAAAGAGAGAAAAAGCAAAACAAATGCTTTTGAGTTTGAAAATGAAATTTGAATTCAAATGGAAGACAATCAAAATAACAGTGCAAAGAGCATGAAATGCACAAATCCTATGGTTCCCTATATTTCTTTTTATAATTAAGGAAAATTGTTGTGACACCTTAGGTGTCAAATAGAGCAAGCCAATAGGAAGAATGTTTGGTGTGGATTAAATTGTGTGAAAACTAAGTAAAGTTATGAAAATAAGGGTATTTGTGTAAATTTATTAAAGTACAAGTCCTTTTATGTAATTTAGTTGAAGTATAAAAGTAACATCCAAAAATTACCAAGGGTCAAAATGTAAAAGGTGAAAGTCATCATGACCAGTCATCTGCTTGTGAAGTTGAAGTCCGCTGCTATTTATCGACGTTTATTTATTCATTTAAGATTAAGACTGTCGGTCATGTAATAAAGTACTATTATACTCTTTTTCGTTAATGCATTGCTTCGGATATTCGCTTGTGACGTCTTCTGTATGTATGGAACTTGATCCTGGCGCATATATGAGATGCATTCAGTTAACTTTACTTAGTTTTCACACAATTTAATCCACACCAAACATTCTTCCTATTGGTTTGCTCTATTTAACACCTAGGGTGTCACAACCTTCCCCCCTAAAAGGAATCTCATCCCGAGATTACTGGAATGATATAGCTTGGAAGATGAATACCTAAAAAGTTTTAAGGAAATTGGGAAAATTCTTCTGAAGATATTCTTCAGTTTCCCAGGTAGCTTCTTCTTCCGTGTGATGATTCCATAAAATCTTATACATCTTAATCTTCCTTCTTCTGGTGACTCTCTCCTTGGTATCAAGGATCTGGATGGGTTGTTCCATATAGGATAGATCAGGTTCGATCTCAATGGCTTGTGATTCAACGATCTCAGTAGGCACTTTGATGCATTTCTTGAGTTGAGATATATGAAAGACATCATGAATAGCAGCCAACTGAAAAGGAAGACGAAGTCTGTAAGCCACTAGGCCACAAGCTTCGGTGATTTCGAAAGGTCCGACATATCGGGGTGCCAATTTTCCCTTTATGCCGAAACGTTGAATACCGTTCGTAGGAGATACTCGAAGATAGACATGATCCCCTATTTGAAATTGTAAGGGCTTTCTCCTTTGGTCTGCATAACTTTTCTATCTAGACTGGGCTGCTTTAAGATTGGCTTGAATAATTTTGACCTTATTTTCGGCTTCGGTAACTAAGTCTGGTCCGAAAATTTGGCGTTCACCGGTTTCAGACCAATTCAAAGGAGTTTGACATTTTCGACCGTACAACACCTCAAATGGAGCCATTTGGATACTGGACTGATAGCTATTGTTGTAAGAAAACTTGGCCAAGGCGAGACACTTGTCCTAGCTTGTACCATAGTGAATAATACAAGCTCGAAGCATGTCTTCAAGGATTTAATTAATTCGCTCAGTCTGTCCATCAGTTTGTGGGTGATATTCAGAGCTTCGAATTAGTTTGGTTCCAAGAGCAAATTGCAATTGTTCCCAGAAGCGGGCAATGAATTGTGCCACCCGATCAGAAATGATGGTCTTAGGGACACCATGCAATCGAACAATTTGATCAAGATAGACTTCGGCATACTTCTTAGTAGTATAAGTTGTATGCACGGGAAGAAAATGAGCGATTTTGGTAAGTCTATCAACGATTACCCAGATAGAGTCATGTTTCTGAGATGTGTTGGGAAGACAAATGATAAAATCCATACTAATATCTTCCCACTTCCACGATGGAATAGACAGGGGTTGGAGTCTACCAGATATCTTTAGATGACTGGCTTTGACTGTCTGGCATGTATCACATTCGGATACATATTTAGCAATTTCTCTTTTTATCTTGGACCACCAAAAGTTCTGTCGAGTGTCTTGGTACATTTTGGTACTACCAGGATGAATAGAAAACTTGGATAAATGTGCTTCATCAAGGATTTGTTTATGAAGTTGATGATCCTTAGGTACAACAATACGATCGTTGAACCATAGAACGCCTTGATGATCGGTGTGGAAACACCTATATTTTGCTTCTCCTTGAGATAGTTTCTGTTTGATAATTTTGATACCTTCATCATGTATTTGTGACCTGATGATTCTATCTTGAAGAGTAGGTTCAATAGATAGGAGATTTAGACTACCTTGAGGAATGATTTCCAGATTGAGTTTTCTCATCTGACAGCAGAGAGTTTCGCTGAAGACTTCGATAGATAAACAATGGCAATGTGCCTTGCGGCTTAGTGCATCTGCAACCACATTGGCCTTGCCAGGATGGTAGGTCGTAGTCTTTGATCAACTCTAACCAATGCCTTTGCCTCATATTTAGGTCAGCTTGGGTAAAGATATATTTGAGGCTCTTATGGTCAGTGTAAATGTTACACTTGGCGCCCACAAGATGATGTCTCCAAATCTTGAGGGTATGAATAACAGCTGCCAACTCAAGATCATGGGTTGGATAATTTTGTTCATGATTCCGGAGTGCTCTGGATGCATAAGCAATGACCCGGTTGTTTTGCATAAGGACACAACCAAGTCCGGTTCCGGAAGCATCGCAATAAACATCAAAAGGCTGGGTACTGTCTGGCTGAGCTAATACTGGCGCAGTGGTTAGAAGATTTCTCAGCGTGTGAAATGCTTCTTCACACTTATTATCCCCATGGAATTTAATCTCCTTCTTAAGTAGCTCAGTTATGGGTTTAGCTATTTTGGAGAAGTGGTTAGAAGATTTCTCAGCGTGTGAAATGCTTCTTCACACTTATTATCCCAATGGAATTTAATCTCCTTCTTAAGTAGCTCAGTCATGGGTTTAGCTATTTTGGAGAAGTCTGGAATGAATCGGCGATAATATCCTGCCAATCCAAGGAAACTACAGATTTGATGGACTGAAGTTGGAGGCTTCCAATCCATAACTTCTTGAACTTTGGTGGGATCAACCGATATACCCTCACTGGAGATAGTATGTCCCAAAAATTTCACACTATCAAGCCAGAATTCACATTTAGAGAATTTGGCATAAAGGCGGTGATCTCGTAATCGTTGAAGAATGACACGTATATGATTGGCATGATCTTCTTCAGTTTTGGAGTATATCAGAATATCGTCAATGAAAACCACGACCAATTTATCGAGCTCCGGCATAAAGACTGAATGCATAAGGTACATGAAGTATGCTGGTGCATTAGTGAGTCCAAAAGACAAAACCAGATATTCATATAGCCCATATCTGGTCGAGAAAGCTGTTTTTGGAATATCACTGGGCTTGATTTTTATCTGATGATAACCAGAGTGTAGATCAATCTTAGAGAAGACTTTGGCTCCAGCTAATTGGTCGAATAAGATATCAATGCGGGGAAAAGGGTACTTATTTTTTATAGTGACCGCATTGAGTGGACGATAGTCGACACATAGCCTTAAGCTATTATCCTTTTTCTTTACAAAGAGAGCAGGGCATCCCCAAGGTGAAGCACTTGGGCGTATGAAACCCTTGTCAAGAAGATCTTGAAGTTGGATTTTTAGCTCGGCCAGTTCATTGGGCGGCATTCGATATGGTCTTTTGGAAGTAGGAGCTGTGCCAGGTTGGAGTTCAATAATGAACTCGATATCCCGATCTGGTGGCATTCCAGGCAAATCGTCTGGAAAGACATCGGGGTACTCACAGACTATAGGTATGTCTTCTAATAGAATGTCTGTGATTGTATAAACACAAGAGTGAAAATACTCTTGTTGGGGTAGATAGAGAGTAGTGGCTCCATCGTATGGTGAATTAATTTCAATAACTCGGGAGGCGATATCTAACAATACCTTATGTTTTGTCATCCAATCCATCCCATGTATGATATCCATACCCTCTAAAGGAAGTAAAACGAAATCAATTTTCATCATCATACTACCCAATTGTATTGGCACATATCTAGTCAGTTGATTGGACTCAATCTTTCCTCCAGGAGTTGAGATCATGTACGATCCTTTGGCTTGACAAGAATTAAGTCCCACTCGGGAACCACATTTGTTGCTAATGAAGCTATGAGTTGCACCAGAGTCAAACAGGACAATAACGGGTTTATAGTTGATGGAAAATGTACCCGTCATTATGGGGGCTCCTTCTGGAAGTTCTGCAAGGGTGGTAAAGTTGACTTGCCCTTGCCGGACTTGCATTACTTGCTTCTTGCCCTTGCCCTGACTGTTCTGATTAGAATTCTGCCCCTGGAGAGGCTTCTTGGGTTGAGGACAATCTCTGATGAAGTGATCCGCACTCCCGCAATTGAAACAGCAATAAGTGCTGCTTTTCTGTTGAAATTGTTGAGCATTTGGCCGTAGGCCAAACTGATGTGGCTGTTGCAGAGGCACGGGAGGTCTATATCCTCCTTGCTGTTGGGGCGGGCGGAAAACCAATATGCCAAGTGGGGCATTCTGCTGCGGTGCTCGGATCTGTGCATTGGGAACAACCCGATACCTCGGTGATTAAGCACTCGAGGGTCCAGTAGGGGTCTTCCGTTTCTTCTCGGCATGATGTGCCATGATGCAGTCCTCCTTGGTTAAGGCCATATTAACCAGCTCACTGAAAGTATTAGCCTTGACAAGGTTCAGGCGTTCCTTGAGCTTGGTACTCAGACCACGACGGAAACGATCCTGTTTCTTGGCATCATTATCCGCATGATAGCCTGCATACTGGCATAGATGATTAAAAGTCTGTGCATATTGCAGTACCGTGCGAGTGCCTTGAGTGAGTGCCAAGAATTCATTCAATTTCCGCTCCAGCAGTCCTTCTGGAATGTAATGTGCCCTGAAGGCAGTTCGAAATTCTTCCCAAAAGATAACATGTCCCACGGGCTGCATGGCGCAAAAATTATCCCACCATATGCGGGCAGCACCACGAAGTTGCTGGGCGGCGAAGTGAGCCTTACTCGAATCCGCACAAGGTATAGTAAGGACAGCGAACTGCGACTCAATAGTATAAAACCAAGCATCGGCATCTACAGGTTCTTCAGCTTTAGGGAAAAATGGGGGCTGAGTGCTAAGGAAATCCTGATAACTTGCTACTTGAGGGTTGGGGTCATCACGACCCCCTCGTGATTGCTGACGATGTTGATTTGTTGTGCCTGAACTAGGAGATTAAGGAGTTCTGTCTGCCGAGCCATAACTTCTGCTAGATTTGGAGGTGGTGGTGGCGGCTGTTGGGAACCGCTAGCCTGGTCTGGCCTGAAACCTTCAGGAGTTCCACGCGTAGCGCCAACCATCTGAAAAACATGGAAGTTGTCCATTACATCAGAATATTCTTACTTCCCTTTTCAGAATATACCATTCAGAAAGAAAAACATATGAAGATAGTACAACAGATTGACAGATCGACAGATAGCTGATCAAAACTTAAGTTTATAGGTCATAATGGGTGGTCTGTATATTACATCTTGGTAATCTATTGATCACCATACATCCTACTCTTGCCACATATAGTACAACAAGTGGCCCTTAGGTCAAGCTAGATTGCACATTCCTTATGTCACACTACTCTATACTACATACCTCTAAGATATCGACGATAAGGATGAATTAGAAGTTGTTGAGGTCGCCCACAGAGGACTGGCTGCTAGATGAAGAATAATTGAACTGAGGATTGGGTTCTGGTCACAGCAAAAACGGAAGATCAGATAATAGATTTGGCGGATGAAATAAGGATACCGAGATACTAAACTCTAAGGCTGCATGACTATTTCTAGACTGCACTTGGTGGATAACCACACTCTAAGTATCCCCATCACATTATGAACATGAGTTTTTAATTTACAATCAATTTAAAGATGCATGCAAGCACTAACGTCCTCACAAACCAAAATAACTGCCAAACATTTTTGGACTTACGTGGTTAGTTACGATGGCATAATACCAATACGTCTCTCCCTATAATATCTAGTCAACACATCCTAACCATTCAGAACCTACCGAATCGTGGTTAGCATTCCTGCAGAAAAACCACAATATATATATATATATATCAAGTGAGCCTTTCACGCCAGCATGTCATGAAAGCGTTCCCAATCATTACCGTTCACTAGAAATAGCATCTGTACAATTACCGCCGTACAGACATCGTTAACATACGTTATCGAGTCAACGTATTCACGGGGGTACCGCAAAATGCGGGGGTATGAACAGCGATCGCCATACCCTGCGCCGAACCATATACTCCCAATATAATCAACCATAGTTGATATATTGGCAGCATCTCAAGTAGGCCACTGCTTGAGAAACAGCGTTCGGTTCGCATCACCGACGGGAAGGCTAACTCCCCAGTTAGCTGAGGATCCTTACCTTCTTACCTCATCATCGAAGGTGTCGTTACAGAATATAAAGTTGGGTTGTGCATAAATTTAAGTTTTGACAGAAAAGTAATGCTGGTAGTTAGGGTTATATATATATATACTATAGCCACCTCTAATTCCCTTAATAAACATAACCCTAGGGCTTTACGTACCAAGCACAATCCTTAACAAAACCAACGTAGTTTTGCCAAATACTTTGTTGGTGAAATTTTATACTTAAATCATTTCTAAGGCAATTTATATCTCCAGTGTACCCTTGTTAGCTCTGATACCAGCTGTGGCAGAACGAACCTGAATTACACCGGCTCAAGTATGCAACTCCTTTCTCGAGGGCTCCAATGTACTTCAAACAGTGTAATCCCGTGGCCTGTCGGGTAACGTCCCGATAAACCACCGAATGCAGGATCAAACAAGGTACCTCGCACGAAGGCGAGTCCAGAGATACAAATGCCATCACATTTTACATCACAGGTAGGTATATTACATGAGTGTTTAAAAGTAACATCAATTCCCAACTGAGGGAAGTTATTACAAAACAATTTAAGTGTCAAGTCATGGCAGCGGAGTTTAAAGCACGGACACTGTACACGTCGTTAGTTCAGATATCATGCTAGCCCTGGCATGATATCACTCGGAGGGATCTGTGGTGGCCGGGGATGGGTCCCACTCCACGGACCAACCATCAGGTAGAGGGTAAGGCCACGGCATAGGCACAGCAGAGTCTTTAGGGGATTACCTGAACAAAAGTCACAAGGCAAGACTGAGTATTCTAATACTCAGCAAGGCTTACCCGATCATGGTATACTTAGCCAGGTAACTAGACTTATGACGGCTGTAATGGTTGTGGGTTAAATTTTTCAGCTGAAAAGCAACAAGGAATAGATCCTTAATTTCAAATTTTAGCTTTCAAGTTCTAGGTGATTAATCATTCTAGATAAGCACCTATAACTATTCAAGCATGGTAGAATCTTTGGCCAAACATCATCTTTGATAACCATAAAGTTTCTCTTGTTACTCTATGTGGCAAAAGGAATCAAGTAGTCTCAATCTCCACGAGAAACGGACGATTCTGAATCAAATTTTACAACCTTGCAAGGCAAACCTAACTCACACGCTTGGAACATCCAATGATCATTCCCAAGCAACCGTTTGCCTTTCATTCCGACTCGTGGATCAGTGCCACCATAAGCGACTATAGAACCATACGCACATCAAATGTGCATGATGTACGTCTGTAGCGCGACTACATGACCGTACTCCTGTCCGCTGTGCGGAACGTACTCCCGCATGTCGGTGCGTGAGAAAAACCAAATTATGAGTGGTGGGGGGTATGTCCACTCCTCGGGCCGATTGGTTACTAGGCTTACCGCTTACCATATTTCGCGGCATGTGGCTAGTACTTTCAAACGCTTAACTACCGCTACCACACACTGCGACCTTATCAAGTTTTCATCAACACAGATGTGGTTTTCAAGGTCATGAATCATAATCACAACCCCGTCCGTCATCCTTATAGTGGTTGCAGAAATATAAACATTTCAAATCCTATAAAGCTTGCGAGTGACGGGCAATCACTCGACTTCTACCGGTCCTATTAGCTTAGCAACTAGTCGGACTCAGGTTCTAGTATTCAATACATAGGTTTCTAGGAATATGCAACTAAGGTTTCAAAGTAATTCCTGGAAGCGTAATGCACAAATGGACATATATAAATAGATGTGATTCAGTGTGGTAAATAAAATAGCGGTTTATGTCCGGGGCTTGCCTTCTTGCGTGGGGTTGGGGGCAGTGGTGTCAAAGTTTTCCAAACTTTGGTTCGGAGCTTCAGTTAGATTCTCGACGATGTTTGTCGGGTCTTCAGAAAACCCTTGGTCTTGTTCCAAGACTAGCTCGTAGTCTCCGTCGTCGAGCGTCGTCGACTCTACATGGTATGCAATAATTTAAATGAGACGGTGCTTGAGTTTAAGAATTTTATTTCACAATAAAGTTGCAATCTAACAATTAACACACATGAATTCATGAAATAAGGAGGGCTAATCTTAAGTTACTATTCACCTTTAAGTTATGGTTACAGCCCTGGAATTACTGAAAACAGAAATTAAAATGTTTGAATTTGAATTCAAACTTCAAGTTTAAATTCAAATCTTAGGTAAATAGAATTATAAAGTCTTGAAAGTTTAATTATGAACTAATTATCAACATATGAGATTATGATAAAAAGTGCTAACTAAATAAGCCTAAGAAATATGCTTAACTAATTCCAAACCATTTCAAAATTGAATTGCTCAAATTTAAAAGAACTCAAACTACAAAACAGTGCTAAGCTTGGAACTTTTACTCAAGCTTACACATGACCTATAGAAGCTACATACCAAAAATCACAAGAAACTAAGCTAGTATGTAGAAGTTATACATACTATACCCCTTCACCTTGAGTTTAAAATAGATTCAAAAGTATTTAGTTTCAAACTAAACTGCATTAATAAAAGTTGTAGGGTTTGAAATCTAGTTTCCAACAAAACTAGTTTGGCAATTTTTGAATTTTTCTACAATTTATAATGAGTTTAAACATGTTTCAGCCATTTAAAAGAAATCTAACTAAAATTATTTGCAGAAAACCCCCTGGACTTCTCTCTCTTTTACACTTCCACCCCTCCCTCTCTGTTCTCTTCTTACAGGTGGGGCCTCCTCTGTTTCTCCTTCCCCCTCTGCTCACGGCCACTGCCGAGGAACATGGGCGGCGGCGCCGCTAGCCTCGCCGGCGGCAGGCCCGTCCGGCTCCCAGCCCTGGGCCTACGGCCTTCCTGGCCGCTCAGTGCAACCCCCTGCCCTCCTTTTCCCCCTCGCGCTGCAGCCCATCGGCGCAGGACACGACCGCCCGCAGCTGCAGCCGCTCGGCTACGGCGGCGACAATGTTCCGATGACACCAGAGCCTCCCAGACATCGGAATCAGCTCAAAGAGTACCCACACCCCCTCAAGAACTCTCCCAGGCAAGAAGCTAAGCCTCGCAGCGACCGGACCCAAGGTCCCTGCTGCGGCGCACGGCGTCGTGAGCGACATTCCAGCCCAATCTGCAGCGCCCCAAACCAACACACGGGTGCCAAAGCACCACAAGCCCACAAACAACTTGGAACATAGCACATTCAGTGCTAAAATCGCTCCTAAGGCAGGGCTCACCGGAGGGGACCGACGGCGGCACTCAGAACCGAACCAATGGCCGAAATCCGGCGGGGATACGTGCTGGGTCGGCTTGAGAAGTGGAGGAACGGGTTGGTGGATAGCTTCACACGTCTCTGGGCAAAAGAAATTGAAGAGGGAAGGAAGGACGGCGATGGGAGCTCGCTGAGAACGGGAGGATAGCCGGCGGTGAGCAACAGACAAAGGGGGGGGGGTTTGTTCAAATCAACTTCGCCAGAGCAGCCTCCACCTCATGCTGCCACATCCCACGCTTGCCTCGCTCATGATCGACACGTCGATCCTTTGAATTTTGCTGCGCTTTCGTCCTGACGGTGCCCTGGAAGGAGATAAGGATGACTCACTACTGCAGAACTCTGAATCTCTGAATTTCTGCATTTGTTCCTCCCCTAAACCTGAAACTTATAGCCCTCAATTCTTCAAATTTCACATATCAAATTCAAAACCTTCCAACAGAAAAATTATAGGTCTGACATTTTTCTACATTTATGGTTTCAGGAACATTTGTTGATTCGACCTCTATCCCCTCTAAAAACTGCTCAAAAAAGGTTTGGCTCAGCTGAAATCCAGAGTTTCAGTTACTGCCCAAATCTGTCAACTTTGATTTTAATTTCAAACACCTTTCTGTGCTTTGCTAGGGCAAAACAATAATGCCACTTTGTTCCCTAAACATTCCTATTCCGAATTGGATACTTGTTATTCAACTTTTCTACATAAAATTTTACTTTATGAGGCCCTGAACATTACTGTATTCCTCAGTCAATATTCTGAAATTCAGCTCCTTTTCCCCTGAACCTGAAATTTTGGCCCTGATTAACTCCAAATTCCTCATAGGATCTTTAAATTCTCATAACCTCGACATTATAGAGAAAATACTCAGCTCAATTTTTACCATTTAGGGTTCAAGTTCAAAAACCTAAAGCACAATGCTTTATTTTACCATTTTGCACTCAAATCAAACTTTAAATAAGTTTTGTTCTTCTCAAGATAAATTTCTTATAACTTTGGACCCAGATGCAAGCATTTATGACATGCCATGATGACTTTCACCTTTTACATTTTGACCCTTGGTAATTTTTGAATGTTACTTTTATACTTCAACTAAATTACATAAAAGAACTTATACTTTCATAAATTTACACACAATTTAATCCACACCAAACATTATTCCTATTGGTTTGCTCTATTTAACACCTAGGGTGTCACAGATGATCCACATCGGGCACACATATCTTCTTTCTGAACCACACTGTTCCATGTTCATCTTCGGTAAAATCTGGTGCCTTGCCTGCTTCTATCATCTCCCTTACCTCTTGTATCTTAGGATCCTCAAGCTAACCCTTCCGTATATCTTGCTCGAGGGTCGGCTCTACCTCTATAGTGATTCCTTCCGTATGAGCGACGAACCCCAGATTGAGCCATTCAAACTCTTCATATAATTCCCGAGGCATCCGGCTAACCATGATCGCATTCACATAACTCTTGCGACTCAAGGCATCAGCAACCACATTCGCCTTCCCTGGGTGATAGTGTATCTCCAGATCATAATCTTTGATGAGCTCTAACCATCTTCGCTGCCTCAAGTTGAGGTCATTCTGAGTGAAAATGTACTTCAGACTCTTATGATCAGTGTATATCTGGCATCGGTGACCCAACAAATAGTGCCTCCATATTTTTAGAGCATGTACCACTACTACCAACTCCAGATCGTGCGTGGGGTAGTTCTGTTCATGCTTCCTCAATTGACGAGATGCATATGCAATCACGTATCCCTCTTGCATCAATACACAACCAAGACCCTGCTTAGATGCGTCGCAGTAGATGTCGAAACTTTTGTAAATATCAGGCATAGCCAACACTAGTGCAGTCGTCAACCTCTTTTTCAACTCCTCGAAACTGTTCTGACATGCCTCTGACCATATAAATTTCTTGTCCTTCTCTAGTAGTGATGTAAGGGGTTTCACTATCTTAGAGAAGCCTTCAATAAACTTCCTGTAGTATCCCGTGAGTCCTAGAAAACTCCGGATTTCGGAAACTGTCGTTGGCGGCTCCTATTTCAACACATCTTTTACCTTCCCTGGATCCACTGCAATACCTCTGTCTGTGATGACATGACCCAGAAACGAGACTTCATTCAGCCAGAATTCACACTTACTGAACTTGGCATACAGCTGATTTTCCCTGAGTTTCTGCAGAACAAGCCCTAAATGTCCCTCGTGCTCCTCTTCATTCTTAGAGTACACCAGAATATCATCAATGAATACCATCACAAACTTGTCGAGATACTCCATGAATACTTTATTCATCAGATACATAAAGTAAGCTGGAGCATTAGTCAGCCCCAATGACATCACTGTATATTCATATAGCCCATAATGGTAGTGAATGCTGTCTTGGCAATATCCGAGGGTCGTATCCTTAGCTGATATTAACCTGACCTCAAATCGATCTTGGAGAATACCTTGACCCCCTTCAATTGATCAAACAAATCTTCGATGCGAGGCAATGGATACTTATTCTTGATGGTAACCTCATTCAAGGCTCTATAATCGACACACATCCTCTGTGTACAATCTTTCTTTTCAACGAAGATCACAGGTGCTCCCCAAGGTGAAGAGCTAGGATGGATGTACCCCTTATCTAGCAATTCTTTTAGTTGTTTCTTAAGTTCCTCTAATTCACCCACTGACATTCTTTATGGCCTTTTAGCGATAGGTGCAGTACCAGGTAGAAGATCTATGATGAATTCAATGTCACGTTCAGGGGGCATACCTGGCAAATCATCAAGGAAGACGTCCGGATACTCGCTGACAACTCTGATGTCCTCAATCGAATTTGCCTTCAACTGATTCACTGCACAATCTGCTGCTGATGGGAGTGTTGCAATGAACTCGAGTCTTTCACCTTCTGGGCTAGTGAGAAGTACTGTTCTTTTGGCACACTGAATTACTGCATTAACCTTGCTCAGCCATCCCATTCTGAGTATGACATCGATTCCCTTGGAATCCAGCACCACAAAGTTTGCTCGGAACTCTCTGCCCACAATCTTGAAACTGACGCCTAAGCACTGATACAAAGCTTTCATATTTCCCCAGGTGAACTAACTAGCATGTGGTTGGGCCTGGAATGCACGGATATGCCATATTTTGTAACGAACTGGGCAGAAATAAAGGAATGCGATGCCCCAGAATCAAATAAAACAGATGCAGGTGCTGAGTTCACTAGAAACATACCGAATACAACGTCCTGAGCCTCCTGTGCGGTTTCCGCGGCGACATGGTTCACACGCCCGTGAATGAAGTTCTGCTGACCCTTGTTACTCTGCAGCGTCTAGTTGTTGTTTCTGGGCTGCTGCTGCTGCGGGGTCTGCCTCTGTCCGCTGTTGTTGAACTGGCCTAGAGTGTTCTGGCCATTTCCCTTGGGACAACGGTTGGCACAGTGTCCCACTTCACCACATCTTAAACAAGTATTACCACCGGCGGGAGCAGGGGCATTGTTTCTCATTGGTGTGCCCGTAGGAGTGCCCTGGCAATTCTGCGGAATGTTGGAGCGCTGCACTGACTTACCCGCGTGCTCAGCTTGTTGGTTGAAGCACTGGTACTGACTCTGCCCAAAGTTGACATTTTGTCCTCCTGGGCGGAAGGGTGTGCCTTGTGAGGGGTTGAAGCGAGGACATTGTTGCTGGACTGCATCGATGACTCGTACTTTCTCTTCTGCTCACCCATCTCCTTGTGAGCATGCTCCACCATGATGGCATTGTCCACCATTTTCTCGAAACTGTCAAAAGTGTGCACCATTAATTGATACTTGATAGGACCAATCAGAACCTCCCTAAAGTGATCCTGCTTCTCCTCATCATCTGCGACATCTGCAGGGGCGTAACGAGCTAGTTGGATGAACTTGTCCTGATACTCGCTCACGGACATTGTCCCTTGTTTTAATGCAAGGAACTCTTGTTTCTTGAGCTTCATCAGGCCCTTGGGTATGTGCTGCTCCCCGAACTTGCTTCTGAACTCCTGCCAGTTGATGGCATCGGGGTTGTCATGAGCTGCTGTGTAAGCATCCCACCAATCTGTGGCGGTCCCTTCCAGTTTGCCTGAGGTGTAAAGGACCTTCTCCCTGTCGGTGCACTGGGCGATGTTGAGCATCTTCTCCACTGTCTTGATCCATCATCAGCTTGAAGTGGATCCGGTGAGTGAGAGAATGTGGGAGGCTTGTGACTCATGAACTCCTTATGCTTGTCTCTAGTTGGCGGTGGAGGTGGGGGTGGTGCTTGATTCATTTGAGCCTGCATGTTGGCGATAGTGTTTGCCATGTTGGTCAGTAGCTGAGTCTGGGCGGCGAGAAACTGCTTCATCCCTGCGGGTGGCGCCTGGTATGGTTGGCTTGGTTGCGGATTGGGGTTGGTGCTGCTGTGCATCCTCTGTCGCGGCACTGCAGGCTGATCAACTCCTGACCCGGACCTGGTGTTCACCATCTGATTGGGTTAGAAAAAGGAGACTCATGAAATCAATCATGGAAAAAGGGTAGGAACAAGGGTAAGATAAAGATAGTAAAGAAGTGGACATCCCCAAAATTTTTACTAAACTATATATTTGTATTAATAGCTTGATATGATTGTGGTCATCACTCCACAGCCTATCTCAATCATTACAAAGATCCAAATCACACCATTGTCACAAAACCAAGAACACCTTCATATTAATCTAATTTAACACACTATTAAGATCGTTCGAACTAGCGATTACAAAAGACTCTTAGAAACTCCTACCTAGAAAGAAAATATACTCCTATCTTAATTCATAAATCTATCCTCTCTAATGATAGCTGGTGCGGTAGCCGGGCTCTCCGTAGTGAACGCGCTTGCGAGGGGGTGACTTAGGCAAGTACTCCCTCGGCTCATCACTGTCGTACTCCGGGGGTAACACTGGATCTCCTCTCAGCCGAGCCTCCATAATTTCCTTCTCCCTGATGGTCTTCATCAGCTTTTTCTTGACCTCCTGGATCTCTGCCCCGACTGCATCCAAATCCGTGCTGAGAGCGGCGACCAGCTCCTGCGTAGTGTCCATGAGCAGGCTTCCTTCCCTAGGGGGTGGGGCAGGAATCTACGCACAAGTAGCTCCTCTCTTGTGCCGTGGAAACTGCTGAAACTTAGTGCCCTGGAGCTCATCCTTGTAAGCATGGCAGAGGTAGTAGAGTGCTCTCTTGGCAGCGTCACTAGTCCCTGCGGCCAAGGTCCTCCTGGGCACCTCGTCAATGTGCTTGGAGTACTCCACCCAGCAGCCAGGTCTCTCATTCGGGACACAGATCAGCACTGCCACCAACCACTCTTTCTCCTGCTGTGCATTCCTGAACAAGTGGGCCTCATAATGCGGCTTCTGCAGAAAGCCGATCCTCTGCATGGCCCTCCAGAGAAGCACGGGGAATGGACCCTCAGCAGAGTCCAAGTGAAGTATCTGCTTCTCATAGTGAGGCTCAGGTGGTGGTGGGTTTGTGGCGGCGACTAGCTCTGGATCATCATCTGGATCATCATCGTCATCTCCTGGTGCATCGGAGTCATCATCACCACCCTCATCTCCATCTGCGGCACCTGAATGATCGCCATCTCCTCCTACAGGGCCCTCATTGCTGCCACTTGAGACCTCTGGATGGTCCTCTGGCAACTCCATGGGCTCCTCCTCAGTGTCGGTGTCTACCCATCCCCCATTGGGATGATCGTAGTAGTAGTAGTAGTCGTCCTCCGGGACAGACACCTCCTGGGAATGATGTATCGGATGCGGTGGTCCACGGGTGCTTTTTCGGGCGGTTTGCTTATTTCAGGCCATCTGTAACAAACGTGAGGGCAGCGCAAGATAGAGGATTTTTAGAAAATGCTATCGGTGACCTTAAAGCAAGATTGCATTTTTGTAAAACATCAACACACTTGGGAGACAAGCATGAGTTCAAGGAGAAAAAGATAGTGATGTAATAAAAAAAATAAGCAGTTTTCAAAAGTGAGCAGGCAGAAGCTTGATCACTAAGCGAGATAAGACTTAAAATTCGACCATTACTAACTAGGCTAACGTCCTATAGTCAACACTGTTCTGATACCACTTCTGTCACACCCGGTTTAGGAAAGGTAACCGAATGCATCCTATATGTGCACCAGGATCAAGTTCCGCACATACAGTAGACATCACAAGCGAATATCCGAAGCAATGCATTAATGAAAAAGAGTATAATAGTACTTTATTACATGACCGACAGTCTTAATCTTAAACGAATAAATAAACATCGATAAATAGCAGCGGACTTCAACTTCACAGGCAGATGACTGGGAGACATACACCTAGTATTCTTCAACATCTTCGGGAAACATCGGGCAATTATCTTGTTCTGAGCAGCATTGTTTTTAATAAAGCAAGTGTGAGTACACTTATGATTGGTACTCAGCAAGTGGAGTAAATTATATGACATGCAAGGCTATAATCAAGGAAAAGCTGACATGGTTTGACTGCGATAAGCATTTTTAGTTGGTCAAGTTTTAATTAGGCAAGCATTAGCTAAACGTAAGTTTATACCAGCCCTTAAATAAACTATCTGAGGTGAATCAATCCACAACAGATATAAATAAACAGAACCAGCGATTTAGATCATCTTTAAGTTTAATTATCATGTGAAGGTCCAAGACGCTCTTAACCATGAGCACGGCTGATATATCAGTTTACACTCTGCAGAGGTTGTACACTTTACCCACAACTCGTATTTCCCTTGATGCCCGGGTTTGTAAGGCCCTTAAACACTTCCAAGGTGAGTGGCAGGGATTCACTACGAGGCCTTTATAAAGATTCCCTAACTTATGACAATCTGCTAAGATTTCAGGTCAAAGCGGTCATAACTCCCCCTAATGAGGCGGATGCCTTACCCAGGATCATATCACACCCTAAAGAGGATCAAGCTATACCCCAACAATGCAACCCCTCTTGCTCTTTCGGTAAGATCATCATAAGCTAGAGTTTCTAATTAGTTAGCCAAGACCAGAGCCATATAGTATTGTAGTTGTACTGTTTTCCTAGGTGGTTCTCCATGTTCCAATTGATTCAATAATCTTATTTATCACCAAACAGCATTTCAGAACATAAATAAACATTATCATAATATCCAGGTTATCCAACCAAAATCTATGTAGAAGCAATTAGCGTAGCTACAACATGAATATAAATACCCAGGTTTAATCAAGGAACTTCAACTGAAACTAGGCATGTCCTTATCTTGGGATCCATCATATTCTAGACACATGCATGCATATAAAGTAAAGGTGTAATTATGGTATTAATAGGACTGAAACATGATCAAGGACCAAACTGCTGCTGCTCAGGAAATTCTTCAAAGCTCGGCTCTTGCGGACCCTCGAACTGCGTATCGTCTATCGTCGTACACAAGCACATACAAGCAAACAAATAGAATAAAATAAGAATAGTACACCAATCAATAAAAACAGAACAAAATAACCTTAAAAAGTTACTGCTTATGCTGCAAGGATTGCATGAGCGCAAGAATCGTTGAAATCGGAGTTAAAACGGAGAAATTAGGGTTCAATTAGGGTTCCAGGGACCTATTTGTAATGGTTTTGAATCTAAAAGGGCTCTGACAGAAGAAACCGAGGGCTAGATTATAATTAAACCCTAGATAGAGGGGTTAGAACGTATAACATAGGGATATTGGACGGCGGGTTCTATTTTGGAAAACTACAGGGGCCTAAACAGAAAGGACCTATCCACGATTACTTTTGAACTGGAAAGGACGGCGGGTTGATTTCCGGAAAACTTAAGGGCTAAACTGCAAAAAGTCACGGGTTGACCGGTATTAGATCCATTTGACTCGGGGGAGATCGGATCTGGGCCGTTGGATCGAGATCCGACGGGGTGATGGGCTGACGGCTCGGGGCGGCGCGGGAGCGGAGGCGGGGTGCCGGTGGTGAGGCGGGGTGACGGCGTGCGGCGGCGACTCACCGGGGAAACCGTGAAATCACGTTCCCGGCCTCAGTTTCGAGCGCGGTTTGGACGGGGAGGTGGAGCGCGACGAGGGGAACCCAATTAGGGTGATTAGGAGGGGCCACGGCGGCCGGAATGGCGGCACGATGGCGGGCGGTGGCGCGGGGCGACGGAGAGGCTGTGCGGGCGCGGGAGAGCGAGAAAGAGAGGGGAAAGTGGCCGGCGAGCTTCCTTACCCCGCGGTGAAGCTCTAGCGGCGGCTAGCGGCGGCGAAGGGGCGGCGGAACGACGGCGCGGCGGCGACCCGAGGCGCGGGGGGCACGGGCGGATTGGGCCAGGAGCGGGGAGTGGGCTGCGCGCGGGGGAAAAGGAAGAAGGGAGGGGAGAAGGCCGCGGCTGGCTTGGGCCGTGCGGGGAGCTGGGCCGCGTGCGGGGGGAAGAGAAAAGGAGAAGGGAAGAAGGACGTGGGCCGGACTGCTAGGGAGGGAGAGAAGGGAAGAAAGAGAGGAGGGAAGGTGGCCGGCTGGGCTGGGCCCAAAGGAGAGAAGAGAGAGGGAAAAGAGAGAAAAAGCAAAACAAATGCTTTTGAATTTGAAAATGAAATTTGAATTCAAATGGAAGACAATCAAAATAACAGTGCAAAGAGCATGAAATGCATAAATCCTATGGTTCCCTATATTTCTTTTTATAATTAAGGAAAATTGTTTATCAAATGCCCTATGGCTCCTTTAAACCTAACATTTTATTTAATTTTTTCGTAGTTTGCAAATTTAGGGTGTTACAGTTCCTTAAGAATCCTTAGGTAACTATCTTCCAATACATCACTCTGGTAATCTCGGGACGAGATTCCTTTTTGGGGGGAAGGTTGTGACACCCTAGGTGTCAAAATTTTAAAACATTAGGAAGGAATGTGTAATGTGTGTATTGAATTGTGTGCAATTTGAGTGTATATGTTAAAATAAGGACTTGTGTGTAATTATTTCAAAAATATGAGTCCTTTTGTGAAAAATGTTTGAATTACCAAGGTAACTCTTAAATTTCACTAGGGGTCAAAGTGTAAAAATATTTGTCATCATTACATCACCTGAACTTGCAATTAAGTCCAAGAATGCATGAAATTTACCTAACTTAGGACAAAAACTTTGAAAAGTTTGAGTTGAGTCCAAAGTTTTAAAATAAATTTCTATTCATTGAATTTTTGGTGTTGAGCCCTAAATAAAATTTGTAGGGTTTGAAAAGTTCTACAACTTTTATTTTTACCATTTCCTCATTTGAGCATTACAACAGTGAGGAATTTTGGTTTACAGTGAGGTCCCTGAAACCTTTGAATTTGCAAATCATCCCCCAGCGCCCCCCTTCTTCTTCCTACTCTGCCTCCTCCTCTGCCACGTGACAGCGCCGCTGCAGGCCCTCATGCCGCGCCGCCTAGGGCTTTCTCCTGTTCCAGCACCGCTCCATGCGTCGCCCCCGAGCTCGCCTACCGCCTTAGCTCCTCCTGCTGGCCTTCCCCGAGCGCGCCACGCCGCCGCTCGAGCCGCCAGCCGCTCCTTGCCGTCGCCGCCGTAGCTCATCACCGCTACAGCTTCGCTGGTGCCATTTTCTACTCGGTTAGCATCCACACATCGTCTACTAGCCAGCCGCCGCCCTAGCTTCCCTCTTCTGGTTCTCTTCCGAGCGCCACGCCGCCCCGCCTCTGCCCGAGCTCCGCCCGGCCGCCACGAGGCGCCGTCGGTCGCCAGCAGCAGCTACTGCGCGCCGTGCCACTTCTTAACCCCACAGCATGACCAGGAGCTTCCCTTCGACTACTTATATCTACTCGCACGGCCGTTGTTTGCCTTTCTCGACTTCATCTCCACTGGATCACCGCCGCGCTCACCTTCTGCCGCCGACCGCCACACCGTCATCAGCTCGCCCCCTCCTTCTCAGACCACGACAGCCCCCTCAGTAGCTTCGTCTTGATCCCGTGAAGCTCACCAGCCTCTCCATCGCCGCCCTTAAGCACTGCATCCACCTCGCCGACGAGCTCCCCCTTTGCCGCCGTCCCGGGCCGCCATGGGAAACTGTCCGTCCGGCCATCCTAGCTCTCGCCAAGGTGATTAACTGAGCCGCCTTACTCTCATGGAGCTTTTCCCCCACCTCTGATCCACCGCCAGTGAGTCGTCATGCCGGAACACCGTCACCGTGGTTTAGCTCCATCGTCGCCGCCTTGGTTCACCACTGTTCCACCCCCTCCGGCCAACCCCGACTTGCACATCACCCCTAGCTAGGACCGCCCTAGTCCCCTGAACCTTCCTGGCCGATTCCCTCTCGCCGCCGGCGACCTCCGTCGCCGGAATTTGGCCGGCACATCTAGGCTTCTCTGTCCCGACGAGCCAAGGACCCAATCGCAATGATTTAAATCTTTCCGAGGGCCTGGCTGCAAGATTCCAGTCCCTCCCCTCTTTTCGAAATCAGTGATCAAAAAAATGTCAAACTAGTTTTATTTGAATCCTTGAAGTGAATCCTACTACTTTTATTACTAGAGTTTGGTTTGAAACCAAATACTTTTTGAATAATTGTAAAGTTTAACAAAAAGGTATCCTGAGCATAACTTTTGCATGCTAGCTCCATTGTCTGTGATTTTTGGTATGTAGCCTGGTTATGTTATGAGTAAGATTAGGTGCAAATTTCAATTATAGTACTGAACTCTAGCTTGAAATTAAATTAAACTTATGCCAATTAAGCTAGAAATGATTTAAAATTTATTCAAGTACGTTACTAAGGTTTTTATGCTTAGATCTTTTTACCATATAATGTTCTATAGTTGAATAGTTCATAGTAAAATTTTCAAGATTTATAGCACTGTTTTGTCTAAGATTTAAATTTAAACTTGAAGTGTTAACTTAATTCAAATAATTCAACTAATTAGGGTAATTGGATAAGATACAAAAAGTAGGTTTGATTTCAAATTTCTTGCTTTACGAAATGGTGTTTACCAATTAATTGGATTGCAACTTTATTGTGAAATAAATTCTTAACTTAAGAACCACCTAATCCAAATTATTGCATATCAAATAGAGTCAGCGACACTCGACGACGGAGACTACAAGCTAGTCCCAGAGCCCGAGCCAGGATTTTCTGCAGAACCTGCGAACATCGCCGAGGATATAACTGAAGCCCCAAACTAAAGTTTGAAAGTCTTTGACACCACTGACCCTAGCCCCGCTCAAGAAGGCAAGCCCCGGTGCATAACCCAGTATTTCAAATTATTGCACTTATAAAGTTATATATATCTATATTATGCATTAAGTCTAGGAGTTGATATGGAACCCTAGATGCATGGATCTTAGGAACCTTTGTGTTGTGCCTGAGTCCTTATCGAATAGATGCTCTGCTAATAGGACTAGCAGAAGTCGAGTGATTTCCTGTCACTCACGCGATATAGGAATTGAATGTTTATTATTCTGCAATCACTATAAGGATGATGGACGGGGTCATGTGCGGTATCATGACTCGGAAGGTTACCCCGTCTGTGTTGATAAAAGTTGATAAGGTCACAGTGTGTGGTAGCTATGGTCAAGCGTTTGAAAGTACTAGCCACATGCCGTAAATATGGTACGCGGTAAGCCTAGTACCGGATTGGCCCGGCAAATGGAGATGTCTCCACCACTCGATTGATTAGTTTTTGTTATACACACGCACCGACGTGTAGGAGTATGTTCTGCAAAGCAGACAGGAGTACGATCATGTAGTCGCGCTACAGACGTACGTCCTGCACATTGGATGTGCATACGGTCCTGCAGTCCCTTGTGGTGGCCCTGATGCATAACCCGGAATATGATGGAAACGGTTGCTTCGGAACGATCGTTGGACGTTCCAAGCATGTGAGTTAGGTATACCCTTGCAAGGTTTGAAATTCGATTCAGAATCGTCCGTTTCTCGCGAAGATTGAGACTGCTTGCTCTTTCTACCACATAGAGTAAGAACAGTAACTATTGTTGGAATAATCTTGATGGATGCAAATCTCAACCTTGCTTGTTTAGTATAGGTGCTTACCTAGAATGGTTAATGAAACTAGAATTTGAAAGCTAAAACATGCAAGTTAGATCATACTCTTTGTTGCTTTTCAGCAAAAGAAAACCAGAGCCTCTCAAATCCTTCATGGTCTTGTTATGGGCTAAGTATACCCAATCTCGGTAAGTCTTGCTGAGTATTAGTATACTCAGTTTTGCTAGTCTATCTTTCAGGTATGGCCGCTGAAAACCAAACGGATAGTCCAGCCTAGCCCTTCTCTGTTCCGTGTGGCTGGTCCATGGAGTGGGATCCGTCCCCGGCTAGCAATGACCCTTCGGAATGACGCTATGTTTGGGGCGAAGCATGGTGTCAACTTTCACGACGTGTGTAGTCGCGATGTTAATAACTTTCTCTCTTCCGCTATGACTCTGGACAAGCTGTTTAGCTTGATGTTTTAAACAATGTCTGTATAAGTTTACTTACTTTTGAAATAGTTTGTAATAATGTTTACTTATTCTGTGGACTAAAAGTTGGTGAGCTATTGCGTGATTGTAAACTCGCCTTCATGCGAGGTAAACCTGCTTCGATCCTGTTGAACCGTGGTTGTATCGAGCGGTGACCCGACAGACCAATGGGTTGTTCCGTTTGAAGTGCGTTGAGTTATGATCGCCTGTATAGCGATGACTAGCGCGCTTGAGCCGGAATAATTCAGACGGTTCTGCCACAATATCCTGTGCTTTAGAGAAGTCAAGAATCGATGCTATTTGACCCGAATTTCAGAAAAAGAGGCAGTCGAGCTGGCATCCTTGGGACTGGTGAAGCCGATCAAGGATCTGGTCTTTCAATTGGAATTCAATTCTTTGGCACACTTGGTGCAGAAATTGACATCATGTGAGCAGCACCACCCAGAATTGTACCAGGATAGGTTCAAGCGTCAGGTAACATTGATCGACGCAGAAGACGCTGAAGATTCTGGGGATGATCAAGAGGTAGCGGTTGCAGAGTGGACTCGGGGGGCAAATCCCGTGTCCTTTAAGTGGGTGAAGCAGCAAGGACCTGCAAAGGGTTTCGACTTTGACGTAAGCAAGGTTGAGCAGATATTTGATCTGTTACTAAAGGAAAAGCAGTTGAAGTTACCGGAAGGCGGTAAGTTTCCTACAGCATAAGAGCTACAAGGGAGGTCATACTGCAAATGGCATCATTCTTTCACCCACAACACCAGCGACTATAAAGAACTCCGTCGACAGATCCAATCGACTATTGAGTAGGGCCGATTGATCTTAGGTCAGTATGCCATGAAGGTCGACACTCAGCCTTTCCCAAGCGTGAACATGGTGGAGGGTTGTGACCAATCTGCTCGACGACAATTGGATTTCGCATTTGGCATCAATATGGTGGGGCCTGCGCCACGTCGCTATGCAAGGAAGGAAAAGGCTGATCCCTGTGATTGGCCCCAAAAAGGGGAAAAGGAATACATCACTGAAGAGCAAGTGAGACATGTCAGAAATCAACGGCCGGCTTCTGCCCATCTCCTCAAGAAGTATGAATACCAGTGCCGGCAACATCTCCTGTATGAATTAGAGGGTGAAAAATATGAGCACCATACTAGGAAGAGTATGAAGAAGCGTGAAGATACACGTGACCATTGGCATTGCCCGTTCTTCAAGTTTTACTGGGACTCCGGTATGAGCCGATTGCCTTCTATCAATAATTGCCCGGAGTGCAGATCTCGGAAGCGTGATGCAGAAGGGATCTCAGTGTTTTGGCGCTTGGGACCTCTGCCACCCCAACATGAGCAAGCTGAGCCACTGTGCAGAAAGGAGGACTTTGAAGAAGAAGAGGACAAATATCACCGGGCCGCGCTGTTGCCCTGATGGACTTAATCGTTCCTAGAAGTGCAGGGTGCAGCGACTGCGCAATTTGGAGGAAGCCGAGGCCAAATATCATGAGATGCTAAGAAAGGCGCGCCCGGATTTTGTGGATAAGGTTCACCACACCCAGAAAAGGGAATCACGCCCTCCTAAGAAAGAGTGGTGTCCTAAGCCAACAAGAGCCGATGCGAAGACATCGGCTGACGCGCATATGGTGTTTGTACTCCCTGCGGAGTTCTATGCCCAAGGCCGTGAAGAGTTACCAGTAGCCCAGCTTGACTTGGGGCCGCGGCCAGTCATATTCAAGAAGCCCCGAGGAAAGAATTATAAGCATTTGAAGGCCCTATACCTCAAGGGTTACATCAATGGCCAACCTGTCAACAAAATGTTGGTCGACACCGCTGCAGCAGTCAACATAATGTCATACTCAGTGCTGCGTCGGTTGGGGCGTTCTACTAGAGATTTAATCAAGACTAACATCACGTTGAGCGACTTCAATGGCCAAACATCAGAGGCACAAGGCGTCCTTAATGTGGATCTGACCGTGGGAAGCAAGACTATACCCACCTCTTTCTTCATCGTCAACAGCAAGAGTACTTACGCCGTCCTACTTGGGAGGGATTGGATTCATGCCAACTGCTGCATTCCTTCCACGATGCACCAATATCTGATTTAGTGGGATGGAAACAAAGTAGAGATGGTTCATACGGATGACTCAATCGAGATTTCACACGTTGCCATGAGCATTTGGGACGCAGAAGATCAAGAGCCGATTTCAGGAATCAGTTTGGAAGGCTGTGATCGTGTGGAAGCTACAAAAAACGGGGTGAGGCTGGTCGTATCCACTGGCCTTATAGAGTAGACGAAACATCAAGGGCGAGCTATTCTGACACACTTGGCAAGGCCGATCCCTGCGATCGGCCCCAAAAAATAAAATGTAAACTCCTGATGACAAGTGTATTGCATAATTGTGGCAATTACAAGGAGGTCCGCTCTAGCAGCCGGCCATACATCAATTGTAAAGTTTCAAGGATTAATGAAGATTATAAGGCGGCCGATCTTAACAATCGGTTGAAACTCTTTTCGTCACATTCTTTGTCCATTTGCAGCGTTGACTCGACAGATGATGAGAAGCTAGGATACGGATTTACATCTACTGACGATATCGAAGAGGTTGACATTGGTCCTGGGGATAAGCCACGACCAACATTCATCAGCAAAAAGTTAAGCCCGTGTCTATGAGAGCTGATGATAGCTTTGCTGAAAGGGCACGCAGATTGTTTCGCCTAGGATTACACGGAGATGCCTGGGTTGGATAGGAGCATCGTCGAGCATCGGCTCCCTCTCAAGAAGGGATTTCGGCCGTTTCAGCAGCGAGCGTGACAAATGAAGGCTGAAGTTCTAGAAGAAGTCATGAAAGAAGTGGAGAAAATGCTAGAAGTAGGATTCATCAGGCCGTGCAGGTATGCCGAGTGGATTTCAAGTGTTGTACCTGTGCAAAAGAAGGATGGGCAATGGCGAGTCTGCGTGGACTTCAGAGACCTCAACAGAGCTACATCGAAGGACGAATACCCGATGCCTGTCATGGAGACATTGATCAACGCGGCTGCTGGTCACAAGATTCTGAGTTTCATGGACGGCAACGCTGGTTATAACCAGATCTTCATGGCTCCAGAGGATATACACAAGACCGTGTTCAGAGTACCCGGGGCAGTAGGATTGTTCGAGTATGTGGTCATGACCTTCGGGTTGAAGAATGCCGGCGCCATGTATCAATGTGCCATGATTTACATCTTTCATGATCTGATCGGCAAGTTGGTGGAGATATACATTGATGACGTCGTGGTTAAATCTACATCAGTTGTAGGACACTTAGGAGATGTACTGCAAGTTCTATAACGAACCAGAAGGTTCGGGCTTAAGATGAATCTGAAGAAGTGCGCTTTCGGCGTATCGGCCGGTCAGTTTCTGGGTTTCTTGGTTCATGAAAGAGGAATTGAGATTAGCCTAAAGAGTCAGGAAGCTGTAAAAACAATGGTGCCACCTACTACAAAGAAGGAGCTCCAGCAGCTCATTGGCAAGATCAACTTTGTCACAAGGTTTATTTCCAATCTCTCCGGGCGGATTGAGCCTTTTATGGAGTTGGTGAAGATTAAAGCCAGTGATGAGTTTCGCTGGGGGGCAGAGCGACAACGGGCATTTGAAGAGATCAAATAATATTTGTCAAAACCACCCGTGTTAGTTCCACCCCAGCAGGATAAGCCATTCTACATTTATTTATCAGTAGGCGACAGCTCCATCGCTTCGGTGGTGATACAAGTGCATGACGGCAAGGAGAGGGTTGTGTTCTACCTCAGCAGAAGGATGCTAGATGCAGAGACCAGGTACCCTAAGATTGAAAAGTTATGCCTTTGTTTCTTCTTTACCTGTACAAAGCTTCATCTTATCTTGCTATCTGCCGAAATGATTATCATCTACAAATCGGATGTTATCAAGCACATGCTATCGACTCCTGTGTTGAAAGGCCGACTCAGAAAGTGGATGTTTGCACTGTTAGAGTTCGATATCCGGTACCAACCCACGAAGGCACTCAAAGGGCAAGCACTGGCAGATCTTATTGCAGAAAGGATCAATACTGACATAGCAGCGCTCTCCGTGCGCGCATGGGCCATGTACTTCGACAGATCGGCTTGTGGGGACGGATGTGGTATAGGTATCCTGCTCGTGTCACCTTGGGGGGCAGCATATTTGTTTTCAATCAGGTTGCCTACCCCTTGCACCAACAATTTACCAGAATATGAAGTGGTACGTAAGGTATGGAATTGCTTCTTGAGGCCGGAGCGGAAGCAGTAGAAATTTTTGGGGATTCAAAGCTGTTGATTTCTCAGCTCACAGAAGAATACAAGTGCGAGAGCGAGTCACTTTTCCCTTTATGGGAACAATATCAGGAGCTGATAGCCCAATTTAGGTACATAAATTTCTATTGGATACCAAGGATACAAAATTCAGAGGCCCATGATCTTGCACAGATGGCTCCGGGATACAAAGCTGTGGCAGACGGAGCCGATCTTCAAGTACACCTGCTAGAACAAGGAGACTGGAGAGCCGATATCTTCAATTACTTAAAGGATCCGGCTCGGAGGCACCTAAGAGGATATGTTACAAGGCCATGAAGTATGTCCTGATAGGGGACGACATGTTCTACAGGACTTTAGAAGGATTGTTGCTCAAATGCTTGCGGCCGATTGAATCAAATCGGCTCTTACACGATGTCCACGAAGGCACTTGTGGGACTCACCAGTCGGCTCATAAGATGAAGTAGCTGATTAGGCGATCGGGGTATTACTGGCCCACCATGCTTGAAGATTATTTCAAATATTATAAAGAATGTCAGGCATGTCAGAGGTTTGGGAAGATACAGATGGTACCAGTGTCAGTAATGAACCCTATCATCAAACCCTAGCCATTCAGAGGATGGGGTATGGACATGATCGGCAAAATTAATCCTCCATCTAGCAAAGGCCACCGATTCATTTTGGCCATCACGGACTATTTTACCAAGTGGGTGGAGGCCATCCCTATGAAGTCAGTGGCATCGAAGGATGTCATCAATTTTGTTAAAGAACATGTCATTCACAGGTTCAGGATTCCTCAGACCATCACAACAGATGGAGGGTCGGTCTTCATATCAGAGGAGTTCAGAAAATTCGCTACTGACATGGGCATCAAGCTGATCAGCTTGTCCCCATACTATGCTCAAGCAAATGGACAAGCTGAGGCATCCAATCAGAGCCTTATCAAGTTGATCAAGAGAAAGATCGATGAGCATCCTAAGCGTTGGCATGAAGTCTTATCAAAGGCATTGTTGGCATACCATGTTTCAAGCCACGGAGCAACAAAAACTTCACCTTATCACCTGGTGTATGGACAAGAGGCTGTATTACCGTGGGAGATTACGGCTAGCTCGAGACGGGTAGAGTTCCAAAATGATCTAATAGCTAAAGAATATATTGCTCTGATGAACGACAATATTGAGGACCTTACGGAGCTCAGACTTTGGTCACTTCAGAAGATCAAAGAAAATAAATCCAAGGTAGCCCGCGCGTACAACAAGAAAGTCAAGCCAAAAGAATTCCAAGTCGGATATTTGGTTTGGGAAGTGGTGTTACCATTTGGGAGTGAGGATGCAGCGTATGGCAAATGGTCTCCAAATTGGCATGGGCCTTATAGAGTTGATCAAGTCCTACCTGGGAACGCATATATGCTTGAGGAGTTAGATGGCATCAAGTTTCCGGTGGCTGTCAACGGTCAACATCTCAAGAAATACTTCCCAAGTATGTGGGATGATGGGCAATAAAGCCGACGCTATGCATCAGGCTGTGAGCCGATACATTCAGTTGGCCCGTACAAGTGAAAGCTGATGTTACGCATCAGGCTGCACACAAGAAAAGGGGCCGATACGTTCAGTCAGCCCATAAAAAAATATTTTGTACCTAACACACTGAGTTAGTCAAATAGCCGATGTATAACCATTGACTTGAGAAGTGCAATTGGAATACATGCAAGTTCTGGGTGACAACAAGACACATGAGACGAGTACAAAGTGTTCTACTGAAGAAATTCATCAATGGCCGCGATAGCTTCAAGACGGACGCGATCGGCTTCTGCGATCACTGCCTCATCATCCTTGTCCTTGCCTGACACTATCTGTCGACTCAAAACACTCAACTCTGTGAGCTCTGTCTTCAGCTGGGCAGTCAGATTCTCTGCTTCTTTTTAGGAGCAGGCTATGAGGTCCTTCTCATCCTAGATGCACTGCTCGGTTGCCCGGACTTTTGCCTTGAGGTCTTCCAACCCCCTCTCCAAAGATTGAAGTCTTAGGGAACATGCAGAAGTGTTAGCTTTAACATCTAGAGCCGCCTTCTTCTTGTTGAGCAGTCGGCACCTCTCAGCAATATTGGCTTTTAAAGGGGCTTGTGAGCGACGGGCTTCAATCCTTTGCCGAGCCTTTTCTACCTTCGCCCGAAAGAAGGGAAGATGTCCAGTTGGCCAGAGTTTGAGTTGAAGATTTCAGGGAGTTGGGGCTTGATCTCCTTAAGAATTTGCCTCACTTCATCGGAGTCTTGGACCAAAGTATCAATTGGAGCTGAGAGTAGGTCCTTTATGCGGAGAAGTTGGCTGGCGACACCAGTCAGCTGTGGTTGATGATCATCTGCTTCAAGTATGGCTGAGCCAACGGATGTAGGGTCAAACGAGTGCAGTTCTGAGAGATTCAAGCCCTGAAAGAAGGTAGAAAATTAGTACGGTACAGGGAAAGGAAGATGCAAATGGCTCAGAGATATAACGTACCTTTTCTTGAGACGGATTGGTAGCCGATGAGGTGACAATCGGCTCCTGTAGATCCTGAAGGTTGACCAAAGTATCAACTGTCGTTGCAAGATTGTCTGGAATTTCCAGGATTGGATCCTGGAGGTTGATCAAGGTCTTGACTGTCGTTGCAGGATTCTCTGGAGCCTCCAGTGTTGGATCTTCTTGGTGCGCTTGCTCTTCCCCGGAGGAAATATCAACGATATCAGCCTGCAAGCAAGGAAAGAGCAATTGAGTCGAAGTGTACCTGTTTAGAGGACCAATTCTAAAGGGACAATCTGAACCTGGTTGACGTTGGGAGCTTCTTGATCGGTAGAAGATGGTCCGGCCTCCTTCCGAATCTTCCTAACAGTCATTTTCCTCGCCTTAATCTTGACTTGGGGGGCAGCAACGTCGGAGACTCGTTTTCGCTTGGAGGCCTATTTTGTAGAATCAGGTTGGATCCGCATTATGACCTTCGACAGGGGAGGTGCGTTCTTGCCAAAGAGGACTATGGGAGCAACCGGTGAGAACTTGAAAGTGGAGCCATCATTGTTCTTGGGCTCCGGACCATCCTCCTGCTGTAGAGAAAATAAACAAAATTAGAGAAGGGGTCAAGCGGAATCATGAAGAAGTACTAAACTGATGGTGATACCTCTTCCTCAGGGGCTTCATACTCAACATTAATCTGCTGCAACATTGGCCCCAAGGCTTTTCGAAAGACGTGAGTCCTCCACATTGACCACCAATTCTCGAAGCCAATGGACGAAAAGGTAAATGAAATGTTGACAGGGATTGGGATGTCAAGATCAGTGGACATGCTATAGCATCTGTGGCTGGTGAGGGAGTCGGGCAGATCAGCTCTACTTACTGTCAGATGATGAAGGAAGAAGTGGGGAGGAACTTGCCCAAGACCAAATTGCCGGGCTGCTACGACCGGCTGGTAAGATTCATAGCCTAGTTTGATGATTCTGTTGGAGGTGCTCATGCTGACAGGAAGGAAGCAAGGATGGATCATGATGGACTACAAATGCCGAGTGCTTTCATCATCGGCAAAGTCATCCAATCTAAAGGCTCTTGGATTTTCAAAGATTTCAGAATCTGTGTAAGGAAGGTAGATTGGATTGGTTAAACCTTGGTAGAATACTCTAAACGAGCTTGAGGCATCTTTGGGGTTCATCTTGCTACCGGAAAGATTGTATAAAGCTTGGCCAAAGCTGGTACATCTAATGCATCTCCCACTCTGATCGGGGAAGGAGTTATCGGCCAGAACAGGGAAGTTTGGTATGTGGTTCTGAAAATACAAGTGAGCCCATAACTGAATGAACCACCAGGGGTCACCGGTTCTAAGTTTTTTTTGAGAGAGCGAGCTCGAGGACATCAAGTGGAGATATCTATAAACTTCCCCAAGAAACAGTTTGCCAAGGCCAATAGTATTACCTCTGGTCAATTCATATGCTAGAGAGAGGTAGTTTTTGGTTGGAGCAAGGGAAGGACAGCAAAATATGAAGTGATCAAACCAGAGGTTCAGAAAGGCTATATGTTCTTTCTCAGTTACAGGGCCTTTGGTTTTGATGTACTGGTTTAGGTAGGCACCCCAATTTGTGCATTCTGTTTTGGAGGACAACTTAAAGGGGACCTCAGGCATTCTGTAAGCAGAGGGGCTAGGCGATGCAATGTCTAAACCAGTAATTATTACCATATCCACGAGGGTTGGAGTCATCGGCCCATGGCCAAATAAGAAGCAGTTCCCATGTGGGCTGGTAGGCTTTTGCTACTCTGTTATACCAAGATACCCAGCCCTCGGGCGGATTTGGCCAGGCACGCAGGCTGTTGGCCCAGGAATCTAAGTCCATATCTTGGCTTATGAATGGGATTCGATTGGCCTCACAAGAAATCAAATCCATTGGACGCCCATAAGAATGAGGCGCAAGATAAAAGGAATTGGAGAGAGAAGGATATGGCAAAAGAATGTCTGAAACCTGAAAAATTGACAAGAGCCAAATAAAAGGAAAGGATCATTTAATGCTTCAAGAGTTCGAATAATTACTTCATTAAATTAGCAACAGGTCGAAGTTTTACCTTCAGACCAAGGATGCCCGCATCGGCATTCGAGGGTTCCGCCATTTGAAGCTCCAATGGTGATCGAAGGCTTGAGATTGGATCTAGGGTTTGCTTTGCGAGTCTTGAGTTCGCATTCTGAGGTTTTGATCTGGGTTTTGTGATTGGATTTGTGAGCAGGGGTTTTGGAGCGCAACTTGGACTTGGGGAACCTTTGTAGATCTATTTCGGGAAAGTTCCAGATTTAAGCAGAAGATGGAATTGGTTCAAGGATTGACTCAGATCCGGATCGGCACTTTGAGGGAAAGGTCCTATGCGTTGCCATCGGCTCCCGGTAAATCGGCTTCTCAACAGTTGTTGAGTAAAATGAAGGATTTCATTCATAGGGAAAACAATTACAAAAGGGAGCCGATTGCGCCTAAAGCCGATCTATCGGCTCTGTACATGGCAGTCGTTGCTAATCCTATGAACTACCACCAGTAAGTGCCTAAGACCTTGCGACTCTTGATCGGAGGGGCTGTGCTGGCGTTGCTGGCGTCGTCGCTGCCATCATCCCCGCCACTGTCACCGCTGTAGCCGCTGCCGCCTTCGGCCTCTTCATCATCATCATCGTCGTCATCCTTCGACGACCCACCACGGAGGAAGCCTCCTACTGCCAAGTCTTCCTCGATCGATGGGTCATCAACTTCTTCCTCCGAGGTGGAGAAGTCCCCCTCCCAGGATATGTCATCCTCGTCATCTTCATCCAGTTCCCCACCAAGGAGGAGCTGGAGATCTTCGCTGTCGGTGAGGGATTCATAATCCTCTGACCAAGCCTGGAAATCCCACTCCTCTGCATCCCAGTGCAGAGGAGCGCAAGCCTCATAGGTTGCTATGGGGTCGAACTCTGGGGTCATCGCTCGAGTTGTCTCGGATTCAATGGAGATGATGGAGGAAGCAGAGGATGAGGAAGCCATTACGGAAGGAAGAGGGGCGTACTGGTGCAGTTGCTATCGGCTCGAGGAAGAAGATGAATGAACAGGTTGCTAGGTCGAGTTTATAAAGGCAGGAATGGGATACGGATCGGCACCGTGATGATTTCCAAGAAGTTAGATGCAGAGTAGTCACATCCCATGGAAGTGGAAGTGTAACACCCTAATGTAATTTTCCCTAATTTTAATGAATTTATTTTGGATCAAATAAAATTTCCAGGCTTTTCCTTAATCTTTGTGGCATTTAAAGCAATTTATAACACAAGAAAGTAAAATTAATTATAAGGTCAACATGTTTGTGCATTCATGCTAGAGCATTATTTTTCTTGTGTTGAGTTTATAGGGTTTGAATTCAAATTTATTTGAATTCAAATAGATTTGTTTGAATGGTTTGAGTGTAGAAAAGAAAAAGAAAAGAAGAAAAGGAAAGAAAGGGAGCAGCAGCCCAACCCAGCCCAAAACCCCTCTCTTTTTTCCCCCTCGGGCTCCTCTTCTTTCCTCCCCGCGTGGGCCACGCCCGAGGCCCAGCTCCTTCCCAGCCCGAGCTCCACCCTCTCTCCCTTTCCCCTCTCTCACGCACAGCCAGCCCGGCCCACGTGCGCCCCTCTCCTTCTTCTCTCCGACAACTGGGGCGCCCATGTCAGCATCCTCTTCCCCCTTTCCCTTCCCTCCTCTGTTTCCTCCTCCGCCGGCCGGCAGCTCGGCCACTGCCCGTGGCCCCGCTCCGCCGCACCCCGGGGCTCTCCCCCCCCCCCCGGCGCTCGCAAGGTCCCACTGACCAGCCACCCGAGCCCTCCCTTCTTTCTAGAAGCCGCCCGCGCTTGGATTAGGTTGGACCGCAACGACCCGCGGGATGCGCGGCATCCGTTGCCGGGCGACCCACACGTCGAGGACCGCCCCCCCCTCTTATCCGCGACAGCTTCCTCGCGTTCTCCCTCAGCCGCCACTGCCCATCCCAGTTTTCTTCGTGCCCATGCGCTCCCCGGATTTGGGCCCGAACCGTCACCGCCGGTGAGCCGCCTCCGAGCAATTGCCGGCCACCAGTACCTCTCAGGTCTTGCTGACCTCTCCATCACCTTCGCAGGACCTTCCCGAGCAGCACCGTGGAGTCAGGAGCCTTGGGCCGCTCTCAGCGACCTTCTCCCCCGACGCCGTCCGTGCGCCGGCGCTCGTCCTCGACTCCGGCCATCCTGCGCCACTTCTCCGGCCTATTCGAGCCTGGGTGAGCAACAGCTCGGCCCCCTCCTTCTTTTGCATTAGATGTCGTGCACCTTGGTCGATCCCGAGGCTGGGACGCCGCTCGCCGGCGAGCCGAGCCATGCGGACCCATCGTCGCCCGTGGACTTGCCACACAGAGCCCCGACAAACCTTGCTGTGACCCTAGGTGGGTTACTCATGCTGCGCCGCGCCGCCTTGAACCGTTTCCCGGCTGGATTCCAGCCCGGAGGGCCAAGATTGGCCAGCTCCGGCGAGCTGCCGCCGCGGGAGCCGAGCTCCAGCGACCCAGCGCCGCCACCCCGCGTCCCTTGGTCCCGGGCCATCCGATCCGCTGCTAACGCCTAGGATTAGATTGGGAGCTCGTTGATCTGGACCGTGTGATCGAGATCTGAGCGTCTGAGTTCGCGCGTACCGGTTCGAGTTGAGTGAGAGGTAGGGCCGTCGGATTTAGAATGGGCGATCCGGATTAGATCCGTTTAAGTATAGGTCCGGACCGTTCGATTTAGATCGGGCGGCCGTGGTGAGCGCGTACCCCTTCGCGGGAGAGATCTAATCTGAGCCGCTGGCATTAGATCTGACGATCTAGAACAAAGGATATCGCTTCGGCCTGGCGTTCTTGCTAAAGAGCCCCTGTCTTTTAGGGAAATCAACCCGCAGTACTCTTTAGTTCAAAAGTATTTATGTTTTAGTCCTGTTTTACTCGTTTAGACCCCTGAGCTTTCCAGTTTTAGTGCCCGCCGTCCAAGCCCCGGGTTTTCACGTGCTAGCCCCTGTGTCTACCCTATAATTATGTTTAGGTCCCTGGTTTTTGTCCAGAACCCCCTGTGGCCTAGTTTTTTTCGCAGATAGGTCCCTGGATCTTGTTTCAAGCGTAGATTTCGCATCTTAGCTCCGTTTTAGGTGTTCTTTATGTCCACGCGATCGTTGTAACACGTAGAATAGTTTTAGCATAGTTTTGTGTGCTGTTTCTATGTAATGTTGTACTGTTTCTTATGTTTTGTCCTTGTTTGCATGTATGTGTATATGCTGGACCCTATTTTGGCGTTGCGATCGTGAGTAGACGCGGAGCCTTTGGACCAGTACCAGGAGCCGCCATCTTCTGAGCAGTTTGAGCAGCAGCAGGAGAGTTTCGAGGGAGGCAAGTATAACATAAACCTCCTATCACTTTTTAATACAATTTCATACTGCATTTTAATACTGTATGCCTATAAGGATTTCCTAGCCACTTTATATCCTATATATATATCCTTTGGGTTGCATTTTGGTTAGTTGTGCTAGGTTGCTGTGCTATAACACACCTGATCCTTGTTAATTAATTTGATTAATGGTCTTATGCAACTTAATCCTGAGAGTGACCCTCTGTGCTGTGTGCTTGAGCGGCTCACGTCTCCTTAAAAGATGTTTTTGTTAGAAACTTGGTTTAGGGGGCCAGCACGGTGCTTAGTGCTTGGTTGGCCACTCTCCATAAGAACCGGTTCATAGAGCGACAACCTGGGACAACCGCGCAACCACAAGACTGGAATGGGACGGTCTTGACTTATTAATTAGGTCATTTTGGTTCGGGAGTAACTTACCTGCGTGGGCAAGAGGGGTGGTAAGCTTCAATGGTCCCTGCTCCTCCGGCTTGGTCTGTGCTGTGTGTCTTGTACCCCCGGAGGTGGGCCCCATCGTCGCTGATCCAGAATCCTTAGCGGTTACACCTTACCAATGTGATCCTTTGTAACGGTCTCGTAGTGTGCTTACTAGCCATCTCACCTAAGGAAGTGTGATGAACAACTAGCATAGGTCATGACTTGTGGGTAAAGTTGTGCAACCTCTTGAGAGTGTAAAACTGATATATCAGCTGTGCTCACAGTCATGAGCGGCCCAGATCCTCCGTCTGATTAGTGGGGTTATCAACCTTTGATTAGGGAGATTCCCCGGATGGTTTTGGTTTGGATGGTTCTCAGTAGTTCTTAATTAATACTGATTAATTTCTTATGCAACTTGGGTTATGGTAATTCATCCACTTATAGTAAATAGTTTTAATAGAAATTGCCAAGACTAAAAGCTAATGCAGTTGAGTCAGCTAGCCTAGAGCCTCATAGTTTGTGTTATACTTGTTGAGTACTAGTTTGTACTCACACTTGCCTCTCTACTCTTCTGTTCTATTTCGGATATCTTCGACTGCTGCTCAGTGCCCGGCAACGTGGAGGACTACGTCAGCGGCTTCGACGACTTCTAGGCGTTTGTCTCCCAGTCGACATCCCTATGGCGCCCTACTCTTCATGTATCTCTTTTACGCTTTCGCAACTCTTGAACCGATTCTTGATCCGGTTGTAATAAAATAATTCATTTACGATTTATTTACGATTTATATTAATGTATTCGTGATATGTGTTGTGATATCTTGATGATTCTGTTGTATATATGCGTGACTTGATCCTGGCGCATATATGATTGCTCGATTTATGTTCTTTATAAATTGGGTGTGACAGGATTGGTATCAGAGCCATATCGACTGTAGGACGAAGCCTAGATAGAATTGAACGAGTTTAGGGCTTCTTTTCTCTTGCCTTGCCTCCGCAAATCTTCAACCATCATTTTTTTGCTTCTATTCCTTGAGTCTTAAGCCCTTGATTTGCTATCCCTCCTGTCTTTTCTGAGAAATAGCTGGAGTTGTCCGTAGACGTTGGCCTGAGTCGCCTAATCTTATAAGCTATAAGTTTAGGTTGTCCCGATAAAAATACGCTAGAACGAGTATGTTAGTCGAGTAGTGTGATAAACTCGACTAAGTTGTGAATATTGAATGTTTGTTATTGTGCAAGTGTTTGATTTGGATTTTTGGTTGATTGCATAGTCTAGTAGTTAAACTTGTTCATGCAAATCGACCCTAACCCAACTTGAACTAAATAATAAAATTTGAGTTAGATCGTTGGGGCTAAAACCTATATTCCTTTCTCTCTGTCATATCATTCCGAAGTTTCATTTCCGCAGCTGCACCATATCTTGTTCTCATAAAAATTTCGGTTGTTGCAATCAGATGGTGAACACCAGGCGCACCGGTTCCGGTTCTGACCAGCAGGAGCAGAACGACCAGAGTACTGGTCAGCCGTTGCCGATGCCGCCACCACTGACCCCGGAGCAGTTCTTCCAGCTCCAGATGCAGATGATGGCGACCCTGAACAACACCGTTCAGGCTCTGCAGCAGATCCATACCCAGCCACCGCCTCCACCGCCGTCTCAGCCCCGTGATCGGCGTGCGGATTTCCTAAGAGGTCATCCTCCGACCTTATCTCACGCCACATATCCACTCCAGGCGGACGACTGGCTTCGTTCGGTGGAGCGCCAGTTGGTTGTTGCACAGTGCGACGACTGGGAGAGGGTTCTGTACGCAGCAGGGCAGCTGCGAGGCTCTGCTCTCGACTGGTGGGAGTCCTACCCGGCTCAGGACCGCGACTCTCTCACGTGGGACCAGTTCCGTGAGCGCTTCAGGAGCCACCATATTTCTGAAGGGATTATGAAGATGAAGCAGGAGTTCTGTGCCCTTAAGCAGGTAAATTTGAATGGAGTTCGCTGCAACTTCTTTTGAGCTTCGATCCATCCTTGATCTCTTTCGTAAGCCTGACATATTGAGCGATTTCCATCCTTGTTATCTGTGTTCGTTATTTCAGGGATCGATGACGGTGACGGAGTATCGTGACCGTTTCCTTCAGCTGGCCCGCTATGCCCATGCTGACGTCGCCTGTGATAGCGATAAGCAGGAGTATTTCAAGGAGGGACTGGACGATCACATCCAGTATGCGCTACTGAACCACCGCTTCGACAACTTCAACCAGCTGGTTGATGCTGCCCTCAACACCGAGCGTAAGCGCCGGGAGATTGAGGATAAGAAGAGGAAGATGGCTCCATCTTTGTCGGGCAGCAACACTCGTCCGTGATATCAGCATCCACAACAGCAGCAGCAGAGGCTGCCCCAGCAGTACCAGCAGCGGCAGCAGTTTCCTCCTCGTCCTCAGCAGCAGGCAGGGCAGGGTCAGAGGCTTCCAGCGCCTCCGGCTCCACCAGCTCAGAGGCAGGGAGTGCCCACTCCTCCTGGGCAGCAGGCCGCTGCACTTCCGCGAGTGTGCTTCCACTGCGGCGAGCCGGGGCACTACACCAACGTCTGCCCTCGGAAGGCGCAGGCAGGACAGCAGGGGCGTGCAGCACCGCCCAAGGCCCCAGCTCAGGGCAGGGTGAACCACGTGACGGCCGAGTCAGCGGCCGAGGCTCCTAATGTGGTCATTGGTACGTTTATGGTCAACACCCATCCTGCTACAGTGCTTTTTGATACTGGTGCTACGCATTCTTTCATCACCCAGTCTTTTGTTGAGCATCATGGTATTCCTACTAGCACATTAAAGAGGTGCATGTTAGTATCTTCACCGGGAGGGCAGTTGAGGTCTCATGTCTTCTGTCCCAGAGTCAGTGTGGCCATAAGGGGGGTAGATTTCAGTGCAAATCTGATGGTGCTAGACACCAAGGGTATTGATGTGATCCTCGGGATGGAGACTCTTGCTAAGTGGGGAGTCCGGATAGATTATGCTCAGAGGACGGTTCTTCTATCAGCACCGGATGGTCAGGAGGTCACTGTTGGAGCTACAGAGCCTTCTGGATTTCTTCATCAGATAGAGGCTAGACCCACGGATGGTATTCGCGTGGTGTCTGAATTCCTGGATGTCTTTCCGGATGATTTGCCAGGTATGCCGCCTGATCGCGACATTGAGTTTTCTATTGATCTCTTGCCTGGCACAGCTCCTATTGCTAAGAGGCCCTATCGTATGGCACCGGTTGAGCATGAGGAAGTTAAGAAGACTATCGACGAGTTGCTAGCCAAGGGCTATATCCGTCGCAGTTTCTCTCCTTGGGCTTTTCCTATATTGCTCGTAGAGAAGAAGGATGGCGCGAAGAGGATGTGCGTCGATTATCGGGATCTGAATGCAGTCACCATCAAGAACAAGCATCCATTGCCGCGTATTGGGGATCTCTTCGATCAGCTTCAGGGCGCTTATGTGTTCTTGAAGATTGATCTGCGTTCGGGTTATCATCAGCTGAAGATTCGTTCCGAGGATATCCCGAAGACGGCATTCACTTGCAAGTATGGGCTATACGAGTATACGGTCATGTCCTTTGGCTTGACGAATGCTCTAGCTTTCTTCATGCATTTGATGAACAAGGTTTTCATGGATTATCTGGACACCTTTGTGGTAATATTCATTGATGATATCCTGATATATTCCAAGTCAGAAGCAGAGCATGACAAACATCTGAGGCTTGTGTTGCAGAGGCTCAGAGAGCACAAGCTGTACGCCAAGCTCAGCAAGTGCGAGTTCTGGATTGACGAGGTTCCATTCCTCGGTCATGTTATCTCCAAGGGAGGTATTGCTGTGGACCCCGGGAAGGTGAAGAATGTGCTTGACTGGGTTGTACCGCAGATAGTGAAGGAAGTCCGCTCTTTTCTGGGCTTAGCAGGTTATTATCGGAGGTTCATCGAGAATTTCTCCAAGATTGCGAAGCCTTTGACTTCCTTGCTGGAGAAGGGTGTGGATTTCTTTTGGACTGATGAGCGTCAGAAGGCCTTCGAGGAGCTGAAGAAGAGGTTGACTACGGCGCCAGTCCTTACTCTGCCAGACCAGAGCAAGAGGTTCACAGTGTATTGTGATGCTTCGAGGGATGGCCTTGGTTGCGTCCTGATGCAGGAAGGCAGAGTGATAGCTTATGCTTCGCGGCAGTTGCGCCGGCACGAGCTAAATTATCCCACTCATGATCTGGAGTTAGCCGCAGTTGTGCATGCTCTGAAGATATGGAGGCATTACTTGTTTGGGCAGAGGTGTGATATTTACACCGATCACAAGAGACTCAAGTATATTTTCACTCAGAGTGAGCTGAACATGCGGCAGCGAAGATGGCTAGAGTTGGTCAAGGATTATGACCTGGAGATTCACTATCATCTGGGCAAGGCTAATGTTGTGGCAGATGCTCTGAGCAGGAAGAGCTATGTTAACATGGCCGTGGCTTTTCAGATGCCTCAAGAGTTATGTGAGGAGTTTGAGCAGTTGAGCCTGGGTTTCTTGCATCACACCTCGAGTGCATCATTCGAGGCAGAAACCCACGTTAGAGGCAGAGATCAGGCAGCATCAGAAGGAAGATAAGAAGCTGCAGGAGATTCGTGAGTTGCTCAAGATTGGCAAAGCCACTCATTTCAGAGAGGATGATCAGGGTACCTTGTGGTACAAGGGTCGTATATGTGTGCCAGATGTAGCAGATCTCAGGAAGTTGATTCTGAGTGAGGCTCATGATACAGCGTATTCTATTCATCCTGGCAGCACAAAGATGTATTATGATCTCAAGGAACGATTCTGGTGGTATGGAATGAAACGTTCTGTTGCGGAGTATGTGGCTATCTGTGACACTTGTCAGCGTGTCAAGGCAGAGCATCAGAGACCTGTAGGTCTATTGCAGCCATTGAAGATTCCAGAGTGGAAATGGGAGGAGATCACTATGGACTTCATTGTGGGATTGCCTCGTACTCAGAAAGGGTACAACTCCATATGGGTAGTAGTGGATCGGTTGACGAAGGTTGCCCACTTCATTCCGGTGAACACTACTTACTCCAGCGCTAGACTTGCAGAGTTGTACATCTCCAGAATCGTCTGTCTGCATGGTGTTCCGAAGAAAATTATATCTGATTGAGGATCTCAGTTCACTTCACGGTTCTGGGAGCAATTGCATGATTCGTTGGACACGAAGCTGCGTTTCAGCACTGCTTATCATCCTCAGACAGATGGGCAGATAGAAAGAACCAACCAAGTGTTGGAGGATATGCTTCGAGCCTGCGCTATTCAGTATGGTACCAGCTGGGATAAATACCTGCCGTATGCAGAGTTTTCTTATAACAACAGTTATCAGGCCAGTCTGAAGAAATCTTCTTTCGAGGCCCTGTATGGTCGGAAGTGCAGGACTCCGCTGTATTGGGATCAGATTGGCGAGAGGCAGGTATTTGGTCCGGATATTGTTGAGGAGGCAGAACAGTTGGTACAGCAGGTGCGAGAGAATCTGAGGGTCGCTCAGACTCGTCAGAAGAGTTACGCGGATGTTCGTCGCCGAGATTTGACCTTTGCAGTGGGTGATCATGTATATCTGAAGGTCTCGCCAATGAGAGGAATCCGCAGGTTTAATGTGAGAGGGAAGTTAGCCCCTCGATATATTGGCCCGTTCAAGGTGTTGGAACGGAAAGGTGAAGTGGCATATCGCTTGGAGTTGCCTCCCAACCTCTCAGAGGTGCATGATGTGTTTCACGTGTCTCAGCTGAAGAAGTGCTTGAGGGTGCCAGAAGAGCAAGCACCGTTAGAAGGGTTGGATGTACAGGAAGATCTGACTTACACCGAGCATCCGGTGAAGATTCTGGAGACATCCGAGAGAGTTACCAGAAACAAGAAGATCAAGATGTGCCGTGTTCAGTGGAGTCACCACACAGAGGACGAAGCTACTTGGGAGCGAGAGGATGAGCTAAGGAAGACATACCCCGATCTCTTTGCTAGCTAGCCTATCCGAATCTCGGGACGAGATTCCTGTAAGGGGGGTAGGTTTGTAACACCCTAATGTAATTTTCCCTAATCTTAATGAATTTATTTTGGCTCAAATGAAATTTCCAGGCTTTTCCTTAATCTTTGTGGCATTTAAAGCAATCTATAACACAAGAAAGTAAAATTAATTATAAGGTCAACATGTTTGTGCATTCATGCTGGAGCATTATTTTTCTTGTGTTGAGTTTATAGGGTTTGAATTCAAATTTATTTGAATTCAAATAGATTTGTTTGAATGGTTTGAGTGTAGAAAAGAAAAAGAAAAGAAGAAAAGGAAAGAAAGGGAGCAGCAGCCCAACCCAGCCCAAAACCCCTCTCTTTTTTCCCCCTCGGGCTCCTCTTCTTTCCTCCCCGCATGGGCCACGCCCGAGGCCCAGCTCCTTCCCAGCCCGAGCTCCACCCTCTCTCCCTTTCCCCTCTCTCACGCACAGCCAGCCCGGCCCACGTGCGCCCCTCTCCTTCTTCTCTACGACAACTGGGGCCCCCATGTCAGCATCCTCTTCCCCCTTTCCCTTCCCTCCTCTGTTTCCTCCTCCGCCGGCCGGCAGCTCGGCCACTGCCCGTGGCCCCGCTCCGCCGCACCCTGGGGCTCTCCCCCCCCCCTCCGCGCTCGCAAGGTCCCACTGACCAGCCACCCGAGCCCTCCCTTCTTTCCAGAAGCCGCCCGCGCTTGGATTAGGTCGGACCGCAACGACCCGCGGGATGCGCGGCATCCGTTGCCGGGCGACCCGCACGCCGAGGACCGCCCCCCTTCTTATCCGCGACAGCTTCCTCGCGTTCTCCCTCAGCCGCCACTGCCCATCCCAGTTTTCTCCGTGCCCATGCGCTCCCCGGATTTGGGCCCGAACCGTCGCCGCCGGTGAGCCGCCTCCGAGCAATTGCCGGCCACCAGTACCTCTCAGGTCTTGCTGACCTCTCCATCACCTTCGCAGGAGCTTCCCGAGCAGCACCGTGGAGTCAGGAGCCTTGGGCCGCTCTCAGCGACCTTCTCCCCCGATGCCGTCCGTGCACCGCCGCTCGTCCTCGATTCCGGCCATCCTGCGCCACTTCTCCGGCCTATTCGAGCCTGGGTGAGCAACAGCTCGGCCCCCTCCTTCTTTTGCGTTAGATGTCGTGCACCTTGGTCGATCCCGAGGCTGGGACGCCGCTCGCCGGCGAGCCGAGCCATGCGGACCCGTCGTCGCCCGTGGACTTGCCACACAGAGCCCCGACAAACCCTGCTGTGACCCTAGGTGGGTTACTCATGCTGCGCCGCGCCGCCTTGAACCGTTTCCCGGCCGGATTCCAGCCCGGAGGGCCAAGATTGGCCTGCTCCGGCGAGCTGCCGCCGCGGGAGCCGAGCTCCGGCGACCCAGCGCCGCCACCCCGCGTCCCTTTGTCCCGGGCCGTCCGATCCGCTGCTAACGCCTAGGATTAGATTGGGAGCTCATTGATCTGGACCGTGTGATTGAGATCCGAGCATCTGAGTTCGCGCGTTCCGGTTCGAGTTGAGTGAGAGGCAGGGCCGTCGGATTTAGAATGGGCGATCCGGATTAGATCCGTTTAAGTATAGGTTCGGACCGTTCGATTTAGATCGGGCGGCCGTGGTGAGCGCGTACCCCTTCGCGGGAGAGATCTAATCCGAGCCGTTGGCATTAGATCTGACGATCCAGAACAAAGGATACCGCTTCGGCCTGGCGTTCTTGCTAAAGAGCCCCTGTCTTTTAGGGAAATCAACCCGTAGTACTCTTTAGTTCAAAAGTATTTATGTTTTAGTCCTGTTTTACTCGTTTAGACCCCTGAGCTTTCCAGTTTTAGTGCCCGCCGTCAAAGCCCTGGGTTTTCACGTGCTAGCCCCTGTGTCTACCCTATAATTACGTTTAGGTCCCTGGTTTTTGTCCAGAACCCCCTGTGGCCCAGTTTTTCTCGCAGATAGGTCCCTGGATCTTGTTTCAAGCGTAGATTTCGCGTCTTAACTCCGTTTTAGGTGTTCTTTATGTCCACGCGATCGTTGTAACGCGTAGAATAGTTTTAGCATAGTTTTGTGTGCTGTTTCTATGTAATGTTGTACTGTTTCTTATGTTTTGTCCTTGTTTGCATGTATGTGTATATGCTGGACCCTGTTTTGGCGTTGCGATCGTGAGTAAACGCGGAGCCTTTGGACCAGTACAGGAGCCGCCATCTTCTGAACAGTTTGAGCAGCAGCAGGAGAGTTTCGAGGGAGGCAAGTATAACATAAACCTCCTATCACTTTTTAATACAATTTCATACTGCATTTTAATACTGTATGCCTATAAGGATTTCCTAGCCACTTTATATCCTATATATATATATCCTTTGGGTTGCATTTTGGTTAGTTGTGCTAGGTTGCTGCGCTATAACACACCTGGTCCTTGTTAATTAATTTGATTAATGGTCTTATGCAACTTAATCCTGAGAGTGACCCTCTGTGTTGTGTGCTTGAGCGGCTCACGTCTCCTTAAAAGATGTTTTTGTTAGAAACTTGGTTTAGGGGGCCAGCACGGTGCTTAGTGCTTGGTTGGCCACTCTCCATAAGGACCGGTTCATAGAGCGACAACCTGGGACAACCGCGCAACCACAAGACTGGAATGGGACGGTCTTGATTTATTAATTAGGTCATTTTGGTTCGGGAGTAACTTACCTGCGTGGGCAAGAGGGGTGGTAAGCTTCAATGGTCCCTGCTCCTCCGGCTTGGTCTGTGCTATGTGTCTTGTACCCCGGAGGTGGGCCCCATCATCGCTCATCCAGAATTCTTAGCGGTTACACCTTACCAATGTGATCCTTTGTAACGGTCTCGTAGTGTGCTTACTAGCCATCTCACCTAAGGAAGTGTGATGAACAACTAGCGTAGCTCACGACTTGTGGGTAAAGTTGTGCAACCTCTCGAGAGTGTAAAACTGATATATCAGTTGTGCTCACAGTCATGAGCGCCCAGATCCTCCGTCTGATTAGTGGGGTTATCAACCTTTGATTAGGGAGATTCCCCGGATGGTTTTGGTTTGGATGGTTCTCAGTAGTTCTTAATTAATACTGATTAATTTCTTATGCAACTTGGGTTATGGTAATTCATCCACTTATAGTAAATAGTTTTAATAAAAATTGCCAAGACTAAAAGCTAATGCAGTTGAGTCAGCTAGCCTAGAGCCTCATAGTTTGTGTTATACTTGTTGAGTACTAGTTTGTACTCACACTTGCCTCTCTACTCTTCTGTTCTATTTCGGATATCTTCGACTGCTGCTCAGTGCCCGGCAACGTGGAGGACTACGTCAGCGGCTTCGACGACTTCTAGGCGTTTGTCTCCCAGTCGACGTCCCTGTGGCGCCCTACTCTTCATGTATCTCTTTTACGCTTCCGCAACTCTTGAACCGATTCTTGATTCGGTTGTAATAAAATAATTCATTTACGATTTATTTACAATTTATATTAATGTATTCGTGATATGTGTTGTGATATCTTGATGATTCTGTTGTATATATGCGTGACTTGATCCTGGCGCATATATGATTGCTCGATTTATGTTCTTTATAAATCGGGTGTGACAGGAAGTGGCACGCGTGTACGGATTTTGGAAGTCGAAGAGGCGAGGCGATGGAAAGGAAAAAATAGTTTCGGAATAATTATTGCTGAAACCAGGGGGCATGTGTTATCGCCATAATTTGGCTGGGCCAGAAGGTGGGCCGCGAGCAAGATGGGCTCAAAGGATAATTGTAATGGGCTTGCGAATCGGCTCCTGCGCGGGCGGTTTAAGGCCAGAATTGGCCATATATCTAGATAGGTGTGTGTGTTTAAATTAGTTTAGATATAGATAATCAGGATTCGTGTCGTAGTCAATCAGGATTAGTTAGGAAAGGCAAGTCTCCAGACTATAAATATGTACCCTAGACTACGAATGAAAAACAACAACAAGCATTCGCAAATAACTCTCGGCGCATCACCGCCCCTGTTTTAGGGTTTCTCTCAGGTAAGTGCTATGCAGTCCCGATCAAGCTTCGCGTGATCGGGGCAGCATCGTTCCTACCTATTTATCTTTATGTTTCTCATGCTAAAGCGTTGTTGATGGCGAGTAACAGTAGTTATCTTAACGTTTATAGGGATGCATCGGCTTTCATATTATATACATGCACTGTTCATCACCTGTAAACGTTTAGCTGTCTTCGTGCCCGATCCCGAGTGTGAGGGCAGCACCTTGCTCTGTTTCGATTAGTAGATCCAATCTGTTATGGTTAGTCTTTATTCATTAAAGATTTGGTTTAAGATCTACATGATTAGACCCTTGAAACGAATTAAATGATCCGGCAATAAGTTTGATGCTTTATATTAATCTAAAGAGGTATTGTTCCGGGAATCGGCTTTCTGTTTGTTTTTAGGCCTCTGTTTAGGTTGCTATTCTGTTATCTTTCGTATCTGTTAGGCTTAACTATGTGTAGGATATTCCGGTTATATGGTGAAAGTTTTAACTGTTGTAAATTAAATTACCTTATTGATTACAGAGCAAGTTTATATTAGTATCAGATATATGCACTTTGTTTAGATATACAGATCCGATCTGATACTGGGATACAATCGGCTCTTTACAGCCGATATCGGGGATCATCCGATGAGCCGATCACGGCTCAGACTAACGTTTGAACGTGTCTGTGCATGCAGGAAACTAACTGAAACCACATCTACACCTTCCTGATCAGGTATAGGTCAGGTGGCACGCCTAGCAAACCCAGACGCCAGGTTGTGTGCCAGATCCTTGGCCGTTGACTGAGGGACCGGGGCCCACCAGTAGTCCCGATAGCCTTCCGGCTCCTTGTGTTGACTATCGCTGCTCGCCGGTGGGTTTCGATCGACAACACACGCACCTTGTGCTCCTGCGGCCGCTTCGGGATCCGCCACCAAGCAACAACGCCGCATGGCCCGGCCTCGTCCACTCCACTGGCGGCAATGGCACCAACTCCCACTCCCAGCTCCTCGTCTCCTCCTTTGGTGACATGGCCTTGGCCTGCTGCAACACCGCCAAGGTCAGGCCCTACGAGCCCTACAATTCCCAGTTGCCGAGAGTTGCTCCAGGGGTAGGGGCTCTACTGCGCGAAGGCTGGCGGCAGTGGCGGCGTAGGTAGGATTTGGGGGATTGGGGGATTTTAGGGACTCGGAGATTTCTAGGAATTTCGTTGCTGCCGAGTTGATTCCTCTTGGATTTAGAGGATTTGAGGATTTATCGTGGATTGTTAATCGATACTGAGACGTTGAGATTAATCTTGCGCTCTTAATTCTGGGATCTGGGGATTTCTCATGGATTGTTAATCGAATGTTGAGATGATGAGATTAATCGAGCACTCTTACTGGCGATTCCCGTGCGATGATGTTGAGAGAGATTTGAATTTTGAAGGGCGCTGGCACATAGCCTGTCCAGTAGTTGTCGTTTAGTTTACCAACAACCTACCAACTTAATTGAACACAGAACGTGTCGTACAATCCAAGGCAGCGCAGTTGATCGCAATACAAGTTCATCAGCGAGCCTGCTTGCCTAGCTTGAACAATCATAGAAGAGTACGATTGTAGAACTTTCTACATAAATTTGTGATGTTGTAAGAAATGGTCTTAGTGTCCCTAGTTATTAGCATGTTCTGTCCTTTCATGTGGGGTGCCTTTATTGTTTCCATAAAAATTTAGTACCCCCATGCACACTAGTACACAACAGGTCTTTTGTTTTTTATATTTGTTCCGACCTGGGTTGGATCCAGGACTAATGAAAACATTAATTTCAGGTCCAACGGTCGGGAGCCTAGCGGGAGAGTAGAGAGACATTTAATCCCGGTTGGAGCCACCAACCGGGACTAATGGCGGGCATTTAGTCCCGGTTGGTGACTCCAACCATAACTAAATTCCCAAGATCCTTTTAGCACCTCCGTCCTCCCCTGCCCGAGCCATTCCTCCATTCATGTTCTTCCTGTTCTCGGCTCCGGTGAGGGGAGGTCATACCCATTTTCTTCACGAGTTGTGAAGGCTTTTGATTCCCCCGCCCATCCAACGGTTCTAAAAGTTAGAAACTTCATCGTCTCATCTTCCATGGCTAGTGTAGCTCGTTTCATGGTTTAGTAATAGAGATTTTGAGGGTTTTCAGATTGGAAAAAATGTTGGAGTTTTTTCGATTTATACACCATTCCAGCTCAAATTTACTTAAGGTCTGCATGTAGATGTGATTTACTTGTATTAGTTAATAAAAATGAGTATATAGAGTAGAATGCTATTTTTTTGAATGGGAGTATAAACAGAAAGAGGGGAACACAAGTTAGAAAAAAATATAGATACTAAAATGAGCATATACAATAGGAGTATGAAAAAATAGATAAGAAAATGAGTATATATAGATATGAAAATAAGTATATAAAGTAGAATTTTATTTTTAGAATGTGAGTGCACACACACGTATGGAGGGATTATTAGCGGTTAATGACTAATTAATATTTCTTATTGTTGATATTAGTTTATGTAGTTAGCAATGATTTAGTTTATTATTTTTACAATAATTGTTACACATATATATTCAATTATCGGTTAATGAGTAATTAATGTTCAATCCATAGAAATGGCTTTGCAACATGATGCATTAGGGCGCCATGCGTCCGCGCGGGCGTCGGTACGGAATCATTGAAGCGCACCGGATATCCCCTTGAGTTCTGCATGGAGGAGCGTCTTGGATGTGTTCGATCGTATTCGTCATTGGATTAAGAAAGCATTTGATTGCCCCGTGCTAAATGATGCAAGACACAAATTTGAGCGTGAATTTGATGTTGAGTTTGTATGGTACGGATGATGATCGCGAGTTGATGGCTCGATGCAATGCGAGGCGTGAAGCATCGGGGATGGTGGAAATTGACCGTTCGGTATCCAGAGTTTGCGAGGTGGATCACAAGGCATCGGTCAATAGGTCTTATCAGTAGTTTGTACTAGCATGTAGCTTATTCGGTATTCTAGATGTTTTAATTAATCATGTTGTGTAATGGATAATTTAGACCTTTTAATTAATCATGGTGTTGATGAATATTTGGATTGGAGATTGTTGAACAGTGTTGTATTTTGGATCTCTTAATTAATTATTCATGTTGTGAGTGATGGATTTTTTTAAATACCATATCGTGCAATGCAGCTGGACAGGCAATGGATGTAAAATGTTGACCTACGTTCGAAGAAGTTCATTGATGGCCTACATTACTTTTTGGGTGTGGCTGAGGCAAACAAGAAAAATGGTTTCATGTGCTGCCCGTGCAGAGATTACCAGAATAAGAAGGATTACTCCTCTTCAAGGACCCTTCGCAGCCATATTTTTGCTAATGGTTTCATATCCAATTACATTTGTTGGACTAGTCACAGAAGAAAAAGAGGTTATAATGAAGGATAATGTTGAAGAAAGGGTACTTTCACTTGGGACATGGTTTCATATTCTTGAAGAAAGAGTTTGACTCTAAAGGACAACCCTTAAGAAATATTTAGTAACTTATACGAGTTCTTATCCATTCAGCATTACAAGCAGAATATAATATTTCCTTACAACTTTCAGTGAGTGTTTCTGCCGTGTAACCTTTTTACTTTTGTATAATTGAACTTTTTTAACCCTAACAAGAAGTGGCTCCGTATAATCTTGCAAAAATCACGGGATACTAATTGTGATAATTCATGGCATGAGCTTAGCGGTAGTTATGGACTCATTGAGGAAAGATCCAGAAGATTACAACAGCATGACCGACATGTTGAAAGGTTATTTCTGTCATACCACCTCAATCACCATTACATTGAAATCATGCGATAAATATATTTTTTCTTTCTTGATCATATGCAGGGTTTGAAAAAAGTTAGGTGAAAAACATCCATGTAATTTCAGAAGCGATGAACTTAAATTGAATATAAACTTTCGGATACATACTGAATATTGCTTTGCACATTTTTATTTGTTTTATTATATATTCATATGGATAGCTGATGACTTCTTTTCTCTTAAAGTGTTTGAGGCAAGCACATGGAAAAAATTTATGTGCATACTATGTTTGCTGAGTTCATTCATAGTGTTGTAGGTCCTTACAAGACATATACTTCTTAGCAAGCGGAAGTAAGTAATAAATAATATTTCGCAATATTTCAACTAATTTTGAAAATTATAATAATTAGTATTTTTTATTTTTTTATAGATCGATAGGATGCGGATCAGCTCAGCTCCTTCTACAGGAAAGAGTTTTGGCAATTCAAAAAGCTTTGGCGTGATTTATTTATGAGCAGGTCATCAACAAAGGTGGTGAATTCCACTATGATGGACAAAATCTCGATACAAGTAGTAAATATAGTATAGATATTATATAAAACTTTATTGCACTTTACCGGTGAATCCCACTGAATGAATATATATATATATAGCAGTACTATAGAAGAATACGTAATTTGGAATATGAAAATATAACTGAAATAAAAAATAAATGAATGGAAAGAAATATAGGAAAAAAATCTTTAATACCAATCGGGACTAGTGGGGCTCTTGCCTTGCCTGGGCGGGGAGCCCCTTTAGTCCTGGTTGATGTTACCAACCGGGACTAAATAGCATCTTTAGTTCTCGGATTGGCAGTTCCGGTTAGAAAACTAGAATAATAGAGATTTTCAACCGGACTATAGAGCCTTTGTATACTAATGGCAGTAACTTAAAAAAAAGGTAAAACGCCTCCGGAGGCAAGAAGGTATGTACCATCTGGCGACCAACGAGTTCACTGACAAGACCCACGACGAATTCGTGGTCATGTACACCTGCTTCAAGCCCGTGCCTTCTGGGGCCAACAAACTGCCAGTGTTCTAGTACTTTACACTGTCCGACGGAAACCAGGTTGACTGGCCACAGCGAGGCCCCGTCACCGGTGTCAAGAACCAAGGCGGTTGTGGTATGTGGTCAATTGACTGACCGGGTCAAGTCTTTCAATATATACATTTTGCCTGTTAGGTTCACGTCTACGTACGTCAATTTGACTAGCATGTCAAGTTGTCGCTGGGCATTCCCTGCGTGGCCGCTGTGGAGCCGATTCCACGAGATCACGGCAGGGCAGGAGCTTCAGTAGACTATGACAATAGCTACAACAGCCGCAGCATCTACAGGGCCTTCTGCTACATCATCGACAGAGGACACCTAGCTGCTACCGTTGCAATGGCACCCAGGGTATGTGCCACTTGGTCGAGCCTGCCGTCACGATCAGCGTCTTCCAGATTGTGCAATAAGATATATTCTTGTTGGAAATTATGAATTTGTTTGTTGGAACAGTCGATCCAGTAGGCAGTACTGTGGAAGAATTGTGTTTTTTTCCTGAAGGGCGCACTCCGCAGAACAATTGTTTGATTTGCATGCTACAATTGATACGCATCGCAGAACATCTGTTTGATTTGCTTGGAACAATTGGTCATAAATTGTGAAAATATTTGTTTGCTTATCTACACCAGATGAGTTTATTTGGTCAAACTGATTCTAGATGGCAAAAATATTGTAGAAAATTCCTCTTATGCCAATGAAAGTTTAACGCTTTTATTTTCTTTTTCTTTTTGAATACCTCCATGCCTCTACATTGCAAGGGATTTAGTGAAGAAAGATTTCAAAAGAAAAAAATGTTGAGCATTTATTTTGATACACCATATGAGTGGATGGATTCAAGGATACTCGAGAAAAAGCACATAGGGTTTGAAGGAATGGTGAACCTGGAGAAGGTATATGCATAAATCCAGTATGGAGTTAGCATAACCAGGTATGGTGAGGCTAGCAATTGAAAAGGTACGCAAATGAAAATGATCAGAGTTTGAAGGGCAGTACTTCATAAGGACAAAAAAAAAATCTGACAAAACTCAACATAACTATATGTAGCTTATATGGAGGTTTAAACAAGTAAGCATTTGGCTTTGGTAGGAACTTTAAACCACTGAGGAAATGTGAAAATGAGGGTTTTGAATTTGGGCTCAAAATAAAATTCTCTAGCACATGATCAAGAGAGGAAGAAACACTTCTTACTATGGGCCTATTTGGGACTGCTTCACTTCACGAAATTTGACTTCGCTTCGCGAAACTGTAGCCAAACACCCTCAGCTTCACCAGCTCAGCTTCACCAAAAAACGTGAAGTTGGCCCCAACTTCACGAAATCCATGAAGCAGCCAAAAGGGTACTTCACGAATAGCTGTTTTGAACTCCCTCGTGAAGTTGGGAGAAAATTACCCACCAATGCCACTGATTACACACCTGAAACGTTTTTCTTCTATCCGTTCTATCCCACCCTCACGCCCCCCCCCCCATCTTCCTCCCTCTGTCTGCTCCCATCCCTCTGTTTCCTCCCATCCCTAAAAACCCTAGCGCGGGCAGCATGTCCACGGGCGGCGCGGGCGGCGCGGCGGGCGCGTGGGGCGCGGTCCACAGCGCGGGCGGCGCGGCTGGCACGTGGTGCGCGGGCGCGGGTGGCGCGGGCGCGTGCGGCGCGGGCGCGGGCGGCGCTGGGAGGGGCGGAGCTGGCAGGGGCGGCGCGGGAGGCAGCAAGGGCGGCGCGGGAGGCAGCAGGGGTCATGCCCGCATCTCCAGCCTTCCGAAATCGGTTTAATTTCTTCGCTCGATTTCTTCTATGGCTGCTAGTCAATTCCATTGCTGCTGAGTGTACGTATGCTAGTCAATTACATAATTTGTCTTGTCATGTATGCTTCAAAATATTGCTCCACATAATTGTTGATTAGGGTGATTCTATGGATTGGATGGATGATTACAATCACATTTATGTGAGTTATTCACTGAACAAGTAAGGAGAGGGAATAGGCCAAATACACATTTGAACACTTTAGGTTACACTGAAGTGTCGGGAAGATTCTACCAAATGACCGGAATCGAGTTATTAAAGACACAAATCAAGAACAAGTGGGATAGGTTGAAGAATGATTGGTCCATTTGGCAAAAGTTACTGCGGAATCAAACCGGAACCGGTTGGGACAATACAAGAGGAGTAATTAACATGGACAATGAATGGTGGAAAAAAATGAAAGTGGTAAGTATTGTTTTGTTCACAAATTTTAGCTGTTCATCTATGTTCACAATACCTTCTTGGGGTTCTGATTACTTTCCTTGTTCAGGATGTGCCGGGTTCTGAAAAATTCAAGAAGAAAGCGCTGCAAAATGAAGACTTCCTTAGAGAAATGTTTGGTGACATTTCTAATGATGAAACTGATCATTGGAACCTGATGAGTGACAATCCTATTATACCCGAAAGCCAAAAAGACACTGAAAACATAAATGGAGCAGGAGAGGAGGAAGAGGAGGACAATGTGTTCCATGATTGGTCATATAGAGAGGAAGAGGATGAGGAGGTTCAGGAGGTATCTCCTGCTAATGGAAATAAAAAAAGAAGAGCTCGTGTTGTTCTAGAGGTTCCTAAAAAGCAAAAGTTAAGTACAGCTCTTATAATTCAAGAACAAATTACAAAGATTGCTAATTCGGCCGAGTCGTTTACATCAAAAAAGCAAGTTGAAGTCGTTTCTATCAAAGAAGTGATGGATGTTGTCTTGGATTGTGGGGCACAATATGGTAGCAATGAGCATGATATTGCTACCTAATTGTTTGTGAAAAAGGAACAAAGAGAAATGTTCTTGACCCTTCCTACTAGAGAAATTCGTTTGAATTGGTTTACAAGGAGGTACAACGATAAGTATGGGAATTGAAGGCTTCGAGAAATATTTTTTAGTGCTTTTTTCAGTAGTGCTATTTTTGAGTGCTTTTTCAGTTGTGCTATTTTTCCGTACCTTGTTGTTGAGTACCTGTAATCATGACATTGTTACTAATACTACTTGTATCCATGATATCGTTACTATTGCTACTTGTTATTATTTTCAGATGTATGAAAGTGAGAGTGATGGTTCGGAGGAGTCAGATGATGATAGTGCTGAGTTTTGGAACTTGATTTTGTGTGGTGCTAAAGTGGCAGAGAAATATGTTGATCTCTACCTTAACAAAAATCCACCAAGGATAGCGGAACAAAGTGGCATGGGCTGGTTACAATATATCTTCAAAACTCCAGGTGAATGTCATTCTCAGTTGCGCATGAGCACGGAAATATTCATGGATTTGCATAATTTATTGGTGTCAAGGTATGGACTGCAACCATCTATGCACATGAACACCTATGAGGCTCTTGCAATTTTCTTGTTCATATGTTCTGGAAATGAGTCCAATAGGAAATGTCAAAATCGTTTCAATCACTCTGGTGAAACAATTATTAGGAAATTTACTGATGTTCTAGAATCTTTGATGGAAATGGCAAAATATTTTCTTGTTCCAAAAGATGCAAACTTTCGTACCATCCACAAAAAGATAGCAGATGATAGAAGGGCATTTCCACACTTCAAAGATTGTATTGGTGCTCTAGATGGGACGCACATTAGGGTATCTCTACCCCCAGTGAATAAGTAAGGTATATTGGAAAAACAGGAATACCGACTCAAAATATCCTAGCAATTTGCGACTTTGACATGAGATTCACTTATGTTTCTGTGGGGCAGTCGGGTTCTATGCATGACACCACTGTGTTGTATAATACAATGAAGTTGGATCGAGATTTCTTCCCACACCCTCCCAAGGATACGTAATTTATGGCTGGTTTCTACATTTTCAATTTTGCAACTCTAGTTCTTTATTATCTAAACATATCATATACTTTTTATTTGTAGGTAAGTATTATATTGTTGATGCCAGATATCCTAATAGACCGGGATACCTAGCACCATACAAGGGTGAGAGGTATCACTTACCCGAATGGCATAGAGGTGTAGAACCAAGGTCTCCTAAGGAAAAGTTCAATCGTATTCATGCACGAGTTCGTAGTGTTATTGAGAGGTCATTTGGAGTCTTGAAAATGAAGTGGCAAATTCTCTATAAAATGCCGATGTATCCATTATGGAAGCAAAAGATGATACCGATAGGACTCATGGTGATCCATAATTTCATCCGTGAGCATAACAGTGGTGATTTAGACTTTGAACGTGTGGAGCGTGATGAAAATTATGAGCCTACAATACCGGAAAGGTATAACAAGTATGTAGTGCCCTCGGATGGATCATCTCCAGTACCCAATGCGCCTACTATAGATTTTTTTCGCGATGCATTAGCAACGGCTATTTCTCAAAGTTGGATGTAGTATGAGTAGTAGATCATTGAGACTTGATATGTAATGGAATTATTTTGAAATATTTGTACTTTATTATCTATTTGTTATCTATTTATAATGTATTGTTATTTTTTAATTAAGCGTTTAGATGATAAATCATAAATGAAATCCTCTCATACATCGTTCAAGGGCATAAAGGACTTTTCCAATCTGAATCTCTTTTTTCTGAAGCTGAAGTTGGTCTGCTAGCCAAACATTTTCAAAAACTCTGCAACTTCAAAGCTGAGCTGCTCTGCTGTGAAGTTCATGAAACTGAGCTGCGATTTGTGAAGCAGAGCAGTCCCAAACAGGCCCTATATCACATTGTCCAACAAGTTAGGCAAGATCTTCCTAATTAAAAAATATCCCAAAGAATTGATCGAGTACTAATTAAGGAATAAGACTTATGTAGGCCAACATGTGAGGGACAAAGCTATATTCAAGTGATCATGTTTTATGCTCAGTTGATCGTCATACCATAAGGTAGGAGAGCAAAGGGTTCAAACCAGAGTGTGGACTACCACCGGGTACCAAAGCATTTTTGTTCAGAAAAATTATATTAAACTGCTAGGAAGAGGCCCGCACCCGCGCACGCCCCAAGTCACAAGTCACAAGTCACGTGATTTTTTCACGCATGTGCGGTGGCCGGGATTCAAACCCACGAGCTTTTGCCTCGCATGTACCTCCCTTACCATCTCACCTACATAGCAGTTGTGATTGGGAGGGAGATACTTTTCTTTTGAAGTAACCCGTGGAGGATCCTTAGGTACCGGGTGGCTAGACAAAGGTACCGGGTCGTGTTACCATCCGGTACTAATTGTCTAGCCTTAGGTACCGGGTGGTGTTGTCACCCGGTACTAAAAGTTCCCTAGATCTTTTGACCCACCTCAAAAGTACCGGCATGAAGATGACCCGGTACTAATACTAGAATTAGTACCGGATCATCTTCACACTGGTACTTTTGGGGTCACTGCAAGAAAATAGCTTACTTTCGTCGGCCAGAAACCGTTGAAAATAGCCAGAAAGCCGTCGAAAATACATATATTCGTCGGTCGGCCGACGAAAATAGGCCGGCGGAATAAAAGCGACGAAAATGAACGCATTTTCGTCGGCAACCGACGAAAATACATCTATTTTCGTCGGCCAGCACAACCGACGAAAATACTAGTTAGTTTCGTCGGCTTCCGTAGCTGATGAAAATACTGGGCGTCTGCTAAAAAAATAGCTGCTGCATAATAGTGTCAAAGTGTCATCCGAGATGCTATCTTCTCATCCTGACAGTGTCAAAGTATTGGTAATTAGAATCAATTTCAGAAATTTCCAAAACATACACTTGAATCTGGATTCGATGTATGCACATGACATGAACATCCGTACCAAGACGTTCAATACAGTATACAAATAGTATTTTTTTCTTTAAATAAAAAATAAGTACACATAAGTTACGTAATCAAGCAACTTAAAGGATTCACATCATTTTTTAATTAAGAAAACATGTAAATATAAGAGATGTAATCAAGCAATCAGGTAATTATGTATCATCAGGTAATTATGTATCTCAGTACACATAGGAGAACCAATTCACCTGGTATTTGTGTAGAGTTTCCTGGCACTAAGGAGATTATACTCAATCATTGCCCCGTCAAGCATAGTGGACTTATCTGGCAATAAAGCTTTCTGTAGTTTTATAGAAAATAAACTGTCAAGGGCATCATAGATAAGAACTCCTACTCAAAAAGAGGGTATAGAGGTTCGCTAACTTGATGCGGCCTCAGCTCCTCTGCAAACGCATCGATTTCTGGTTTCCTCAAAATCCTTTGAAGATAAACCTGATAAGTAATTGATGTCATCAAGCATCCTGATAAAAAGGAACAGGTTAGAACCACCACTTCAGCATGTAAAACTCTATTCATATCTTTGAAAACAGTAAAGATAAAAGCCAGCTTCTATCTTATTCCTGAGTCCAAGTCAATCCCACTAAGGATTTGCGCTGCTTTTGACCACTGTTGTTCAGACTCATATAGTTCTGCAAGCTTCTCAAAAACACCAAACATATAGAAACAAATATTACAAGTGCTTGTAGAAATCAATAACATATAAGTACAGTAGCACAAAATGACTGGAGAATTTCATTCTATGAATGCTACTAGAATCCTGGGCCAAATTATTGATGTTTTTCCACTGCAGATTTTAACATCAAACAAATCTAATGTTTACAAGTTCAAAGCCTAACTTCTTTAGATGCAGACAAATTCCATTGACTTCTATCATTGACATTGTGATAGCATAGATCAGGACGTGCCAAGTAAACACCACTTCACAAAAAGATTTCAGTGCAACTTATAGAGGATGATGAACAAAATAAGATGTCATTGAGGTAATTTTTTCGATACAAGGCGCGCCCCATTTCCATTACTTAAAACGGAAATACAGATAGTCCGGCCCAAGGCCAAAGAAAAGAGGGAAACGGGGGATAGCCTAACAGCACGATCTGAACCTGATTCAGGACATAACGACCACAGGTTCAGCAACCAGGATTCCTAGGCACACACAGCTAGCAGGGGTTCCCTACCTGGGGGTGGTGCCATTGAGGTAATTGACATCATTCCTTTTCTTTTCCTTTTTGACTTTTATAAAGACACGGTGTAGCTGTTATGGTTAAGCAGGAAATTGATCACAAAAATAATCCAAAGGAATTGATACAGCACCTGAGTTGCTACAAATAACATCATCCGACAGCTAGACACACATTTACTATACATCCATTATCTGTATTCCTAAAATTTCACCATTTACTAGATCAATAAATATGAGTAGATTCACAGAGGATACACCAAGTCAATAGGCCTTTCTATCTATACCTAACATCAACCAAACTATAAAAAATGGCAGGAAAGGCTGGAAAATTTGAGAGCATCCCCCTGGCCCTAAAACTTGTTATATCTTTATTTTGGAAACTAAGCCTACAGAAATAATGGTGGCTAGCATAATGGGGCCACTTCAACTGTTGCGTTAACACTTCACTAACGTTATTCAAATTCCCAAATCATTATAACACATAATTATTTAGCATTCTAAAAGAGTTCGGTCAACCAATTGCAGTAAACTATCAGTTCATATGTAGAAGCTAAAATAGTACTTTCTGGGACTTAAAATAGCATTCGCAGGATGAAACCAAGTTGTCCTACCTGCTCCTCAAAGGAGACCACGTGCGGTTGGATCTGCGTGAGCGTGTAGTGGGCGACCTCCTTCTGCGCGTCAGACTCCAGCTTGCCAAGGTCCTACGTAAACGTCTGCAGCAGCTGCCGCGACACCACGAGCGGCACCTCATCCGACACCACTGCAATCACACCAATTCCCACAACTTAAGCCACAAGAGAGCAAAATCTCCAAAAATCTACAGCTAGGGTTAGATCATAGCGCATTACAGTGGTCGGCGCGGGGGCGGTTTGGGGGCGGCGCGGGGGCCACTCGGGGCGAGGCGGTGGGCCGGCGGCGCGGGGGCAGCTCGGGGGTGGTGCGGCGTGGGGGCGGCGGGCTGACAGTGCGGGGGCCGCTTGGGGGCTGCGCGGCGCGGGGGTCGCTCGGGGCGGCGTGGTGCGGGGGCGGTGCGCCGGCGGCTCGGGGGCGGGGTGGCGGCGGCACAGGGGCGGCGCGGGGGCAGCGGCAGCGCGGGGGTTGTGGCACGGGAATAAAGAAGCGGGAATAAAGAAAACGTGCGTGCAGCGTGATAGCTATCTAGGGCAACTATATTTTCGTCGGTCCAAATTAGGCCGACAAAATTATGATTATTTTCGTTGGCCTAGGTTAAGCCAACGAAAATATTTTCTTTATTTCGTCGGCTGTGACCAGGCCGACGAAAATAAGCATAATTTCGTCGGCTTGGGAAGGCTGACGAAATAATTTAGTTGTTTTCATTGGCTTGTCTTTGGCCGACGAAAATAGATGCGGCCAACGAAATTGAGCTGTTTTGGTGTAGTGGGTCGATCTTTAGCGTTTTTTCTAGCAGTGATGGTTGAACATGTGCAGCAGCAGGGGTGAGCTATGTCAGTCCGCATAGGGTCAGCTGATCCCCTTGCCCCATCCCATGAGCGGCTTTCATCGTTGTACATTACCCATTTCCACATTGGTGGCGAGGGTGAATCGGCCGATCCAGCTCCTAGTCACCGCCATTCTTTTTCCGTATATGTGCATTGACTTGCAAAGAATATGAGATAGGAAATTAGGTCGGTGTACCCCCAACGTAGCAATTTACCTCAACAAGTCGTCTAGCTCGGGTTACTCTTTTATTTATTAAAAGCAAAAGGAAGCAAATACAATTTTCTGTTTTTTTAGAAAACTAGCAAGCGACAAGGCATAGAGATTATCAAAGTGTCTAATCCAACACGAAACCTTGAATGAACGGAACATGGTGTGTGATTTTTGTGTCACTTTGTGCCAAAGCGTGCAAGGCTGTAGTCTCCTTTTTATTTGTTCCATCACCGGGAATGATGTCCACGTATTATAGTTAATGTAGCCCCATTGTTTCAAACTATATTTGACCATTCGTTCTTTTCAATCTCAAAATACTGATGTGTTATGGTAATTAATGCCATGAAACTCGCCATGAAACCCCCACTGTGATTAGCCTTAGCGACCAAAAATATCTGAAGGAGACAATTTGTCCTGAAAACATATCCTTGCACTTACCTGCTAGCTCAATTTAATTTAGGAAACCAATAGGAGAATTTTTTATTTAATAAGGGAACTTTATTGAAAAAGAAATTAAACTTCAGGTTACCTCCCGGCAGTACTAGTTTACGGTCACAAGCTCGACCTTGGGGAACCTTCATGTTGCACCTGTCCTTCGCGATGTTGTTTCCCACTCCATCACCAGCGCTTGATGGATCTTCATAGTCCTAGCTGCTACACTTGTGCCAAAAATAGCTACGAGATTTGCAATACTTATGATAAACAAAAGCATCTACAACCATCTTTTTAATATTATTGTGATCAATGGGCATAGGATAGCTGTAGCTCTCGTATGTGCTCTTAGCACAGTGAATTGACTCTGGAGGCTTTTCAGGTGAGCATGGATCTAGTGGTTCTTCTAGTATGAAACTACCATGCTCATTGACTAGACCTCCTTTGTTGGGCTCCGAAGTTGATGCCCTAGGAATGTCTATAGACCACACATATCCATCCATCACAGCTTGTCTATGACATTCTAGGGGTGTATCTCGAACCTCAAGATGATACAAGTGACGCTTGAGTGAGCACATTATTGATGACCTCTTCAATGGGTCTTCCAATGAGAATGAAGTGTGGATCAACTTTAGGGATATCAAAGACATGGAAATCTAAAAAGATCCCGTACTCTCCAATCTCAGTACTAATGACCCTAAGGATTTCCCCGGTCTCCAAAATTTTACCCGAATTCCATTTGAGACATTTCTGAGAGAATGAGAGTGGTTGTTTGGGAAAAGATTCAATTACCAAGGATTTAGGAATGATATTAATTCCGACCCTTGGGTCGTAGATCACATCTTGGTAAGCGATTCCTCCTACTTAGCATTGGAGAAATTTTAGCTCAGGATATAGCTGCACAACTTGATGATTGCTTTCTGCTTCTCTCAACCATTGCTAGCTCGTAATAGTGGAAAGACATGCCACGTTCTCTTTTTGTGCTTTGACCTCCTTCGGTCGGGGGTTCCTAGCTCAGATGATTTATGCTCCCATTTGTTCTCGACTGAAAAGTTAGAAGCATCTCCACAGTCTCTGAATATTGAGTGTTGGGCTTGCACTTCTTCTATGTGCTTGTCTAGATCCATGGATGGTTCCTCAGCATGCTCATCGTATATGTTTGTGAATGAGGTACTTTGGAGGATTTTGTTAAGAATGGTTTTCCCTCATTCACGGTCGTACACAAGAATGAGCCCCCAGAGGACGAACCAAGGATAGTTGCAGAATTTTTGTTGAGACCTTGGCGGAAATGCTGCTAGAGCGCGGTTCCCGAATAGCTAGATTTTGGCCAGATGAAATGAGATTTGTGAAGCGAGCCAATGCAGCTCCTAATGATTCCTTTTCTCTTTGTTGGAAGGAAAGGATTTCACATCGGAGACTAACTATTCGATGAATAGGGAAGAAGGTAAGGCAGAATTTATCTTGTAGTGCCACCCAATTCCCTCCTACACTTTTGGGAATACCATTGCTTTGCTGTCCCCATAAGCGAAAACGGGAAAAGCTTCCACCTCAATGTTTCTTGTGACATGCCAGTGATGACGAGACAAGCGTAGAGTTGATCGAATTCCTATAAGTGGGTGTAGGGGTTTTCTTCTTTGCCATTTGGAAAGGATTGATTCTGAACCATGGCTATGAAGCCGGGACGCAGCTCATAGCCGCGTGTGTGAATGAGTTGTGATGATGAAGGAGGATCCAATTGTTCTCCCCTTGGAGCTGAGAATTGATATAAGGTAAAAGTGGAATCCATATGGTGGATAGGGTCATACACAGACGAACAAAGTTCAGAATTAGAACAGCTACCATTCTCGGCAACAGTTCTAGAAAGCTTGTTGTCAGACCCGGGGCCACGGAGCTGTGTACATAGCGTAGTTTAAAAGATTAAGTTCGTCTTATCTCTTATTTACCTCGTTTATCTCTTATTTATTCCGTTTAAATAGAGGATAAGGCTAACCGATACAGGGGAATCTACTCGAGATGTGTTCTGGTATGATTCCTTAGCTAGTGTTGGTTAGTATCTTTGTAACCGTGGCCTCTCGGATATATAAGGGAGGACAGGGACCCCTCTCAAAACACGATCTCTAGATCATTCTACACCAAAGGCAATACAAATCACCATACAGGACGTAGGGTGTTACGCAGCTTGCGGCCCGAATCTATCTAAGCTTTGTGTTCCTTGCACCTTCGAGTTCCTGATCTCGGCGTCTCCTCAGCCAAAACTTACCACCTTGGGTATATCCCTCGGTGGGCAGCCGGTTAAACACTGACAGCTGGCGCGCCAGGTAGGGGAGCACGTCGAAGATCCGCCGGCGAGCTCGATGGCGACTTTCAAATTCACCAGGTCAGTTCCCTCTCAGGGTACGACATTCGTTTTTGTCTCGTGGGTCTGCATCGCAGATGGTGTGGGCGATTTTTGATGATTCCTCGTCGACATGAAGCCCAAGATTTCCGCTGCGGATCTCCGCAGCGACCTCGACAAGTTCATCGATGATTTTGACAACTTGCCAACCTGTGCTTCTGCAACAAGGATCGAGATGGAGTCTGCTCCAAGCTCGACTTCTTCCAGTGTTGTGGCAACTTCCCCTGGGTTGGACTCATTCCAATCTAGGGATCTGCATAGCCGATCCCAACTCGGTTCATGCAAACCGACCATTGATCTCCAGGAGGCCAACGTCTCTGGGTCCCTCTCCATGTTAGAGAAGGACCTGGATTTTCTGCTCCAGGACGGAAAGCCTGAAGCCACCGCGTGTCGGGGGGGCTTCGGGTTGTTTTGGCGCCGGTGATCTGGTAATCACCTCCTTGCCGGAGGGGCGCATTGTGCATTGGAGGGGCATGGTGCTCTCCGATCTACTCGAGGCAGAGGGTCAACTTGTGGCTCACCTCGAGCCCTTGCCCTTTCAAGAGGGCAGGCCATTGGCTACCGCGGTGGAGGGGATGACTGAACTAGTCGACGTAAGCTCTCACGAGCTTTCCTCCCGCCAGGTGCTAATGGCTGAAGAAGGCGAGGACGATGGGGATCTTCCCATCATCAACTTTGAAGTGGTCTCCAAAGATGAGATCACAGCCAATGCCGACGACGAGAACGACGCCGATCGTGAGGTGCGGAGGGCTAGGAACAGGGCCCGCACAATCCAGCGGAGGAGGGCCAACGAGCGTAGGCGGTCTATGCATCGCGAGCTTGATCTAAGTTTGCTGCCGTAAGCGAACGGGGTTTCAGGACTCCGGTGGCCAACATCGCCAGGGTGACGGCCATCCTCGAGCGCAGTCATGATCCGGATATGCGTCAAGCACTCCTTTACGCGCAGAGGGCCTGGAACCAACTGGATCAGCACAACCCGGCGTCCACCATCAGGGAGGAGCGCATGGGTGAGAGTCGGAGCCAGGCTCACAGCCGAACAGCTGGCGGCCGTCCTTGACACCAGCTCAATAATGACAACGCTCGCGGGAGCCAGGCCCCTGGCGGGAAGCACCAGCCACTGCAAGGGGGTCATCCGCGACAGGCCAATCAACGACTTCCTCCAGAAGACTTGCGCCAGCACATCAATGAAGGTCGCGACGCGCGGACCGTGATTTCCTCCAGGCGCAAGGTCCGTGAAGAAGTTGAAACTGAAGGTACTGACTGTAGCGACCGATTCCCTGCTTTTTCTGCATGTTTCAGCAGCTACAAGTATCCCGAGGGCTTCAAACCGATCGGCATCACCAAGTACGATGGCAAGCAAGCTCCTCAGCAGTGGCTCCGTTGCTACTCCACGGCCATTAAGGTCACAGGGGGTTCGAATATCACCAAAGTCGTCTACTTCCCGATGGCTTTGGACCCTGCGCCGCTCACTTGGTTGGAAAGGCTCAGCAACAACTCAATCGACTCTTGGGAGCGCCTCAAGAAGGTCTTCATCGACAACTTCCAGGGAGCGATCACTTGTGCAGGTACTCGTCACGATCTTGCTCAGTGTAAGAAGGAACATAACGAGCTCCTGCGGTCCTACACACGTTGCTTCTTCGACGTCCGCGCCACCATCGCGAACATCTCGGAGGATGACATCATCGATTGTTTCTACAACGGCATCACCGACCCAGGCATCTACAGGGATTTCGGGTGGAACAGGCCGAAGACTATTGCGGGCCATTGTGATATGATGCATGATTGGTCCGAACAGGAAGAGAAGATGCGGGAGCGGTTCCCGCGGCGTCAAGATAGCAATCTAAGGCGTCCAAACGACAACCGCAACGACAAAGGCCAGCGGGACTTTTCGGGTCCACCCCGGAAATGAAAGCCAGATGATATCATCGCGGCTATCGATCGTCCTTCGCGGGGCAAGAAATTGACGACGCAGGAGGAGTTCGAGAAGCTCCTGCAGAAGAAGTGCCCGTGGCATCTAGGTGCCAATCATGCTGCCATCGACTGTTACCATCTTCGGAGGACGTTCAGCAACTCTGGTGGCGGTAGGAAGAACAAGAAGCCTGTGGACAAAGAACCCGAGCACGACGATCAAGAGGACCACGGGCGCAACCCGAAGTTTCAAGACGCTTCGAAGGTCGTCAACGTCATCTTCGGGGGAGATGAGGATTTTGGCTCCAGGCGGGACCAGAAGCTGCTTCTCCGGGAGATTTTGTCCGTCGAGCTGGCGGTACCACGACCCATCTGGTTCTCTCGCGATGACCAGTGGACGAGCTTTTCGGAGCTCGATAAATTCCCCTTGGTCCTGGATCCTGTGGTGGCGGAGGTCAAGCTCACCAAGGTCCTCATCGATGGTGGGAGCGGGCTCAATCTCATCTTCATCAGCACTATGAAGAAAATGGGCCTGGATTTCAAGGACATGCTGGTTCCCAGCAAATCCCCCTTTTACGGCATCGTCCTAGGTAACGCGGCACACCCGCTTGGTACGGTGGTCCTCCCAGTCACCTTCGGCACGCGGGAGAACTATCGTACTGAGTTCATCAAATTCGAAGTGGCTAACTTCGAATCTTCTTATCATGCAATATTGGGTCGTTCGGCACTCTCCAAGTTCATGGTAGTGCCGCATTACGTTTATCTGCTTCTTAAGATGCCAGGACTTAGTGGACTACTCACTCTCCGTGGTGACTTGAAGAAGTCGTACGACTGCAATCAGGAGGCGATCCAGTATGCTTCGACTACTCGCGTGCCAGATGCTTCGGGAGAAGTACTCGTGGCCGCGCAGCAGCTTTCCCAGTTCGGGTTGGAGATTCCCTCCAAGAAGGCCAGCAAGTCGAGCATCCAGTCGACTGATGACGTGGCCCTCAAGACGATCCAGCTTCAGGAGGGAGATTCATCTAAGACCGCTGTCATCAGCGTGGGCTTAGGTGACAAATAGGAATTCGCGCTCATCAGCTTCCTTCGGGCTAACCAAGACATACTCGCGTGGAAACCAGCGGATATGCCAGGGGTGCCCAGGGAGTTGATCGAGCATGCTTTGAATGTACACCCAAAGGCTACGCCTAAAAAGCAACACCTGCGAAGGTTTGCTCACGATAAGCGTGAGGCCATCAAACGGGAGATCGCTAAACTTCTCGCGGCTGGATTCATTAAAGAAGTAATCCATCCAGAGTGGGTAGCAAATCCTGTTCTTGTAAAGAAAAAGAATAATGAATGGAGAATGTGTGTCGACTACACTGATCTCAACAAGCACTGCCCAAAGGACCATTTTGGGCTGCCGCGCATTGACCAAGTTGTCGATTCGACGGCTGGTTGTGTCCTTCTTTGTTTTCTTGATTGTTACTCAAGTTATCATCAGATCTCGCTCAAGGAGGAGGACCAAATCAAGACCGCATTCATCACCCCGTATGGGACATATGCCTACAAAACCATGTCCTTCGGGTTGAAGAATGGAGGAGCGACCTATCAGCGTGCGATCCAGATGTGCTTTGCGAATCAGCTGCACCGGAATGTTGAAGCCTATGTGGACGACGTGGTCATCAAGACCAGGGAGTCCAGCGACTTGATTGCAGATTTGGAGGAAACATTTAGCAGTCTGCGCAGATTTTGGTGGAAACTCAATCCTACCAAGTGTGTTTTTGTAGTACCTTCAGGGAAGTTGCTCGGGTTCATCGTTAGCAACCGGGGCATCAAAGCTAACCCTGTAAAGATCACGGCCATCACTGATATGGGGGCTCCGGCCACAATTAAGGATGTGCAGAAGTTAACAGGTTGCATGGCGGCCCTGAACAGGTTCATCTCCCGACTCGGGGAGAGAGGACTACCCTTCTTCAAGCTCCTGAAATGCCAAGAAAAGTTCCAATGGACGGAGGAGGCCGAGCAGGCCCTGCAGGATCTGAAACATCACCTTCAGTCACCTCCGATCCTTACAGCACCATTGCTAGGGGAGGATCTACTACTCTACATCGCGGCAACAACCCATGTTGTCAGCAGTGCTATTGTAGTCGAGCGAGGTGAGGAAGGCCATGCGTTTGGAGTGCAGAGGTCTGTCTACTTCGTCAGCGAGGTCCTCTCCGAATCCAAGGTACAGTATCCAGCTGTTCAAAAGCTTTTATATGCAATCTTAATCACATCAAGAAAGCTACATCATTACTTCGATGAGTACAAGATCACTGTGATCACGGATTTCCCGTTGGCAGATATTCTTCATAATCAAAATGCCACGGGGCGTATATCTAAGTGGGCAGTGGAACTGGGGGCTTTGTTGATCAACTTCAAGCCACGCACTGCAATCAAGTCACAAGCTCTAGTCGACTTCATGGCTGAATGGAGGGAGAATCAAGTCCCAACTCCAGTCGACAAGCCAGAGCACTGGACCATGTACTTTGATGGGTCCCTCAAGCTCGACGACGGCGGCGCTGGTGTTCTGCTTATTTCTCCACGAGGTGAACAATTGAAGTATGTCCTTCAGATCCTGTGGGCGGTATCCAACAATGAAGTCGAGTATGAAGCCTTGCTTCACGGGCTCCGTTCGGCGGTATCACTAGGGATCAAGCGACTACTTGTGTATGGCGATTCTCTTCTTATCGTTCAACAAGTCAATAAAGAATGGGACTGCAACAAGGAGACGATGGATGCTTATGTACAGGAAGTGCGCAAGTTGGAAAGCAAATTTTCTGGCTTGGAGGTTCACCATGTGTTGCGGGAGCACAATGTTGGCGCGGATATCCTGTCCAAATTGGGGTCAACACGTGCTTAGGTCCCGCTGGGAGTTTTAGTCCAGGAGCTCAAGCAGCCATCCATCAAGTCTTCTCCGTAGGTAACCATCGATGCGGGTCCCTAACAACCCGATCGAGAGGTTATGGTGTTGGGGGAGGACTGGCGAGAGGCTTTTATTGACTTCATCCGAGATCAAAGGCTACCAACGGGAATTGATGCCAGGAGCACGGAGGCGGCACGCGTCCTGCGCAGAAGCAAGGGTTTTGTCCTGGTCGACAGCAAGCTCTATCGGCGCGGCGCTCGGTCAGGAGTTCTCATGAAGTGCGTCACAAAGGAAGATGGTTACGACATACTGCGGGAAATCCACGAGGGCGTCTGCGGAAACCATGCAGCTTCAAGAAAGCTGGTGGGGAAAGCATACAGGATCAGTTTCTGGTGGCCCACTGTAGTGACCGACGCGGAGGATCTCATGCGCAGGTGCCAAAATTGTCAATTCTTCGGCAAACAGACTCATGTTCCAGCCCATAGCCTCATCACTATACCGCCATCCTGGCCTTTTGCTTGTTGGAGCCTCGACATGATTGGGCCCTTCACAACGGCGCCAGGAGGTTTCACCCATGTTCTGATGGCTATCGACAAGTTTACCAAGTGGATTGAGTACAAGCCGATAGCCAAGCTCACACCAGATCGGGTTGTCGACTTCATCTCGGATATTTTGCACCGTTTCGGCTTCCACAACACCATCATCACGGACTTGGGATCAAATTTCACGGCCAACCAGTTCTGGGAGTTCTGCGAGAATGCTTGCATCGAAGTTAAATACGTCTCGGTCGCACACCCAAGGGCCAATGGACAAGTCGAAAGCACGAATGGCTTGATAATCGACGGCCTCAAGAAGAGACTTTACGATGAAAACAGCAAGAAGGGAGGCAAATGGGTGCATGAGCTGCCACATGTCGTCTGGGGGCTTCGGACTCAGCCGTCCAAAGCCACAGGACAAACGCCTTTCTTCCTTGTATACGGATCTGAAGCTATTTTACCAGCCGATATCATGTGGAAGTCTCCAAGGGTCGAAATGTACAATAAAGGCGAGGCGGACGAGGCGAGGTAGTTAGAGCTCGATTCTGTTGAAGAGGTTCACTGCACCGCTCTTGTTCAGTCAGCCCGATACCTGCAGGGGATCCGGTGATATCATGATCGCAACGTGAGGGAGCGGTCATTTAGCGTCGGTGATTTGGTCTTGCGTCGCATTCAGGACGAATCCGGCCTACACAAGCTCAACTCAAGGTGGGAGGGCCCGTTCATCGTCAAGCAGGTTACAAGACCAGGGTCATATCGACTACAATGTCCCGAGGGTCTGGACATCCCGAACTCCTGGAACATCCAGAATTTGCGCAAGTTCTACCCATAAGAAGATGCCTAGTGATAGCTGAATCCTCGCGGGTTTAGAAGATCTCTTTTCCTCGAATCAATTCGGAGGCTATGAGCCACGAGATTCGGTTTGTACATCCCTTTACGAACACAAGGAGGCTACTGTCATGAGCAGCACTTATATAAATCTACTTCTTGTCGTGAATGTTACGGGGGCTACGGCCACGATCATATTTTATTGACTTCATTTTTTGACGGAACCCTCCGTTCCGCCCAAATCCTCTACATATCGACTTCCGCCGTGACCTTGGATGGTCGCACGCGACAACAGTTGCATTTTCCCCAATGTAATCGATCCGATCGACTGGTTTATACCCAATTTGTTGGATGAGCTCGTACCTCGACTACATCCTGAGTGGTGGCACCTAGGGTAGTCTCATTTCTGCCAAGAGCACGGCAGACCAGCGGCGACACCCGCATTTGCTCCCAACAAGTCCGATCCATCTGTCCAGGCCTTACCTAACTTGCGGAGCACGCTCATATGAGGAGCGACCCTGACTACGTCCAGAGTCGATGCACTCGGGGTAGTTTTGCCTTAAGCATGGCAATCGCGCGACGATGCTCGCGTTCTTTTCTAACAGTTTTAGACCCGCGAGTTCGGGTTGTGGACAACTTGTTAGATAAATTCCTACATGGAGCTATGGCTACCTCTAGGGTCGTTGCACCCAGGGTAGTGTCTACTACTTAAGCCTTGTAAGCCTGGATTCCAATTCAGCTAAGGCACACAAACAAGTAGAGACATCACAAGAGACCATATATACAAGGAAGTGAATACTTGTTTTTAGTACCCTAATCCTGCATTACACTTTGAACTATACGTTCTGATACAGGTTGGGCTTCTAGGAGGTATCTGTCAAATTGATCCTCGGTGCAGTCCGCCGCCATTCCTTGAGCAAATATTTCCAGCTGCGCGTTTGGCAAGAAGGACTTCACAATCGCGAGGGCGTTGTTGACGCATGTGACAGGAGCCTCGGAGAGGAATTTGAATACTTTCTTCGGGGCCTCGCGGAGCCGCTCTAGCAGGGGCCGGGGGCTTGTTTCACCTTCTTCCGGTGGATCCACCATGTCCACCAGCTCCCGGGCGGCCCCCCTGAGGTCTTCGAGTTCTTCGCCCAGCGTCTTGATTCGCTGAAGGCCGTCGATGAACTGTCGCTCAGTGTCGCCGATCACCTTCTGCAGCCTCTCGATGTCATTTGTACGGCGATAGAGCAGGTTCTTCACATCAGTAAGTAGCTCTTCTTTACTCATTAAGATTCTCCTAAGCTCTGTGGTGGAAAGCTTTTCAGAATCCGAGGTGAGTCGTACAGTGCAAGTACTCGAGGGAAGCAATGGCTTACCTTGGTGCGCTTTCTTTTGCTCCTTGAGCTGCTCCTGGTGCGCATGCTTTTGCGCCTCGAGCTCCTTCTTTTGTTCTTCGAGTTGTCGCTGGAGCTCGGCGTTGACTTTCTCGAGATGCAAGTTCTCCATCTTCTCGTCGTCAACGCGTTTCTTCAGCGCAGCAAGTTCTTTGTGGTAACTCACAACTCCCCGCAGTTTCTCTGATATCCTCCGGGAGTCAGTGATCACATTCTGCATAAGAAGGGAAATCCAGATAAGCAACTCACCGTGGTCACCAGCAGGAAAGTGCTCAGGTCTTACCATGACAAAGTCACACGTCTTCTTGAAGTTTTCTATGTTGTCGTCTGACAGCAACGGGTCATCCGCCAGCTCGGCAGCGACGGCATCTCGATAACCTGACCCAGTCAGGAGCAGCTCAACGGGTCTCCTGGAGGTTCCCGCGGCTTCCTCAGAAGCCGACTGCTGAGCACCTGCAGTCACAAATATTCTCAGCTTACGGCACGCGGATCCCGGCAGCCAGCCGGGCGGTCAGATGCTCACCTGTGCCATCGGTAGGAGCGGCATCGGGTGCCTCGACTTGTTCCCCGCCACCAGCTCCAGTCTCGACTTGTTGGAGCTCGGGAGGCGGCAAGTCGGGCAGCGTCGCGTCCGCCTCGGGGGCTGGCTCCGCGAGCATCGACTCTTCGGGGGCCGACGGCTCGGGGGCTGGAGCTGCCGTGACTGGCCCCGCACCTGCAGATTCTTCTCGGGTCGCTGACCCGGGGGCTGGGATTGTCGAGGCCAGTGTTAGCTGGAGGTCCGCGGCGCTTGCAGCTCTAACGAAGTTGAAGCCAGTCAGCACACAAGTCGAAAGATCAAAATATTTATTGTGCAACCAGAGGCAGACTTACAGTATCGATTTCTTCTTGATGGCCCTTTTCATCCGCACGGCCTGTCGTGGCGTTTCCGTTGCGGGCGATGGGGCTTCACCAGCCAACGGCGCGGTTCCCGCCACGGCGATGGTGACGGCTGCGGCGGCCGCTGGGGTTGTTTCTTCTTTTTCGGGCTCGGCCCGGGAGGAGGAGGCGGAAGGACTATAGGAGGATATTGTAAGCACGGCATAATATCAACATATGGTAATACAGTAAGGCAAACAACAAGTATCCGGAAGCTTCGACTTCTTGCGCCTTCCGCTTCCGCACTATCCGACGACCTTGCGGCACCAGCGGCAAAGCGCCGGTCAACTCCACGATTGGCTCGGAGGGGTTGTCCAGACGCGTTTCCTCTTCAGCTTCCTCCCCCGCCTGGGAGCTCACATCCTCGGTGGACCCGCTGCTGCGCTGAGCTGCGGCAATGCGAGCTCTCTTTGCCTCAACAGCGGCACTGGGGAGGAGGTGGTCTGGCCGGGGGATGTCGAGTCGCGGTGGATAGCTGCGGTATAGCTCTGTGTGTCCCTGCAGAAGTTTCTTCAGTCAGTAATGGATTAACAGAGGTTGATTTCACCAAAAAGTAGTCGAATACTCACTGGTTTGGCGGATTTCGCGCGGAAAACAATGTTGGCACATACAGCACGGCGTCCACGTCCAGCAACACCCGCTGGACTCGCTGGAGTGCGGCTTCATCTGATAATTCCTCTGCGCACATGCGAGAAGGATTAGCAGGGCCTATGTACTCGAATCCAAGTCGGTGGTGTTGTTGGATTGGCTGGACGCGGCGTTTGAAAAAGGAGAACATGACGGAAGCACCGGTCACTCCCTTCCTCTTCTGTGCCTCTATGATGTCCAGCAATTCTTTGACTTGATCCATGTCCCCACTGGAAGGTTCAAGATTCCACTCTGGCCTCACTACAGGCGGTCTGTTTGATTTCGCTGGGAGTTGGGGAGCATGGTTCTCGATATAAAACCAGTGATTTTTCCACCCAGGAAGGTTGGAGGGGAATTTGTATGATAGATATTTGTCACCGGCCTGCTGACGCAGTTGGATGCCGGCGCCCCCTGCAACAGAAAGGTTTTTTGTTGTGGGTTGTGGTTTGATACGGAAGAGGAAGCGGAAAAGATCCCAGTGGGGTTCGATTCCGAGGAAAGCTTCGCAGAAATAGATAAAAATTGAAATGTGGCAGATGGAATTCGGGTTGAGGTGATGGAGCTCAAGCCCGTAGTAATACAGAAGGCCGCGGAAGAAAGAACAAGAGGGGAGGGCCAATCCCCGTTCGGCAAAATGGAGAAACGTGACGATTTCGTCAACATTTTCCATGGGGAAAGGTTCACGGTAAGAGGCGCGCCAGTTGACAAGATTCTTCTCTTGCAGCAATCCCTCAGAAACTAGCTTGTTTAGATCGTTGAGGGAGCACTTACTGTGTGTCCACTTTGTGGTTGACGGCTGCGCTTCCTTCTTCTTCCCTTCGATCTCTGACTTCTTGGGTGCCATCTCCGATTGGCTTGCCACGAGATGCTCAGGGGCTGCGGGGAGAGGGGCGGGGAGATCGGAGTGGGAGGATTTCTTTGGGGGGATGGTGGCGGCGGTTGGCTCTGATTGGGGATTTTAGCGGTTCTTGGCAAAATGCATATTGAAAGCATAATTTTTTCCCACCGTTGTCACGGGGTTAAATAACCAGTGGGGTGGGGAAAAGTAACTGTTCCGAAGTTCAAGAGTCATTTTTGGGAACATTCTGAAGATGAGGGGTCATTTGGTGGACTGTTTGGATTAAATATTCAATTAATCATTTTTTTAGGGCTAATTAGCCCCAAAAAAGGGTTTTTCAGATTCATGATCTAATTTCCATCATTTGTATCATCACTTTGGTAATTTCTCAAGTTTTCCTTTTTAGCCTGCATGCCACGGTTTTCGGATCCTTATCTCCAAATTTATGGGATTTGGATTCAAGGCTCGAGGGCTGCGGGATACGTGGCATCGACTACTTATTTTTTCAAATTTCTTTGAAGGATAAGGAGGATTACAGACTAATGGGACCCTCAGCCTGATTCTCCGATTCAACCTAAGGCTCGGGGGCTACTCCATATAGAGTGCGATTTTTCAAAACGCACACCATGTTAAAAATAAAATTCAGGGCATGAGCACCTCATAACTTCGATGCAGCCAAGCAAGTACTCGAAGAAGGACTTCAGGATGAAGCTTTTCAAAGAAGTCGAAGTCTACTTCAGAAGTACTCGATAAGCCTGCAGTACTCAGCTACGAAGAGCTCGGGGGCTTGTTAGACCCGGGGCCACGGGGCTGTGTACATAGCGTAGTTTAAGAGATTAAGTCCGTCTTATCTCTTATTTACCTCGTTTATCTCTTATTTATTCCGTTTAAATAGGGGATAAGGCTAACCGATACAGGGGGAATCTACTCGAGATGTGTTCTGGTATGATTCCTTAGCTGGTGTTGGTTAGTATCTTTGTAATCCTGGCCTCTCGGATATATAAGGGAGGACAGGGACCCCTCTCAAAACACGATCTCTAGATCATTCTACACCAAAGGCAATACAAATCACCATACAGGACGTAGGGTGTTACGCAGCTTGCGGCCCGAACCTGTCTAAGCTTTCTGTTCCTTGCACCTTCGAGTTCCTGATCTCGGCATCTCCCCACCCAAAACTTACCACCTTAGGTATATCCCTCGGTGGGCAGCCGGTTAAACACCGACACTTGTTGGCACTTTTTAAGCTTAACATACTAATATGCAAGCATACGAATACTGAAGTAGCTTCTACCTGGGAGTATTCTAGAGTCGATTCCCATGGGAAACGCGAAGTGTACTAATTCTAACTAATTCATCTCGGGTAAGGTTGACGATTAAGAGAGCGAGCGAAGGGTAGAGGGTAGAGAGGGTACTTGCTAGATAAACTAAACCTGACTAAGCAATTGAGGGAATCAGAGATCACCTACATTATCTACTTCGGGCGCCCGGACGGGGCATACTCCAGAAAGGTATGAGAAGGGAAGTTTATGCGGTCTACTCCTAAGTCCTACAGCACCAACCTCTCTCACATAGTGGAATACATAGGCTGGACAGGCTTGTCACCACTTGCTAGCTACCACAACTATCCATGGGATTGGGTGCAACATGGTAATCTAAATTCTAGACACCACATCTATACTACTTGACTCCATGTTAGAACAAAGCACACAAAGCTAGTAAGGCAAGCCTACTAAACAATGAATGAGGAACCCGTAGAACATGAAAGTAATTACTAATGCTCAATTAATTAGAAAGATCGGAGTTACCAAACAAGAAACGGATGTTACTCGAGCTGAGGTACAACGTGGAAGTGGTGCGACACTCCAGCTCCTCCCCAGCACTCTCACCTTGCCTCTCTCCCTATTTTCAATGTGTATTATTGCATGGCTTCACCTTGGAGCATATGGCCATATTTATAGTGGAGTAAGAGGCCAGGGGGTACTTGTAGGAGAAAGGGCGAGGTGGTTGGCTGTGGGCCTGTTCGGTCGAACTCAAGTTGTTCGTCCGAACCTCTGATCCACTGCCTTGAGCATTGCATGGTCTTGGTCGCATCCTGAGGTTGGTGGCAGGTTGTCTGAGGTGGTTGTTCGTTAAAATGGATAAGTGTGTGTTCTGTAGAACGTACCCAGCGTCCTCTACCATCCGATGAACCATCATTGATGATTGGACGTCCAATGTTGCTCCCGCAAGTAGGTGAACAGGTACATTTGGTGTCAAAACTCCTGTTGTGAGCCAATGAATCCATGGATGATTCCAGGGAGCCCAGAGATTGCACTGCTTTTGTATCAACATGTAGGATTGCTTCCATCTGTGTTTCCTTGCATGTGGCCAAAGATGGACTGAAATGGACTTAGTCAAGGTTCGGCTGAACACAATGAGTTCAGTCGAACCCAGGCTAGTTGGGCCAAAACCATAGAGTTTGGCCAAACACAAGTTGGCCCGGTAGTCAGCAACTTTTGGCTGACATGTCATCGCATCATGAATTCACCAAAACTTGTGGAACAAGCTAGATTAACCCTATGGCTATGGTGTTTCCATTCAAATGATCATTTCATTAACTTGTTGGAGGTTGGAAATTCTGAGTTAACAACCACCAACAGTGGTGGACCATGCTCATAGTCGTCCTACCAATGACGTCGGTCGTATTCTTCCTATTCTTGCTCTCTTCTCCTCTTCTCGATGGACTTCCTTGCATCCTGAAGGGAATTGAAGTCAGATCGAGCATCATGGTTGGGATGATGAGGCGGTTGTTCCACTTCGTGACCTAGTTAGGGGCGGGATTCCAGTTTTGGTTCTAACTTCCATGTAACATGGCCCACTAGAATGGCTATTCCCTCCCTGTCGACATCCTCCCAGCGTAACCAATGCTCCTAAGTGCTAGTGCACGGACAGCCCAGGCTTAAAAGCCTCCACCTAGATAGTGTCCATTTGAGCCATGGCTCAAAGTTTGGTGTTTGGGGATTTGAAGACCCTCTTCCCATTGAACTCTTCAAGGTTCCCCTGGATGAGAAGAGCCTGTGGTGGTGGTGGCTGCTATCATTCATGTTGGGTGGCACGAGTAGCGTTCTTGCTGAGTTGAGCTTGCTGCTGTTCTTTGGTCTTCCCTTCTTGTGGTCAGGAATCTTCCAACATGGTAGTCGTGCGTTGGCCATATACACGCTATTAAATTGGGGATCGACGTTGGTGCTTGCCGTCTCCGAATGCGTGTCAGAATAGATCTTAGTTCATCCAGAATCTTGAGGAGGGAAGGCCACTCATGCAAGCAGTTGACTATGTGAGAAACCCTATCGACAGGTGTCGTCGTGTAATCCACTTGAGGAACCGCTCGCATACAAAGTGTCCCTTTGGCCTAGAGGTGATGATGAGGCTTGGAGTCAGCCTTGGTTGGAAAGTACTATCAACGATGGAGGTATAAAAGAGGAAAACATTTTCCATTGTTGGGTGGTGCTGGTGGTGTTTCTCAGGATGAAGAGGGCATGAGAAGGGCGAGGCGTTGAATTCTCCTATGAGTGATTAATAGCTGATTCGGAGAGTTCGATGCATGAGGAGGTTGTGTTAGCAAAGCGATCCAATCTGGCAATCAAATCTATCTGCAATTGCATCTTCATGCTCCGAACTGCAAAGGGGCTTGACTTCTTGACCTCATCTAGGTAGTCGCTGATAGGGCTCATCGAGTCATTGACGCTCTAAGGAGCCCAACTCGGTGACCAGCCGCCTAATTTGGTGAGGATGAGTTCACCAAAGGAGTCGGCATTAAAACTCAAGCTTCCAAAGATAAAAGTAGAGCCTGATAGGAATGCATGTCAAAGTTGAAGGTGATAGCCATTGAGTTACCCAGAAAGATCTCGATGAAAGCCCATACCTGCGGTGTCAACTATTGGTGTTTATGCTGACCGTCCTTAGAGAGGGATACTTGATGGTGATGTGAGGGTGTTGTTGGGGTTTTATCCGCCAACCTACCGAGGGATACCCTAAGATAGTAGATTTATAGATGGAGTGTCACGGAGTTTAGGAACTTGAAGGTGCATAAAACACAAGATTTAGACAGGTTCAGACTGCTGAATAGCGTAATACCCTACGTCTTATGTGGTGGTTTGTATTGCATGAGATTGGGATGTGTTGGAGGGGGTCCCTGCCCATCCTTATAAACTCGGGGGGACATGGTTATAGGTGTCCTAGTCTGGTACGAGCTTAGGACTCCTTACTCGGGTGTATCGAGTAGTTTCCTTCTATACTGACTAGTGCTACGCATATCCGACTACTTTACAACAGGCCTAAGGTATGGGCAATGCATGCCCCATCCTTATTCTAGAAACATCCATGCCACATTAGCAGTTCCGTGGCCCTAGATCTAACAAGTACCCGAGCTCCTCATAGCCGAGTAGTGTAGGCTTCCGAGTACTTCTTAGAAGCATCTTCGAGTTCCTCTAAGCTTCATCTTGAACATGCCTTCTCAAGTACCTTCTAGACTGCTACGAGACTATGAGGTGCTCTTGCCCCGAATATCTTCAAGTCTTTTAAAAAAACTATCTGTTGCATGGTGTGCGATGAAAATAACACTCCATATGGAGTAGCCCCCAAGCCTTAGGTTGAATCAAAGAATCAGGCTGATGGTCAATTTAGTCTTAAATCTTCTTTCTTTGTCTTAAAAAATTTGAAAAACATCTTGCATATGGACACGTTTTCCACAGCCCCGGGCCTTGATCCAATGCAAATTCCCATTTGGAAATAAGGGTAAAAATGCATAGTGGCTAAAGTAGAAAAAGTTTCTAATTTTATGGCAAAAAGAGATCTCGGGTTCAGAATTCAAAAAATCCCGATCCCTGAAATAATGGTTAAGCAAATAAGTTCTAAGAAAAACCCTTAGTAGCGGCTCAAAATTAGATCTATTCCCAAAAACCCTCAAGTCACGGCCTATTTATCCCCATGGTAACTTAGGGTTACCTCCACTCTTTCAATTCTATTACTTTAGCTTCCTCAGTTAGATCTGCACTATGCAAAACTAGCACCGCCGCCACCATTTCCAATCTTCTCCGCATCTTCCTCCTTCATAAATAGTACTCACCTAAGCCATTTTAGCTGAGCTTGTGCTGCCACCACCTTCCTCTCGAACCCCCAAGCTAATGCGAGTGAAGAGACTTGGACATCCAGGATGGGAAGGAAGCAAGCCGCTAACAAGGGCGAGAAGCACAAGAGGGAGGAGAAAGAGCCAGTCTCCTGGCGCCAAAAGTTGGAAAGGTCGACGCACCGTGTCTTCCCCGCCACGTGTCTTTAAACCTAGTAAGTGTGCCGAGAGAGACTTGCATCGTTTGGTCTCTGAGGGATAGCTCCAACCCAAAGATATGGTTGAATCGCATCCTGCTGGTCCTGATGCTTCCAGGGCCTCCTTTTTGGTCTCCGAGGGATAGCTCCAACGCAACTAGTCTGTCCCTTTTGTTCATTTCGCTGAATGAAGTTTAGCCCTTCCCCCTTCTGATTTCTTCCAGGGCCTCCTCTTTTTTTATGGACTTCAACTCATCCACTTAAATCCGAACTCCGTTATCCAAGTTTCAATCTTTATTCACCTTTGAGAAGCTTTTCTGGGTATCCAGTTCCATTTCAATCTTTTCCATTATCTATTGCGTGTCAGTCCACATCCTAGGATGAACAGGCTCTTGTCGATGGCGGTAGGGCGTCTGGATGTGCAAGTTGTGCGTGCGGCTGGCGGACGTCTGGCGTCTGTTGTACGTACGTGTGTATATCACTACGTGAAAACATGTATATTGGTAACGGGCATAGATGACCTTTGGTCACGGGCAAAGCGCCGTTACCGATCTAGCGTTACAAATGAGCGAACAAAGGTAACGGGCAATTGCCCGTTACTGATAACACGTATTTGTAATGGGGATCTAACAAAGACCGTTACCAGATGTAGTTACCGGTCATCCTAAATGGCTGTTTCTCTGAGCCCACAGGGACCTTTGGTAACGGGCACAGACACGCAGCCCGTTACAGAAACCAAAGAAATGTAACGGTCTTTTGCATGCTGCCCGTTACAAATACATTTTTCCACGTCTCTTTCTGGGCCCACTAGTCAATAGTTGTAATGGCCTGTAAGTAATGCCTGTTACCTTTAAGAAGTATCCGTAACGGTCCGTAAGTTAAGCCCGTTACAAATGTTACACGTAACGGGCCCTGAATCGAGGCCCGTTACCTTTGGACCATATCTGTAACGGTTCTTTCAGTATGTATCGTTCTTTAGTTAACGCCCGTTACTCTCTGATCTCATATAGTATCGTGCTTTAGTTACCGCCCGTTACTCTCTGATCAGTTGTTGTAACGTGCTTTAGTTAACGCCCGTTACCTATACGTAGGCCACCCCTACAGTAACCAGGTTTTTTTCTGGCTGCATCCTGGTACCAGCCAGGCAGCCACCAGATCATTGGCTGCATCCTGGAACCAGCTAGGATTTGGCAGCCACCAGCAAGTAGACATAACAAACACATTCTCATCGCATATATACACAAGCAAGTAGATATCACGTATATACACAAGATCACATCATTCCTCATCAGACATGCAACAAGTTTGAAGCCCTGAATGCAACAAGTTTCAAGTTTCTGGCTACAATGAACTCACGGTGCATCATAAATAGAAGGCGCTATAGAAGTTTCCCTTTGGGTCGAGGGTCTCCTTAAGAATGAACTCGCACAGCATCTCCCGGACCGGTTTTAGATCTTCTATAGAAACTGTTAGGGCAGCTTTGAAATCCTGCAAAATAAAATCATTATGAGAATACAAGTACAAATCAATTTTTAAAATCAAATGGAGAATATGAGCAGAGACAAAGCTGAGCAGTATATACTTACAGCAGCCTTTTTCATTATAGGTATGTCACCGACTAGTTTTAGCATATTGAATGCCACATAGAATCCACACAAAAAGGTCCCCGATGGCTGTTGAGCGCACTACAAGAAGGTACCAAAATGACAAGTTAATGCAGTAACCAAATAGGTATGAAGGGACCATAAAAAAACCTCAGTCTTACATTAACATCTATCCTGTGCTTGAGTTTAGGTTTGGTTTTTGGCTTTTTCTTATTTTCTTTCATCATTTCTTCCATGCGCGCATCAAAGACCCTGCATGATCAGCAATACCGATTAGAAATAGTAAGAGATTGATTTTTCGTGAACAAAACCTACAATATACTGACCAGTTCACAATATGTCGGACGTCCGTGAACTTTCGACCGGGAAATAGTTTAGCAGAATCTAAATACCAAACCTCTTTGTACTTCATAGAGATGATCACGGTTACCCAGTGGCCACCGGTGTTGTAGGCACCCACCACATAGTCGTTCTTCATAGCATTTTTAATTGCTTGTGTTACAGTGCTAGGCTGGTGAGAAATCACTGTGGCGGTGAAAACCTGTGGGTCCAAAAACCCAACACTGCACTGCATCTCTGCTGCATTCTGCATCATTTTCCTACAAATAATCCAATTGTTAGCATGCATGAACTTTGTGGTCAAAATTAAAGAAATATATTTTTTGGTTTGAAGGGACTTACAATGTCCACAACCTCAAGAAGCTAACATCCAGAGCACCTAGGGTTATAAGGTCGTACACGTCATTGAATGCAATGTTTAACATTAAATCACCATCACCTTGAAAGTAGGCTTGAGCCACCTTTGCTGGAAAGCCAAGTTTATCCTTACTGTGTTCCATGACGTAAGCATGCAACCTGGCACAATTTGGTCCAGCAGCATCTAAATCCACTTCTGACAACATAGGCACACCAGACTTGTATTTTGGATTCTGTGTTGTCCAAATAGCGTTAACAAGCTCATCTTTAGGCAGAGGTTTCTAGCCTGCTTCTCCTCCCGTGGTGACTGCTGCTCAGGCGGAGATTCGCTGCGCTCTCCCTCCTTCTGTTGTAGAGGCTTCGATTGTGGCTGATGCTTAGGCGGAGATTGCCTAGGCTCCTCCTGTCGTCGAGGCTCCTGTTGTGACTCCTGCTTCTCCTGCTGCTGCTGCTGCTACGTAGTTTTGCTGATCTGCTGCTATTGCTGCTGCTGAGCCTTCTCTTGCGGACGCTGAGCTGCAGTACCTGCATCTGATGCTGTACCCCTGCTACCTGATGCGGTTACAGAGTTGGGCTGTCTCGTCCTGGGTGGTATAAGGATCCTGTACTTTGACCATTGGATCCTTGTACCGAGAGCCTCACCTAAGGTTGTTATCTCATCCCCCCTACTGGCACAGGCAGACGGAAGTGACTCGTATTGGACCACACATAAGTAGGTTGCACCACTGCATACCCTTCCTGCACCGGTACACAATGGCAAGTCTCTTGATATGGATAGACAGTGGCTACTGCGAGCTCCAAGTTATGCCCGGTGCCATCCAAAAGGCTGCACTTGGTTGGCTCTGTCAGCTTATCTATTGTGTCCAGCATAGATGATCGACTGTCAGCTTCGTTCTCGTTGAATGGCCCATGGTCTTCTCCGCTGCCACGCACATCTTCTTCCTCACTGACACTCGCATCTTCTTGCTCGCTGCTACCGATGTGTGTTGGTTGGGTAGGACATAGAGCATCCGGTATAACCACGCCTGCTTGTCTTAGCATGTTGATAACTCTGATGGCTGTTTCACCAACTATCTTTTCCTTCTCCGCATCAGACCTCTCCTTCGTCTTCTTCCTCTTCTTCCTGTACATTCCAGCAAACTCTTCACCAAACCCTTTACCCCAGCCAACTGAACTAGACACGCCTCGGACCCGACCTCGATGCTCTGGATTCTCAAGTGCTGCGGTGAGGATATCATTCTCCTTAACCCCAGTGAAAGAACCATCGCTAGCCTTAGATGCAAGGTCTTTCACCTTATTTGCTAGCCCCGCCACCGCAGGGTTACTGAATGTTATCTCCCCGCTTCCTTCACTAGTGCCTTCACTAGTGGTCATCCTCTTCACCGCCCTTGCCCGCAGATATGACCTCGAACGTCCAGGAAATTGGTCCCAAGGGTTCTCTTTTCCTTCTCTAGCTAGTTTTGCATCCTCCTCCTCCCACTCTTTCCTTTTACCATGATAACCTTTTCTTCCCGTCTTGTGTGGCTTATTATGCAATGCTCTCTTATCTTTCATCTCCTGGCTCACTCGCTAAAAAAAAGAAGAATTGGTTTCCTACACAAACACCTCCCAGTCTTCTGGCTTCAAAAAGCCATGCTTCTCAAAGGGAGACTCCTCTTGCCTCACATAAGTTTTTCTTAAATGGGCCTTGAACCGCCGTTGCAAGGTTGCAATCTCTAACATAGCTACCTTAATTGCCTTGTTGCGAACAGTTTGTTCCAGATTGGCTGGGTACTCTAGCTTTTCCAGTAAAGCTTTGAATAGGTGTTCCTTCTCAATTGGTGAGAGATCCTCAAGCTTCCTGTTGATTGACACCCTCTCCCGAGCAATGAGGCCACAGACCAATACAAATCTTTCCCTTGCAGCATCTGGGGTAGGCCAAAATTTTTCATCAAGTCCAGTTGCAGTCAACTTGTCTTCTGGCCATTTGGTTTGTGTCCTTGACCCGCAGGATCGAGTACTACTCGCAGCAGTCTGTGCTGAGTGAGCCTGTGAAGAACGTTCACCGTCGTTGCGCTGTGATGATGCACTACTGTCACTACAGGAGTTTGTTGTTGTGGGAGACTGCATAGATGATATGTCAGGTTGTCAGTAGAGCAACATAAGCTAGACTAAAAATGTAAACAAAATAGCTAATATTAGACTAGAAATCAGTACAAGTCCTAAATAAAATCAGCATAGACATACAGGTAATATTTTACTTAGCATAGAGGTTGGGGATAGGTGCTAACCATTTTAACAGGGTGAAGCAATGCTTATATATCAAAGCAGAAACTAAGTTCCTTCAACTGCTTCCTTGTCCAACTTCAGATCCAATGAATTGTGGGTTCCATGTGTACATGCAACAAGAGGATAAAGCAATCACTTAGTATCATTATCACAGCAAAAAACAATGTACACTCTAAATAAGCTACAAAAAATTCCATGGCCTGTTGATTGAGTGAACCATGTAGTGCCACCACGCCGGGGATTATAGGGCACAAGCGATACGAAAGAAAATCGCCCATGCCCAAACCACTCAGGTGGATTTTGGTTGGCTATGCTTACACGGTTCAACCGATCATTAGGCCATGCTACCATCGACAGCTTGCATACACACATCATGACACCAACAATAAGAATATATATGACAACACAGCATAGGAAAGTATCACTAAATTATAAACCACTGCGATACATTTCGCACTGACTGAATGTGGCCATCAACATTCATCCATCAAAACCATAGTCCATCAAATAAAAATGAACTATTAAGGCATGCTACACTAATGTAGGTAATTCCAGGAGAATAATTCTATGTGCATTGACCCTAAACAATAGCAAAGTAGCATATCTCCCTAATCCACCTTGACAGGAAGAGCACATTGGCTGGCCCAGCAGAGAGAGGGCGTTGGGGGTTCAAGCAGCAGTAACCTCTGTCGCAAATGGTGGTTGGGAGGGGCTGGATCCGCGTCGCCTCGTTGCCTGAGGTAGCCATCTCGTCTTGGCCAGAGTTGCGGTGGGGCTATGGCAGGAGAATGACAGCGACGGCGAGCGAGGACAGTGGCGGCGGCGCACTAGGGCAGGAGAATGGCGGCGACGCCGAGCGAGGAGAGTGGCGGCGAAGGTGAGCGAGGAGAATGGCGGCGACGGCGAGCGAGGAGATTGGCGGCGGTGGGCTAGGGCAGGAGAATGGCGGCGACGGCGAGCGAGGAGAATGGCGGCGACGGCGAGCGAGGAGAGTGGCGGCGGTGGGCTAGGGCAGGAGAATGGCGACGATGGCGAGCGAGGAGAGTGGCGATGAAGTCGAGCAAGGAGAGTGGCGGCGGCGGGCTAGGGCAGGAGAAGAGCGGCGAAAGAGATTTCTTTGAAATATGTATTGTCCCCTGATGACCACTTTGTAACGGGCTTTGTGGTAACGCCCGTTACTGACTATATGACCATTAGTAACGGGCGTTGTAGTAAAGCCCGTTACTGACGTATACTTAGTAACGGGCATTGTGGTAACGCCCGTTACTGATGTATATTTAGTAACGGGCGTTGTGGTAATGCCCGTTACTGATGTCAGATACAGAATTCAGCAGACTGCAGCACACTTGCTGAACTAAAGCAGAATATATACAGAATTTATATATATCTAAGGCAGAACATATATAGTATCTCAGGAGAATATATAGACATCATATATTACAAAAAGGATTCAAATTCCACCAATACACAACCTATATTACAAAAAGGATTGAATTTCCACCAATACACTTCCTACATTACAAAAAGGATTCAGTAGACATCAATCTTGCTTTTTCTTTGATTTCTGTATATGCATATTTTCATGATGGTCAGTTCGCAAGTACGGTGTTTTGTCAGTTGCCAAGAGTCGGGGCATGTATGAAGTGTCAAAGGATGGAATTTCATCAAACTGGTTGTATTCCTCCTCCTCAACAACATTGGCAATCCCAACAATCCTTTTTTTCCAGGCATAACCACACACCAGTTCTTCCTTGCAAGGTCAGGTATATAGAACACTTGCTCAACATCCTTGGCGAAAACAAATGGTTCATCTTTGTAACCAAAGACCCGCAGATCAACACTAACAAACCCATATTTATCCTTGCTCACACCTCTCTTTCCATTGACCCATCTGCACCGAAACAAGGCTACCTTGAAACCTACATAATCAAGCTCCCATATCTCCTCTATTTGACCATAATATGTGGCTGCCTGCATGTCATTATCAACGGCCCGTACACGCACACCACTGTTTTGATAGACGCTCTTGGCATCCTGGACCATGGTGTAGAACGTGTATCCATTGATATCCATTGCTTGGTATGTTGTAACAATGAATAATGGCCCCACTGCTAGTTTCGTTATCAGATTGTCAGTTACAGCTGCGCTGCATCTCTGGACATAATCTCGGAGCCACCAGCTGAAGCATTGCATGTGCTTCTTTGCAACCCAAGCCTCACTACGGGCAGGGTTTTCTTCACGTAGTTGTTGGTTGTGCTCGTTGGCAAATGGTGTAATCAGGTCAATCTGTTGTATCACGGTGAAATGAGCCTTGTTGAAGGCATCTGGATCCAGAGTGATTGACTTTTTCCCCATGGTCCCAACACCTGCAAGCCTACCTTCATGCCGTGAATGAGGCACACCAATGGGGTTTTGGGGGTCCATATAACCCATGGCCCACTCCACTGCTTCGATGGTCCCATAGCCACGAACCATGGCTCCCTCCGGAAATGACCGGTTATGTACCAATGATTTGAGGAATCCAAAGTACCTCTCATATGGAAACATCTGATGAAGGTAAGATGGGCCAAGGAACCAGATCTCCCTCGTGAGGTGTGCTGTTAGATGGATCATGAGATCAAAGAATGTTGGTGGGAAGGTAGCTTCAAGCATGCATAGGGTCTCGAAATGCCTCCTCGCTAACTTCAATAGTTCTTCCTCATCAATCACCTTTTGTTCTATTGCATTGAAGAATAAACACAAGCTCGTGACCGCGTCGGGAACCTGTACTGTCTTGATACCTCTAAGTGCAACAGGAAGAAGAGCTGTCATCAACACATGGCAATCATGAGATTTCATCAAGTTGAAATTCATTTTCATGTCCTTCACCGACACTAGCCTCTTGAAGTTCGATGAGTAGCCTGAAGGTACTTTCAAACCATGCAAAAACTCACAGAATTTTTTTCTCTCTATCTTTGACAAGGTGGTTGCAGCGACGGGAAGGTCCATCCCCGTGTCTGTTTCCTCTGCATAGAGCTCCGGCCTAATGCCCATATCTTTAAGATCCTCCCTTGCATTTTTATGATCTTTTCCTTTCAACTTCTGTTGCAGCAATGTTCCACAAACGCTTTCACACACATTCTTCTTGACGTGCATGTTGTCAATCGAATGACGCACATCCAACAGCTCCCAATACTCTAGCTCCCATAGAATTGATTTCTTGTTCCAAATTCCTTTCCCATCTTCTTCTTCTTCACCATCTCATTTCTTTCTTTTGCCAAGGATTTTTTCAGTCATTTTGGGTAACTCCTCGATAGTTTTGATGTCCTTGACTTGCAAGAGGACCAGATCTCCAGTCACATGCAGAGGCGCCGCTCAATTCTCCTTTTCCCCATTAAACTGACAATCCATGTCCCGGTAGGGATGTTTCTTGCTGAGGAAACGACGGTGCCCCATAAATGCAAATTTCTTTGAATTTCTTAGCCACAATGAGCAAGTTTCTTCCAAGCAGTGTGGGCAAGCTGCACCTTTCCTTTTACTCTAGCCGGAGAGGTTGCGATGAGCCGGGTTGCCGTTGATGGTGGTGAACAACATGGCGTGCAATGTGAACTCCTCACGCCCGAACTCATCCCAAACCTCCTTCACGCCAGGCTTCCAAAGTGTCTTCAAGTCATCAACTAGTGGCCTCAAGTAGACATCAATACGGTCGCTAGGTTGCTTTGGCCCAGAGACCAATATTGTCAGCATCATGTATTTCCGTTTCTTGCATAGCCAGGGTGCAAGGTTGCACATTGACAGCAAGACAGGCCAAGTGCTATGTGTTCAACTCTGGTTACCGAATGGGTTAACGCCATCTATGCTCATAGCGAACCAAAGGTTTCTGCAATCATCAGCAAACCACTTAAAGTGGGAATCAATGTTACCCCATTGTGCTGCATCTGCGGGGTGCCTAAGCTTGTCATTTTCCTTCTTTCGGCCTTCCTTATGCCAACGCAAGAGTTGGGCCTCCTTTCTTGTGGCAGAACCAACCTGAATTATACCGGCTCAAGTATGTGAGTCCATTCCTGAGGGCTCCAACGTGCTTCAAACGGTATAATCCCTTGGCCTGTCGGGTAACGTCCCGATAAACCACCGATACACAGGATCAATAAGGTTACCTCACACGAAGGTGAGTCCAGAGATACAGTTACCATCATATTTTACATCACAGGGAATTATATTACAAAAGTTTCCAAAAGAAGTTCGAAGTTTCAAATTTAGAGAAAACATTACAAACTGTTAGAGTTATAGTTTTTAGCAGCGGAAAACATACGCGATGATTACAGCACGTCGTCAAGACGGATGTCATGCTAAGCTCGGACACGACATCACTCGATATCACCAGTACTGGCCGGGGACGGATCCCATTCCACGAACCAGTCCTCTGGAAGAGCACAGGGCCATGACAGGGAAAGAGTAGGGTCTTCAAAGGATTTACCTGAAAAACATAAAACTAGCAAGGCTGAGTATACTAATACTCAGTAAGGCTTACCCGGGATTAGGTATACTTTAGCCCATAACTAGACTTATGAAGGCTTATAATAGTTCTGGGTTTAGTTTCAGCTGAAAAGCAACTAAGAGTAGATCCTTATTTTCAACTTTTAGCTTTCAAGTTCTATGTGATTATCCATTCTAGATAAGCACTTATAACTAAGCAAGCAAGGTAGAGCTCTTTATATCAACCATCAGCATTACTCATCATATAGTTGCTCTTGTTACTCTGTGTGATAAAGGGGATAAGCAGTCTCATTCATCGTGAGAGGCGGACGATTCCTGAATCGAAATTCAACCTTGTAAGGTAAACCTAACACACACACTTGGAACATCCAACGATAGTTCCGAAGCAACCGTTTGCCTTTCATTCCGACTCATGGACAGGTCCACCACAAGCGACTGCAGGACCATACGCACTTCCAAAGTGCAGGACGTACATCTGTAGCGCGACTACAAAACCCGTACTCCTGGTTGCCCTTGCAACACGTATTCCCACACGTCGAACATAAGTAACCAGAAGAAGCAAGACAAGTGGTGGGAGGTATGTCCACTACTCGGGCCGATTGGCTACTAGGCTTACCGCTTACCATATTTCGCGGCATGTGGTTAGTACTTTCAAACACTTAACCACCGCTACCACACGCTGCGATCTTATCCAATTCAACAACACAGAAGGGGTATCACCTCAACTATGATACCTCATAAAACTCCCGTCCGGCATCCTTATAGTAATAACAGGAATGTAAACATTACAACTCCTATATCGCGCGAGTGACAGGAAATCACTCGACTTCTACCGGTCCTATTAGCATAGCAGCTAGTCAGACTCAAGAGCCAGTATCCATCACATTGGTTCCTAGGAGAATGCATCTAGGGTTTCAAGCAATTCCTAAGAACTTAATGCATAGAATACGTAAATAGATATAAGGTGCAGTGTAATTAAAATAGTGGGTTATGTCCGAGGCTTGCCTTTATTGGTGGGGCTGAGGTCAGAAATGTCAATATCTTCCGAACTTTGGTTCGGGGCTTCAGTTAATCCCTTGGTGATTTCACTTGATCTTTCAGGAACATCCTCCGTAGACTCCTGGGAGACCTCGTAGTTACCATTGTCGAAGTAATCGTATCTACATGTAATGCAACATTACATTCAAGTGTGCACACAAAACTACTTTACTTTATAACAAAGTTGCAATTCAACTTTCATACTACTCACATAACAATCAGAAAGATCTGAACTAACTTAGATAGAGCTTTAGGTGGATAACTAATTAGAATTGGCTACTTGTTGAAAATTACAACAGAGCCGTTTGGAACAACAGGGGTTTAGCCGATTGAATTGGCAAAGGAGGGAACTATCTACTTTGCCTTAGGAAATCGGCTGATTTCCGTTTGAAGGAGAAATTGGCAGTAAGAACAGACAAAAGAAGGATCTTGCTGATTGGATTATCAGCATGTCTTTGGTTTATCTAATGGGTTGGTGCATTGGTTTTGACCTTAATCGATGAGGATGTATCGGATTTAGTTGATGGATGTGCTTTGGTCGTGCCCAACAGAGGCAAGTCTATTGTGTTAGCTTATTGATCTAGGGTTGCATACTTTGGTCCGGATAGCTGATTGAGAGGTGCATCGGTGTCCTAATTGATCGATGAAAGCATCGATTACTTTAGCAGAGGAATGATTCCTAAAGCAGTTGTGTCTTAACTGAGATGTGCTTAAGTGTTATCCTAGGCAACTAGGTGTAGTTGTATTGACTCGATTACGTCAGCACAACAATTGAGTGACGTACGATTGAAGTGTGGTTGAGGGTATATGATCGATAGGTATATATAGCCGATCTTTAAGTCGATAAATCGGCTGATAGAAGTGTGTGGAATAGAGATGGAAAAACTAAAGATTGATCGGCTCTATTTGACCGATATGGAGAGCAACTAAAATCGGCTTGGATCGGCCGATAGCAAGAACCCTAAGATTGTGTATACACCTTTGATATATCGACTATATGCAGTCGATGTAGGACAGAATAAAAGAACTGTATCGGCAGTAGCCGATACTAGAAAGGTAACAATCGTATCAGCTAACCAGTCGATGGTAGAAGTATCGACTGACAGCTGTTACACAGGAACATCATAAACTCAAGGAAACGGATACTTAGCGGCTGAGCTAATAGCCGCCACAGAAGCATAGCTGCAGAGATGTATAAGCTAAGCAACAGATGCACATGAACTAACAAGGATCTTTATACGAAGAGAATCTTAAGGAAACGGCAATCAAGACAAGGATAACGTCTTGACGGCAAGGATATGAGCACTTGGGGAAAAGGATTAACTAGATATCGCACCTTTCTGCCTAAGACATATATCCTATAATTACTCCTTTAGCTACAACACATGCATACAACTCAAGGTACAAATAAAGCATTCATTTCCTAGTATTCAACCTAGATCACAAATCAAAGATTTCAATTCAAGATCATAACACAAAACTTGTAGATTTTGACCTAAGGATTCAAACAAAACTGATTTTGCATTTTTATGAACTTCTTACAAAATCTATGAAATATAGAAGTTCATGGATTTGAAATAAGAAGACTCTGGAAATCTTACAGAAAACACCCTAGAACTTTCTAAAACAAAGCAATTAAGTCCCTGGTCGGGGAAAACAAGAACAGGAAGATAACGATGATATTCCGGCAAAGGAATCGCCGGCATTAGGAAGATTCAGTGAACCAGGGCAAACCTTGGTTGTGGAGAAGAATAGACGGAAAGTGAATTCCCATGGTGAACAGGATTGGCGATGAGAAGAGCTCGACGGTGATGAAGAGTAGAAGTTGCTGGATGTTGTGGATCATGAGACGAGATGATGGAGCCGAATGGGTTCGCTATACCAACTTCTCCACGAACCCTAGGGTTTTCCTGCTCACGGGTTGAACTTCCTCTGCTCACGCACCCTTGGCTCTTGACCTGTTCACGCGTGGCCTGTTGTCTTGTACACGTACGCGCCTGCTGAATCGAGTCGAGCCGGCCACTGGCAAAACACTTGCGTTCGCACTCGCGAACGCGCCGGTTCAATTTCACTCGGACCTCCAGGTCCTGCAACTTCGCTGTCCCCTCCACTTGTTGTGACGCCATCCGGTTTGACCTACCACCGCCGCCGGTCTTGCGTTGCACGTCAAACCCGCGTCGCGTTGCTCCCGTCTCAACCTCTGCATGGGTGAAGGGAGCTCGTCGTGCCTGGCTGCACCGCATCTCCTCCGAGCTCGTCACGCCCGACCACTGCCTTCGCTTCGCGGCTTCTCTTTCCGATTCGCCACGCCATACTCACATCTCCGCCTTCGCGAGGACCGTGGTCTGCCTGTATTAGGGCCATGCCTTCCGCTGCCTTTTCCTCGACGGCCTCTAATGTCCATCACGTGCGACCCTCCTGCATACCAACTCGGTCGCGGCCTGAGCTCGCCCAGTGGGAACACAGTCATGCGCTGCACGCCATCGCTCTGCACGTCGTTGCCCTGCATAGCTCTTCCTCCTTCTTCCGTTGTTGGTCACGCGCTCACTTCGGCCTTGCCGTGCCTTAGCTACGCGCTGCTCTGCTCTACTACCGCTTGCTCGGGGAAAGGTGGCTCTGGTCATCGCTGGCCCTGAACTTCGCACACCACCGACAGTTACGCCCTGGGCTCACCCAACCTGCACGCCACAACTCCCGCGTTGCCGGCCCGTTCTAGCACCTGTGCCACGCTCTGCTCTGCCGCGCACGCGTTGCTCCATCCGCGCGCTCGCATCTGCCACACCCTCGCCGACTCCTTGTGTCCGCGCTCCAACCGAGCTGCCCTGCATCGCCGATTTCCCCCCGCCTGCCTCGCTCTGGCGCCGCTCTTCCTCGGGCTCACCCGCGCCTGAGCCCGTGCCGCACCTGCTCCTGCGAGCCGCTTCTCCTTCCTGCGCGCCAACGCGCCTCCACTCGCCCGCGCACACGCGCTTGCTTGCGCCACCAGGGCCTGCTTCCAAGCCGCGCTAACACCTAGCCTGCCTCCGCTACGCTGCGCCCGCTGCGGCCGCCGCTCACCTCCGCCCGGGGCCCAGCCACTGCGGCCAGCCGCCCCGACCTGGTGCCGCTCGCTCGTGCGCCACCCGAGCCAGCGCCGCTGCAGCCCGTCTCCCGCGACGCCCGCGCGCGCGCCTGGGCCCGCTCGCCCGCGCCTCGCACCGCCCCAGCTCGCGCAGCGCCGCCCCGCCTGGGCCCGCCAGCCGCGCCGCTTGCACGCCTGGGCCATCGCCAGCCCGCGCCTGCGCCCGCCGCGGCCCGCGCGCCACTGCGCGCCAGCTGCGCGACTGCGCTGGGCCCGCTTGCCGCCAGAGCCTTCACTTGCCGTGCAGCGCCCCGCGTGGGGCCGCCCACGCGCCGCCACCGCTCGCTGCCGTGGCTGCCCAAGCCGGTGGAGGAGAGGGTAGACGAGAGAGAGAGAAAGAGCTGAGGTGTAGACCAAAGAAAGAGATAGGCGTCGGCAGAGGATAAAGGAACACCAGGGATAAGAAAAACAGAGGAGAAAGGGAAATGGGATTTCCCAAGGACCTTTGCGTGAAATTAGAAAACTGCAAGGGCCTATCTGTAAAACAAAATTTCCCGTTGATTTAAAACCCAAATGAAGAAATGCCCAAAACGAAAGTTGGAGAGTTTTTCAAACTCTACAACATTGCTTTAGGGCTCAAGTTCAAAAACTCAAAACTTATATTTTTACACGTGAATCTTTGAACAAAAGTCGGATTTGAATTGCTTTTATCCTAAAGAGCGTAACTTTATAAAATTCAGGACCTAAATACAAGCATTTATGACACGTCATAATGACGGGATAGACTCGTCATAATAATTGGATAGACATGTCATGATGACTTGCACTTTTTACACTTTAGTCCTGAATAACTTTGGAAATTACTTTTGTAAATCAAATACTTGCACAAAAGGACTTGTCCTTTTATAAAATTACATAAACACCCTTATTTTTTTACCATTTTACCCAAAATTTTTACACACTTCAACACACACATTTCTAATACAACTTTTTAGATAAAGATATATTTTTACAAGATATAAAATAAGAAAAACATATTTACAAAACTACCCTTCACTCATTTTTGAGATTACCTCCCATCCAAATATATTTTGCAAAAACAACCCTAGGTTTTTCAGTAATTACAAAAATACCCTTTTTACTTGCACTTTTAAATTTTCAAAAGCTTCACACAAACACACATGAGCTTTATACTAACAAACACATAGTTCACACTAACAAAATATATTTCTAGCATTGCAAGTACACGAACTGTCACATTTCTTGTGGCGAACCATCTTTACAACCGGGAAATGACGGGAAAATACCATGCCACCCTCACAGGACCCCCTCTGTTAACCTTCTTCTTGCCTCTAATCTCCACGGGCACGTTCCCGTCATCAGCATTATCATCTCCACCATCTTTTTTCCTCTTGTACCGATCACACCCACACTTGGGGCACTTTTCAAGGTCTGCATAATCTCCACGGAACAATACACAACTGTTCTTGCATGCATGAATTTTTTCAACCTCTATTCCCAGAGGACAGATTATCTTCTTTGCCTCATAGACAGACTTGGCTACTTGGTTTCTCTCAAGTAGCATGTTTCTAAGCAGATCCAATAGTTGTTTGAAACTTTTGTTGCTCCAACCATGATCTGCCTTAAGCTGCAGAAGTTTTAGATCACCAGAAAGGCAAGAGTACTTCTGGCAACCAGGATAGAGGGGTTTCTTTGAATCTTCAATGAACTGCTTCAGCCTCGCTAATTCAGAAGTTGTGTACACTCCTTGAAACTCAACATCCCGCACCATTTGATCAACATTGTGCACACGTTGCAACACCTCACCATCATCGAAGCCCGTAACTTCTTGATCAGTCATATCATCAGGCCTCCTAACAAAGGGTGGGAATGGTTCATTTTCCTCAAAAACTCCACCTTCATCAAGGGCTTCATCATGGCATCGCGCTGCCCCTTCATTAAGGCCTTGAGCATGGTGTCGCGCTTCACCTTCATTTAGGCATCCTGCTTCGACTTCATTAAGGCTTTCCTCACCATGTTTGTTCCAACATGTGTAATTTTTTGTGAAACCACGTGTGATCAAATGATGAAAAATGTTGCCCCGTTGTCCGAACTTCTTCTGGTTGAGACAATCTATACAGGGGCAATACATTGCCTGAACACCACGGTTTCTCATATCCGCCTCTGCTTGACCTAGAAAACCATTGACCCCGGTTATGAAATTGTCCCAATCTCGGGGCTGTCTGTACATCCAAGCCCGATCAGCAGCTGCCATCTACAACTTCAATGAACAAGGGCAATTTCCATACATCAAATGAGCATAATTCATCACCAAAACCGATGAGTAAGAGGATTAGGATAGCAAAGTGCAATAAAAGGGGGCAATTTCCACCTTGAGGAGGATTGTCTATGAGGCGAGCGCGCCCGAGGAGGAGGCGGCGTCGCGGCCTCGGCCGCGGCGACGGAGTGGAAGAAGGGCTGCTGCTTTGGAGGATGGCGACGGCGCGTAGGACACCGCGGTCGACGTCCGCCGGCACCTTCGGTGACGCCGGCGCGGAGGCAGCAACAGCAGGACACGTCCAGCAGCAGCGCCGCTGCGCTCCAGCTTGACGGCGGTGGAGGAGAGCGCGGCCGAGGAAGCGCCAGTCGCGGCGACGGTGCGGGAGGACGCCCGTCGGCTGCTGCGCCAGTGACTTCGGTAATGGGCATCAACGGATCACACAAGTAACACCGCTCTATCGGTAACGGGAATCAAATGGTCATCGGTAACGCGCGTTACTAGAAGCGACAGTTCGGTACGATCACTACCCTATCTGTAACGGTCCTTAAACGACCGTTACCGATACGACAGTGATCAGTAACGGACATTAAAAGACCGTTACCGATAGTACAATTTTCGTAACGGACGCACTTTAATGACCGTTACAACATTTTAGTGTAACGTGCCTTTATCACGCCCGTTACCAGAAGACCTCATCGGTAACGGGCGTTGTGGTGGCGAGTTCGGGGTCAAGCCTGCCGCGCTTATGGGTAACGGGTGCCAAACAACAACCGTTACAGATGTTGCGTCTTGTAACGGGCCACAAGGGTCCGTTACAAATGCTGCGTGACCGATTTGAGGTTTTCACGTGGTGTATCCATCTCCTCGGGGCCTTGGCTGTGCTTTATGTAGGGCGAGAGGAGACCGCGGCGTCTATTTATCGTGCGCGGGTGCAATACGTGCTGTCACAGAAGGCGGCGCCGCTGCTACTATGCTTCTTCCCCGACGAGCTGTGGCGGCCGGACTTCGGGAGGGTCGGGTTGCCGGGGGGCGGTGGTCACCGGCAGCCTTAGAAGAGGGGGAGGGGGTGGAATGGAAGACCGGCGGCGGTGGCAGGTTACGGGCGGCGACGGTCAGCGGCGCACACGCCGCTGGCCGAGGGTGGCGGCTTGACATCTAGTGGGCCCGGGATCAAGCAGGGGAGTTTGGGTTGGTGGTGATTAGCGGTGATGGCGGAGCCTCGCTGGAGCCAGGGGAGGCGGGGGAGCAGCAACCGTGGGCGCGCTGCCATGTATTCGCCACAATTTGCAGAAGGCGATGAATAGATGCCACCAGCGCTTGGACCGTCGGCTAAGCAAAAATCTCGAAAGTTTAAACCAACACCGGCTCCCTCTTTATCTGGAGGGAACAACTCGCGTATGAGTTTAAACCAGCTGGGACTATCTCCTGCGACGTACCCAGTTCTAGCTAGTATCTAAACCGTACACTATCCCACGGTCGGTGTACGTGCATGGTATACATCTCGTGGAAACCATATGAAAATGACAGGTGGGCCCTCTTGTGTGGCCACCGGATTAGTTCGGAATACGCACGTATATGAGCTGGCCATGACCACAAGATATTGCCATCACGTGAACCATTAGCTCTCTTTTTTGTTTCCTCCTTCTAGAAGCCATATCTTTCATCAATCATTCAAACTTAGAGCGCGTTTGGCAGCGCTAGCGCTCGCAATTGGCTCCTCGCTCCCGGGAACTCCCGCTCGAGATGCTCCTGCTCCCCAAAACAATCAGTTTCGTAGCGCTCCAGTGGCGCTAATGGACCTCAGGTGACACGAATCGACGGCTGCACGAGCTCCAGCGACCGCGCGAGCTCCGGCAGCCGGGCGAGCTCCTAGAACCGGGCGAGCTCCGGTGGCAGCACGACCTCTGGGGGCTGCGAATCGACCTCCAGCGGGCGTGCGAGCTCGGGGTGGGGGGGGGGGGGGGGGGGGGGCGTGAATCGAGCTCCGTCCGTGCTCCGGCGGCTGCCAACCTCCGGGCCGTGAATAAACCTCTGCAGACGTGCGAGCTCTAGGTGGCCACGAATCGAGTTCCAACCGAGCTCCAGCGGCCGTGCGAGCTCCGGCCGAGTTCCGGCAGCTGCGCGACCTCGGTGGCTGCGAATGGACCTTCGCCCGAGCTTCGGTGGCCGTGCGAGCTGGGGGGGGGGGGGGGGGTGCTGGGACGAGAGGCAAGAACAGAAGGGAACGGGGGAGCAGGTTTTTTTCCGCTCCCCACTTGATGTGGAAGTGAGCGAATCGCTCCAGCTGGATTCATCCGTGAATCGGGTTGGTTTGTCACCGTTTGGTAGCATTCCGTCGATTCTCCTGCAGAGTGGGTGGACCCTCAAAGTTTGTTGTTAATTTGAGCTCTCCGTTCCCATGAAACCACGCAAGAATTTGATCTTCAAGAAACATGGGAGATGAGGCCCACATGCCATAGGCTCAACCATGAAACATTTAATAACCGTATGCATGACTTTAACATACTTGTCACATATATTGATTTTATCACATTTCGTTTTATTTTAGAAAAATAATCATCAAACAAGTAGTAGGAACTCAACGACATCCATGGATGGAAACAGATAAGAAAATGAAACCAAAAGCATCTTTTCTGTTTCGTATTTTCCCTTTTTGCACTTGAACCAAAAAGTATCACACAAAGGAATATGCTTTCCACTCCTCAACTACCAGCATAAAACATATTACGTCGCATATTCCAGCAAACTTTAGTGGGTATGGTGGTGCTACCTTTTCCAGAGGAAAAAGAGATTTGTAGTTAAACAGAAGGATTTGTATTTAAACAGAATATTCTTTACATATTCTCTCTTGAAAAAGTAAATCTAGCCTCGACATCAGCTACATATTATACTTGCAGAATGAAGAAAAGTAAAATATTGGAAAAACAGAGACATCTTCTTCATGAGAACATGATGGTAAAGGATAGAAAAATAATTTTAAGTTGTCCGACTAATCATGATTACATGTAATTAATCGCACTTATCGGTCCGCTAGTACCAATCATACCCACCGAGGTGATTATCTTGACTAGAAGACTGGTCGTCCAACTCATCATCGACTAACTATGATTAGTCATCCGATTAGCATAGGGACAACTAGCTTCCAGCAAGTTCTGGGTAACTTTTGGGCCATAGATGGTTTTGACCTTTTGAATTTAGAAGTTTCCCTTACGGTCAGTGTATCTCCTCTATCTTGTTGTTGTTTTATATCTAGTCTAGTGCTCTTTTAGTCTACTTCACAAATCAGAACACACAAATTACTAAGTTAGTGACTATCTGACTATCAATATTATCTTGATCCTTACTTTAAATGATATGCTATATAGTATATCGGTCCTAGAAGATACAGGAGGACTACGACTAGGCTTGACTAATCGGACTGATCAACAACTAATCGTGACTAATCTTCTTATTGGTACCCTTAGGACTCACTACAGGAAAACAAGATATTTTCGTCGGCCACTTGTAATTTTGTCGGCCAAGGAGGCGGCCGACGAAAATATTCAATTTATTTCGTCGGCCAAAACAGGCGGACGAAATTACGACTTATTTTCGTCGGCCCAGAAAGACCGACGAAAACATCACCCTATTTTCGTCGGCTAGGAACTAGCCAACGAAAAACTGGAACTATTTTCATCGGCTAATATTGGGCCGACGAAACTACAACACTATTTTCGTCAGCTAACCCTAAGCCGACGAAACTAACTTTAATTCGTCGGCCCACTGGGCCGACGAAAATAAAGGTACCCTAACTACCGCGCGGTACCCCCCACACGCACACACAGTACCTTTCTTCCCTCTCCCCTGCCCGACCCCGCGCCCGCCCACCCCGCAAACGCCGCCCACGCGCCCCGTGCGCCCCGCGCCCCCTGCGCCTCGTGCGCCCCACCACCCGCCTCGGCCCCCGCCTTCGCCCCGCGCCGCGCCGCCGGCCCCGCGGCCCCCGCCGCCGCCGCCGCCCCCGCACCCCGCCTCGGCCCCCGCCTTCGCCCCGCGCCGTCCTGCGGCCCACGGCTCTGCCCCGCGCCCGCGTCCCTGCCCGCGCGCGCCCCTGCCTCTGCGCGCCCCTGCCCTTGCCCGTGCGCCCCGCTGCCCCGCGCCCGCGTCCCTACCCGCGCGCGCCCCTGCCCGTGCCCGTGCGCCCCCGCGCACGGCAGCCCTTTGCCCTGCCGGCGCCCGCACGCCACTGCCCGCGCGCGCCCCTGCCCCCGCGCGCCCCTGCCCGTGCGACCCGCGCCCCGCGCGTGGCAGCACGTTGCCCCGCCCGCGGCCGCCCGCCCCGCCCGCGCCCGCGCGCCCCGCGCCCCTGCCCGTGCCCGTGCGCCGTGCGCCCCCGCGCGCGGCAGCCCTTTGCCCCGCCCGCGCCCGCGCGCCCCTGCCCGTGCGCCCCGCGCCCTGGCCCGTTGCCCCGCGCGGCCCTCTGCCCCGCGGCCGCCTCCGCCGCATCGCGCCCCCGCGGCCCCATGGCCCGCCACCGCCCCTGAGGCCCCACACCGTGCCCCCACTGCAGCCCCCACAAGCACCTGCGGCACACCGCCGCCCACAGGGATGCTTGCCCGTTCTCTTTGCTGCTAGTTTTGAACTGACCGAATAACTATTAAACTTAGTGATGCGTTGTTGTCCACTAGATAATTATTTGTATTAATCTTAAACTGTATTACTCTTAAAATATTTGTGTTACATTTCCTAGATAATTATTGTTTGCTTAGTATCATTAATGAAGTAATATTTCTCACTTTCATTATGATGTAGCTAGTTTGAGAAAATGAGAGACGATCGAAGTTGGATGTATGATGGTTGGACAAGTAACGGAATACCTACGCGAGAGTGGATGGTCAACACACAAGCTTTTGTTGATCATGTATTTTCCTTGTCTCCTGGTAGTGGTTTGGCAAAGTGTCCATGTAACAAGTGTCAGAATTGTTCTCGTCAAGTCAAGATTGATATGGAGCGTCACCTATGCAAGTGGGGTTTCATGCTGAACTATAAGAGGTGGTATGAGCATGGGGAGTCACAGGAGTAGGAGCCGTACAACCTAGTTGATAGCTTTGAGGAGAACGAAGATAGGATGGATGCAATGATGGATGATATTGTCCAACAGGTTGAGAATGCTGCTGAGGTACCGGAATATTTTGGTCTGCTTGTATCATCAAAAGAACCATTACATGGGGCCACTACTGTATCACAGCTTGCTGCTGTGACACGGTTAATGGCTATAAAGTCCAAGTACAACTTTTTAGTAAGTTGTTACAATGATCTTGTTGACTTAATTTCGGACATGCTTCCGAAACCTCACAAGTTCCCGAAAGACTTTTACTACTCAAAGAAGCTGATAGCTGGTTTAGGGATGCCGTATCAAAAAATCCATGTGTGCGAGAACAATTGCATGTTATTTTAGAAGAACAATGAAAATCTCAAGTACTATTCGTTTTGTAAGAATTGCAGATACAAGAAGGTGGTGAAAAAAATGGAAGTGTGCAGATAACAAGTGTGCCCGTTAAGGTGTTACGGTACCTACCATTGAAACCAAGGCTTCAACGGTTGTACCTGTCTCAGAAGACCGCAAAACATATGAGATGGCATAAAGAGGGAATTCGTAATAATACAGGATGCATGAGCCATCCATCTAATGGTACAGCTTGGAAGGCCCTCGACCATTATGATCCAAGTTTTGCAAGTGACCCTCGGAATGTGCGTGTTGGGTTGGCCACTGATGGCTTCACTCCATTTAACTCAAATGCTGCCCCCTACTTATGTTGGCCAGTGATAACAATTCCATACAATCTTCCACCATCATTATGCATGAAAGATGAGTATGTGTTCTTGACGCTCATTATACCTGGTCCTGACAATCCCGGTAAGTGTTTGAACATGTTCATAGAACCATTGATTGATGAGCTGCAAGACTTGTGGAATGGAGTTAGGACATATGACAGCAGTCGGAAGGAATACTTCAATATGCGAGTAGCATTTCTTTGGTCTATTCATGATTTTCCTGCATATGGAATGTTCTCGGGATGGAGCACGCACGGTCGTCTATGTTGTCCGATATGCATGGGTGATACAGATGCTTTTCGTTTGAAATATGGTGGCAAATTCTGCTTTTTTTGACTGTCACCGTCGGTTCTTGTCTCATGATCACCCGTTCAGGAGTCAACGAGATGTCTTTCGCAAGGACACAATCGTTACTAAGGGTCCACCCAAGCGTTTGACCGGTCAAGAGATTGTAGCAAGCCATTGTTGGTTAATTGCCACAGATGATGGGTTTGAAGGGGTCAAAGAGGAGCATAATTGGACTCATATAGCTGCTATTTGCAGCCTTTCTTATGCTACTGCTCTAATCCTTCCACATAATTTAGATGTAATGCATCAAGAGCGCAATGTTGCAGAAAGTATAATTAGTATGGTTTTTGATTTGAAAGATAAGACTAAAGATAATTTCAAAGCTCGGCAAGACTTAGCTGAAATATGTGTTCGGCCAACCCTTAATCTGAGACCCAATCAAGCTGCTATATGGGGAAGCCACGTGCTAAGTACTATTTTAAGCCTGCGGAGAGGAAAGAAGTTCTTTTATGGTTGAAGAACCTTAAATTTCCTGATGGATATGCAGCTAATCGGAAACGGGCGGTGAACATTGTAACTGGGAAAATGAATGGTTTGAAAAGTCACGATTACCATATCATCATGGAAAGGTTGTTGCCTGTGATGCTACGTGGGTACCTCCCTGAAGAAATCTGGACAATGTTGGCCGAGTTAAGTTTTTTCTACAGGCAATTATGTGCAAAAGAAATTAACAAGAATACAATGAGAAAACTGAGTAAGGAAATACCTGTCTTAGTATGTAAGGTGGAGAAGGTGTTCCCCTCGGGTTTCATGAATGTAATGCAACACTTGTTAGTGCATTTGCCTTATGAAGCTGAGGTGGGTGGCCCCGTACAATACAGGTGGATGTACTTTGTTGAACGAGATTTAAAGAAGCTCAAAGCAACCATCGGAAATAAAACACGAGTGGAGGGATGCATTGCCGAGGCATTCTATCTTAAGGAGATCTCACACTACACGAGCATATATTTTGCAGAAGAAAATAACATTAATGCTCATATACCGCGCTACCACACCTCAAATGAGACACCGACGAGCAATCTCAAGCTGTTTCAGTGGACTGGCAAGGCCGTCGGTGCTAGTTTGGTCTATGAAATGTGCATACAAGAATGGAATACTGCATTGTTGTATATGTACACAAATATGGAGGAGATGGAAAAATATTTCGTGTAAGTACCATGACATATATCTCATATGTGAAGCACGTTTAGCAATGTACTTGTGCTAAGGGTGTGTTCGTTTCCTGAGGTCTAAAGTTTAGAGGGGTCACATCAAAGAGAATCTTGTCATTTAGAAGTATTAAATAAAGTCTAATTACAAAACTAATTGCAGAACCCCAGGGCTAATTCGCGAGACGAATCTAATGAGGTATATTAGTCCATGATTAGCGGATAATTACTGTAGCATCACTGTGGCAAATTATGGATTAATTAGGCTCATTAAATTTATCTCGCGAATTAGCATCCATCTGTGCAAAAAGTTTTATAATTAGACTTTATTTAATACTTCTAAATGATAAGATTCTCTTTGATGGGATGGGTCTAAAATTTAGAGGGTAGGAAACGAACACACCCTAAATAAAGAATCTGTAGGTTGTTTGATCAATAACAATGGAGATATGCACGACAACCAACTGCTAAACAGCTCGAAACCTTACAGCGTGAGGGTTTATGTGGTGGTCCAAATTTTGTCACATGGTTTAGAAGACATGTAAGCATCCTTACTCTAACTACCTTATTTATATAACTCGTTATGAGTTAACAAAATTTTAAAACTTGTAGTGCATGAAGGATAGCAATGTTCATGATGATCTAAGACAGCTTTCACATGGAAGCACGACTGCTAGGAGTTATGGTTGTTATGACATAAACGGATTTTGGTTCCGTTCAACCAAGTTTGAAGCAAAAAATCCACATGCCGCCACAACAAATAGTGGAGTTGTGACCACCGCGAGTGCCTTAGATGGTTCTATCACGGAGTATTTCGGTGTCATTGAGAATATAGTGGAGCTGAAGTTCGAAAGTTCAAAAGATTTAAGAGTTGTGTTATTTTATTGTGATTGGTTCAATAGTAAATTAGGTTCTGGGGTAAAGAATAATAAAAAACTTGGTTTAGTGGAGGTGAACCACAAATTGCGACTTTCTGGTTACAATCCATTTGTCCTCGCACATCAAGTTGAGATGGTCTATTATATGTCGTATCCATGCCGTTTGGAAAGTTTGGAACCATGGTGGATTGTTCAGAGAGTATGTCCTCCAGGTCGATTACCTATTCCAGGTCGTTTGGAAAGTTGAGATGGTCTATTATTGTGATTGTTTTATTTAATATATTATATAGTTCAAGTAAGAAACATAATGGATATCATGTTCTAATTGCAGGCAGTGGGACGATATTTGTTGGGAGGGAAGAAATAGGTTAAGACCTGTGAATGCAATATTGGAAACACTTTGTCGGTTTCACTACCCAGGAATGGTCACAGTTGGAGGTGTGCTTCAGCCTGCATTGAAGTGGGAGCATTATAAGCTGCAATCGGATGACCAGGGCGTCACGACGGTAGCGAGAGTTTGGAATGAGTTCTGGGTACTTTTTTATCTTAACTTGTCTAACTTGTATAAGTACTATCTATTTGATTCATTTATGAGTTGTCTAATGAATTAATTTTTCTTTTTAGGAGAGGTATCGTTTGCCGGAGGGGGAGGAGCAATGCCTATAAGATAGGGCTCGTTCTGTGTTTGAGAAGGCAGCGACGAAGGTGGTAAGGGACATGATGTCCAATGCTCGTATGCAGTGCGTTTGTTTATACTACAAGAAAATAAAGCTGCAAGACATGAACAAGAAATTGGGTGCTTTTGAGATATATCTTCAAGAGGATGAGTACCTTGAAGTTGATATTAGCAGTTTGCCTTGGTTGAGAAAGTGTCCGGATGCTTGGCGAGCACTTTGTGCTTATTGGGCTTCACCTAGCTTTGTGGAAAAATCTAGAATGAAGAGAGCTAATCGTCAAGCAGGACCACGGGTTACACAAAGATATGGGGCTGATGGACATCTTCGTTTGGCTCGTCGAATGGTACGTGTTTATTATTTTAATTTGTTTATTATGTGCTTACTTGCAATATCACAATTTTTTCTTTATCAGGAGGCACAAAGTGGGGTGGCACTGAAACATACATTCGAGGCCACCACGCGCAGATCCTACACAGCCAGAGTTGCTTTGCAATGAGAATGCCACGCTGACTCTGGTTAGTAAAATAATATGATTTCAATTAAGCGATGATTTGAATATAATCTTATTATTGGTTGCTTGAATGGTAGGCGAGATATGGTGATGAAATGGTGGCACGTCATGGGGAGGAGTATGATTGGAGAACGAGTGATGTGGATGTCAGTGCATTATACTCAAGCGGGGGAAGGAAGAAACATGGCAGGTTTAGCATGTTGAATGGCGTTATTGATACAAGTGGTGCTTTGAGTGAGGCAAGGTGTTCCCAGTCCACTCAGAATTCTCGGGGCTACCAACGGGAAAGTCAAAGGGAAACTGTAATGCAGGAGGAGATAAGGCAGTATAGAGAGGCGATGCAGAGGCAAGAGGAGTGGGCAAGGCAACAGCACGAGTACATGCAAGGTTTTTTCGCTCAGCATCGACAGATTCAAGTACTATGCAAGTTTTATTTTTTTTCAAGTCCTTATGCACTTTTCATTGCTATAAGATATTTAATCTACTATCGGTTTTTAAGAAATGCTAGCGGCTACCCTTGGCTCACAATTTAATTTGCCACCTCTTCCTTCGCCTCCTTCTCCACCGCCGACTTTTGTACCATATGTGCGTCTACCGTCTCCACAAGTGGTAATTATATCGTATAACTAGCAATGCTCAAATTATCTTACATATGCGTACTAAATAGATTTAACTTTTTCTATAATCAGGGTTCGATGAGTACTCATCCTCGAGGAGTTTCTGCCAGCCCGTCCACACCACCATCGGCAGCGCGTAACATTTCTGGAGGTGACTGCGGCAGCGGACATAACACTACCCCTCCTCCTTGATTTGTGTTTTCACGTTGTAGGCTCTTGCACTTGCCATGTAGGCCTAGCAGGGGAGCGTGTCGAAAGTCCTTCAGTGGATAACTTGCTTTGGATATGTTATAACTGCTTATGGATATGTATGTTATGTATGTTAAGTAACTGCTTTGGAGGTTATCGACATCATGTGAAATCGTTTCTCGTTCTTCAATTGTATTTATTGGATGTTGATGTATTTCATAATTCTGATTGTATGTTGATGGATTATGATATGCTATTGGGCATCAGGTAGCTGCAGCTGTAGGTTGGAGGTGCCAGTATTTTCGTCGTTTAGGACAGCCGACGAAAATAGATTACATTATTTTCGTCGGCCACAGTAGCCAACAAAAATAGTACCCATAATTTCGTCGGCCGTCGGCCGATGAAAATACGGGATATATTTTCGTCGGCTCATGTAGCCGATGAAAATAGTGAACTCATTTTCGTCGGCTGAGCAGGCCGACGAAAATAGGAGGATATTTTCGTCGGCTACATCAGCCGACGAAAATAGCTTTATTTTCATCGGCAGCCGATGAAAAAGAGCCTGTTTTCGTCGAGTTTATTTTGTCGGTCTATTTTCGTCGGGAGGAAACAGCTATTTTCGTCGGCATTGGGCCTATTTTCGTCGGCTTCTGGCCGACGAAAATATACTGTTTTCCTGCAGTGACTAGACACAACTTTACATCTAAAAATATTGTTGTTAAGGATGTAGCATGACTAAGATGCAAGTGGGTATGTAATAGTATTTTTTGGATCAGCTAATTAATTACGATAGTACGCCACTCTAATTTATTTATCCTCCCAAATTATTTACGCAAAATGCCATTTTAGTTCATTTTATCATTTTTTTGGATTAATCCAATAATTCAAAATATATATAACTTGCATCCCTAAGCATGACCCTTTAGCTGTCAAGATTGAAACAATGCATTCCTAGGATCCTTTGATGCTGCAAAAGTAAAGAGCGATTCACGAAAGCAGCTTTGGTTCGACCCCCCACGCCTGATGAAATTGACTGAGCGCTATGCTAAGATGTTCTAAACTTCTAATTATATATATTTATCAAAAAGACATCGCTGGGCCATTTATCTCTGTGATGTCATAATTCTGATATTCGATTACGCCAACTCTATGCACGTGATAGGGACTAAGAGGCTCCGTCATTGGCATCCATCTGCAAGCTAGGTGCCGTATCAACGTGCGTGTGCGAACCATCCATTTCCGATTCCCGCAAGCAACCGCGTACGTATCAGCTAGAATTAGTTTCCTTACCGCATTTACTTTGTCTTCATATAATCCCGTGAGCCTGATCCATACGGGATGCTGGCAGGTAGCAACCAGTGGATCTTGCTTGCCCACCACTTCTACCCCTTGACCCCAACTACCGCCTTTGGGCACATTGGTGACTCCCACACATTTGCCCAACCACACACGCACATGGTGGTCCTCTACCCTTTGCTTGTATAGTTGTATCCAACCACCAGCCACCCGCTTCCTCCTCATCGCTGAACAACAACCAAAGCTAACCCAGCAAGAAATCAGCTAGCTCCAAGCCGCCGGCCGGGAGGAGGATGAAGAGAGAAGTATGGCAGCACGGCACCAACAGGATCAACCGCAACAAGCTACTCAGGGTCGCCGCCACAGCATCCGACAGCGAGGAGACGGCGATTGGGGCGATGACGCTCGGGAAGGCGCCGGCCAAGCCGACGAACGCGTCCAAGACCACGGGCAAGTGCCGGCGACCGCGCTGCGCCGGCTGCCACTACCACCCAACCACCAAGGCCCGCGACAAAGCCAAAGGGGCGCACAAGCTGCACGCCTGCGACGTCGCGCTCAACCACCGCCTCGTATCCTGGCGCGCCGTCGACGGCGGTGGCGCCGGGAGCTCGGGAATCCCAGCAGACTACAAGGGCACCTCGGCGTCATCCTTGCTAGCCTACCTGGCGGGCAGCGGCAGCAGCTGGCATGAGGACGACGACGATTGTGCCTCTCTTGAAACTGCTCCGCCGATCGACGGTGGGCTGTCTAACCTGTACGATCTCATCGTCGGCCGTCGCGCAAATGTCACCGTGCTGTGCGGGGAAGAAGCTGATCCGGCGCGTGCCACTGACTTAGCAGTAGGAGACACCGATGCAATTGAAGAGTCGGGGCAGGACGGCGATTATGTCAAGGAAGATGAGGATGATGAAGAAGACATGGGATTCTGCATGGTCGGCATCACTATCGCGGTGGAGTTCTCCGACGGGGAGGAGGACTGGATCGTGGTGGAGGAGATCTGATTTGATCTCGTCAAATTGCATACAAGACATGCCAGACGAGGCCGATCCATTCCTCTGGCTCTGCTCTGTCCTGTCTCTCCCATCTGGGTGGTGTGTATATACTGTCTGCTCTGTTCTTCATGTGCATGTGTATATGGTGGTTGCTAATCTGATTGTGATCATGGATTTCGTATTTGTGAATAATAAAGTGGAGAAGTGTATTCTTCTTCAGTTACTGGTGATTCATGGAATTGCAAAAATGGGGCAGATGCCTGGATGCTCATCTGATGATTTCCAGGTGTTTTTGTCCCCGTTCATTTTCTGTTGGAAGTACTCTGTTTTTAATTGTATCAAATCTTGGTTCAAAAAAGACCGATAGTTTTTTATTCTTCAAGCTCATAATTTTTTTGTTGCGAGACACGTAAACATGGAGAAGGTTGGATTACCCAATTGCTCTCCTTGTTTTCTTATCAATTCATCACAATTTGAGGCTTATCTGGAAATATGGATAAAAGCGCTCAGGAACTGTCAGGAAAAAAACCCTAATATATTTTTATTCGGAAATGGAAACGAAATTGGGAGAAGCGGATATACGGAATATCGGAAACGAAATATCTCGATCTGGAGCATGTCGATAGTGGTTGCACATCGATAATTTAAATCAGGAACACCGCGCACGTTACCACTTCAAACATTCAACTCGATGCAACAATTCCAACCATACATAATATTGAGTAGATAGAGCTACAAATAAGCGTTACAAGTTTACCAATCCAATAGAGCACTTCTCACTCTATTTTTATTTACATGTCGTATTAGGTTTGTCCTAAGTTAAATTTGGCTAATTTTAACCAAATTTATAGAAAAAATAATATTTATAATACCAAATTTATTTAATTGAATCCACCATGAAGTATACATTGATAGTGCATATGTTGGATAGTATAATTGTTACTATATTTTTCTATAGACTAGGTCAAAATTAGCTAACTTTAACTTAGGACAAACATAATACGCCATGTAAATAAAAACGGAGGAAGTAGTAAACAAATAGCAGCAATTTTCTTTTTAGTTATTATGAAAGACATGAAAAAGAAAGGAGAGAATTGTAAAGAACAAAGAAAATGGAAAAGCAAAGAAATGAAAAATGGGGGCAAACCGCAAACCTGCTTGCTCGGTGCTCCCTCCGTGAATTGCTGGGCCATCATGGCCCACTTCCTTAAAACCCCGCCATGCAAAGGCTCAGGCTGTATGGCAGCAAGCCAGCAATGTTAGCAGCAGCACAACATTTGCTTTAATCCCACCTTGCCAAGCGATGGAGGAGGCACTCCGCAGGTGAGCAGGCTTGTTACTACAGGCGCCTGTGTCAACAGGTGTTGTGGCTTTGATGAAAGTATTTGGGGGTGTGGACTTTGCGCCTTGGCCCAAAACCGGATCCGTTAATTCGGATGGGAAATTAGCTCCATGGATTCCGATCCGTGTTCATCGAATTCTTCCGAATTTCTTCCTATTTCCGAATTTTCTAAAAATACAATATTTGGTAGGTATATATGGTATTTGGTCGGTATATACAGTATTCTGTGCCGGTTGGTATGGGAATTTTCTGTTCCTATTTTTATCCCTGATTGTTGTGTTGACTAAGCTCTCTTTTTGAACAATTTGACATGTATCTACTCTAACCTTTTTGTTTTCTTGAAGTTTTTTCCACGCAACAGGTTCAATTATTTTTTCAACTGTGCATTTCTTTTAAGGACACATCTAACGTACGGCTGGCCGTAAATTAGGCCGGCCGTACAGCCGCCCCGATTAGGAAATGCAAATAGAATCAGCAAATACTGCCTTCCATATATAAGTAAATCACTCCAGTCAATATAACAGCGAGTCTGGCATGTTGAGCAATTTGCCTGCTAGAATCAGACCCACCACCGCCACTCCTAATCTGCTCTTTTTTGTATGTTTCTACTCCGATAATACTAACAATTCAACTCAATGGTTATACAATGAAGCAACATTTTGGGAGTGTAAAGAAAATGGCCCTTAAGCCATTGTTTGTGATTTTGGTGATTGAATAATAACATAACCATTGGGACTAATGATTTGTCAAGATTTACCTTTGAAGGTATTTGTTACGTTCTAAGGATGTAATCAAAGCCATCTAAATAATTTTCCTCCAAATCTTTGACATCCAAGATTGACCTATGAAGAGTTGAAGAGAGAAGAAACAAAGAAAAGACAAAGATTGCCTTGGACCAAAGGGAAGATGAAGAGAAATTGAAGAATAGAGTTCACCATTGGATAGCGCTCGTTGAAATGATCGAAATGGATATTTGGATGATCTCAATCGGACTCCGGATGAGGGAGTTATGGCCGATGGAAGTTGACACACTATAGGACCACCGAATGATTCCATGGTACCACCAAATGCTTCGGTGCAATGCTTCAGTCAATCCAGAGAGATCCATAGAAACCCCATTGTGACCATAGGATGATTCAGTGTTACTGAGGCAAGCACCAAATGATTCGGTGGTATGCTTCGATCAATCCAGAGAGGTCCGAGAAACCTCATGGGGGCCATAGAATGATTCGGTGTCAGTGACTGTGGAGTGAAGCAAGGAAGGCGACGGCTCTGTGACCCACCTACTCATTCGGTGATGGTCAATGATGGGGCACCAAATCAGTCGGTGACCCGAGCCCAGCGTCAGTGCAACGGCTAGCTGAGGTGGAGACCACCGATTGATTCGGTGGTACCCCTCCTATAAGCACCGGATCAGTCTATAGTACGCAGAATGTTGCAATGAGTTTACAACAGCTAGTTTCTTTGGTTGGGGCTATTTATACCCCATGTCCTGGCCATTTGAGGGGTGCTTGAGCTCTATGAAGGTATTGGCTTGTGTTCTATACATTTTTTAGTGCTCAATCCACAAAAGTGCTTAAGAGAAGATTAGTGCAATTAGCATAAGGCTTAGGTCTTGATTAGTGCTAGTTTAGGCCTCTTAGCACATTGCTTTAGGGAGTAGCCTAGAGTTAGGTGAGGTTTGCACACCTCCATTGTATCGGTGATTGCGCACACCAAGAGATGTAAATCTGGGGCTTGTAAGTCTTGCGAGACCCTCGAACCACGTTTGTGCAGTGGCCGCCAATAGTTATGAGAGGGAGGAGAGGCCCTTGGTGTTTTGCGGAAGCTCTACCTAGTGAAGACGGCGGGGAGCATCCGGGAGAGGCTAGGCGGAGACCCACTTGCGCGTGAGAAGGCCCGTCAGCTATCCATGGAGTTACTCGACCGGGGATTTTATGCCCTTGTGCAGGCATTCTCTTGAGAGGGGTTCCAACAACAAGGACTAGTGGAAAGCATTGCTTTCCGATACCTCGGTAAAAATTGCCGTATCGCCATGCCGGGAGTTTGCATTCTCTATCCCTTTACTTCCGCACTTATTTTGCACTTACATTCCGCCTTTACCTTTCCTAGAATTGCCTTGTGTCACGGTCCTTTCAATTGGTATCAGAGTCAGTGGCTCGTTTTTGGACCTTTGGCTTCACCGCCATTGAGCAAAATGCATTCCGAAGAGGTTAGGAGTGATCTCGGTAGGCCTCCACACTTTGACAGCACAAACTACCCATATTGGCATGTTCGTATGTCATGCTTTCTAGAAGCAAAAGGTTTATGTATTTGGAGAGTAACGAATGAAATAATAAAACCCCTAATCTGGCTAACAAACCCCACTAAGGCCGATGAAAAGGAAATACACTTCAATGCTTTTGCTCGAAATTCTCTTTTAGAATCTCTTAGCATCGATGTGTTCAATAGACTTTATAATCTTAAAAGTGCACACAAAATATGGAACAAGCTCGAGGAGCTCCACAAGGCCACAAAAGATATTAGGGAGCAAAAGTATCACTTGGTCAAAGAAGTTTTTAATTCTTTTAAAATGATGCCCAATGAATTAGCCAATGGCATGTACTCACATTTAAATGTTATTGTCAATGAGCTAAATGAAATAGGCATTGACCAAGTTGAGTGATCAGTACATATCTAGTAAAATCATCCAAGTACTTCCCAAGGATTGATACTCTGCCATCGTCACCTACTTCCACTTGTTTGAAAACTTGAGAAAGAGGAAGCTAACTGTCACACCCGATTTATAAAGACATAAACCGAGCAATCATATATGCGCTAGGATCAAGTCACGCATATATACAACAGAATTATCAAGATATCTCAACACATATCACGAAATAAAAGCGTATAAATAGTAAATAAATATCTTTATTACAACTGAATCAAGAATCAGTTCAAAGAGTGCGGAAGCGTAAAATGAATACATGAAAAACAGGGCGCCACAGGGACATCGGCTGAGAGACAACGCCTAGAAATCGTCAAGTCCGCTGATGTAGTCCTCCACATCGCCTGGTACTGAGCAGCAGTCGAAGATATCCCCAAAGAGAACAGAAGAGTGGAGAAGGCAAGTGTGAGTACACAACTGGTACTCAACAAATATAACACGAATTATGAGGCTCTACGGTTACCTGACTCGACTGCATTAGCTTTTAATCTTGACAAATTTTATTAAAGCTATTTACTACAAGTGGATGAATTACCATAACCCAAGTTGCATAAATAATTAATCAAAATCAATCAAGAGTCTACTGAAATCCAAACCCAACCACCAAAGATAAACCCCACTAATCAGACGGAGGATCTGGGCCGCTCATGACCGTGAGCACGGCTAGTATACCAGTTTTACACTCTCGAGAGGTTGCACAACTTTACCCACAAGTCGTGAGCTACGCTAGTTGTTCATCACACTTCCTTAGGTGAGATGACTAGCAAACACACTACGAGACCGTTACAAAGGATCACGTTAGTAAGGTGTAACCGCTAAGGTTTCTAGATCAGTGATGATGGGGCCCACCTCACGGGGGTACAATCACACAGCACAGACCAAGCCGGAGGAGCAGAGACCATTGAAGCTTACCACCCCTCTTGCCCCGCAGGTAAGTTACTCCCAAACCAAAATGACCTAATTAGTAGGTCAAGACCATCCCATTACAGTCTTGTGGTTACGCGGTTGTCCCAGGTTGTCGCTCTATGAACCGGTCCTTAGGGAGAGTGGCCAACCAAGCACTAAGCACCGTGCTGGCCCCCTAAACTAAGTTTCTGTAAAAACATATTTTTACGAGACGTGAGCCGCTCAAGCACACAGCATAGAGGGCCACTCTCAGGATCAAGTTGCATATACCATTAATTAAATTTAATTAAAAAGGACCATAATGTGTGAGAGCGCAGCACCTAGCACAACTAACCAAAATACAGCCCAAGGTATTTATAAAGGATAAAAGTGGCTAGGGAATCCTTATCGGCATACAGTATTAAAATGCAGTATGAATTTGTATTTAAAAGTGATAGGATGTTCATGTTATACTTGCCTTCCTCAAAATTCTCCTGCTGCTGCTCAAAGGGCTCTGAAGAAGGTGGCTCCTGGTACTCCTCCGGTGGCTCAACGTCTACTCACGATCGCAACGCCAAAATATGGTCCACACATGCACATGCATGCAAACAATGGCAAAAGATAAGAAACAGTACAACAATACAATAAAACAGCACATAAAACTAAGCTAAAACTATTCTATGCGTTACAACGATCGCGTGAGCGCGAAAACCACCTAAAACGGAGCTAAGACGCGAAAACTAGGGCTAAAACAAGCTCTAGGGACTTTTCTGTAAGAAAATAGAAGGTTCTAGGGGCTTATCTGCGAGAAAACTAAAGTTTCCAGGGGTTTCTGTGCAAAAACTGAGGGTCTAAACATAATAAAAGGGTAGATTTAGGGCCTAACCCGTGAAAACATAGGAGATGGACGGCGGGTTCTATATTTAAAAAGCTCAGGGCCTAAACGCTAAAAACAGGGCTTAACTGGAAATACGTTTGAACGGGGGTGGACTGCGGGTTGGTTTCAAAAACCCAGGGGCTCTTTAACAAAACCACCACAGCTGAAGGGGTACCTTCTAATCTGGGCCACTGGATCTAAATCCAACGGCTCGGACCTGATCTAACTCGCGAACCGGTATCTAGGGATTTCGGCCATCGGATCTGGATCTGACGATCCGGACCCCCTCTTAACCTAGATCTAATCTCGGGCATTGGCTTCCGATCGGACGGCTCTGGGCGAAGCGGTACGCGGGATCTAACCTCACATGTTGATCGCGGATCTGACGGTTCAGGATGGGTCGGGGGCGCTGGCGGCGGCGGTAAACGCCAGCGACCATTCCCGCGGCGGCGCGGCTCGGGGTTCACCGGAATCCACCGTACACGACGCTCCGGGGGTCAAATTGGGCAGGGCTTGGGTCTGGCGTGATCAACGCGACACACGTGATCCACCTGGGACACTTGCGGGCCTCGGGGGTGCTCGGGGATGCGGTTGCGACGGCGGAGGCGGTTCGGGGCGGTGGCACTCGCCGGCGTGCGCGCGTTCAGGCTGCTCTGGGCTTGGAACGGTGGTGAACAGGGGCAGTGTGCGTGCACGGTGCTAAGGTAAGCCAGGAACAGGGCACGCGCGGCAAGCACAAGGGCGACAGCGGGTCTGCACGGCGTGACTCGCCGGCGTGCGCGTTCACGCGCTGCTCTGCACTCGAACACGGGGGCAAAAGGTTGTGGGTGCGTGCGCCATGCAAGAACAACCCGGAACCGGGTCTGAGCGGGGCTGTGTAGTGCCGCAGGGGTGTCACCGTGCCGGAGCAACGGCAGCGGAACGCCGGTGGCGGTGTTCCGGCTGCAGGGGCGGGCTACGGCCTATTGAAACTAGCGCAACATGACCAGGAGGAACACGTGGTGCTCACCGAGGCTTGAATCGGCCGGAGGCGCGGCGGAGCTGCCGGACCGCGGCGGAGCCGAGGCGACTCCGCTCTGAGCTCCAATTCGCGGCGGCGGCTAGGGTTTGCGGGGGCGCTCCGGTGGGCTAGGGTTCAGGAGCAGTCAGGCGACTGACTTATAGGGCGGCTGGATCATCCTCGGCGTGCGGGACGGAGGGGGCGAGCGCGGATGTAGGCATCTAGGCCCTTAAGGTATGTTTCGGCGATTAATGACAACCTTTATTGTGACTAATGAGTATGTGCAGCTTCATAGACCATTATCGCTCATTTGGTCATATGTCAAAAGAGGCCCCTAATTTTCATTACTCAAAAAGGCGATCTCGGCATTCAACTCATTTATATGTCAAGACTAAGGATCTTTCTAGTCCTAAGTGTCATAAGGTTGAGAAGGACACTTAGGTTAGTATAGGATTTATAGTTTTGTAGTGATCGCACTATTAAGAGGGGTTTAGACTAAGTAACTTGAGCATGGACATGGTCATTTGAGAATGGATGCACACAATGGTTTTTCAGTTGATCACAGGACAACTACACTCACCGGTTAAACCGATGATACGTCGGTTGATCTGCCCAAGTTGTAACGGCTAGTTTTCAGAAGGGGCAGTTTACATTCACCGGTTAAACCGACGATGACTATTGGAGGGACGTCGGATTAACCGGCGCTGCGCAGTTTTCTGACAGCTTTTTCTCCAACGGCTCTATTCATATGATCTGCCTATATATACCCCTCCAATGGGTCTTTTTACTGTTCTTGACACCAGGCAACATCCAAATACTTATACTAGAGTCAAGAGCCACCTTGAGCTTTAACATTCCACACACACTTGTTCATTCAATCATTCAAGAAGCAAGATTAAGGACTTGAGTAGAGAGAAGCTTGTGTGCATCCGTTCTTGGTGATCGGTTCTTGCTCAAGTGAAGGTCTTAGCTTGTTACTCTTGGTGATTGGCATCACCTAGGCGATCTTGGTGATTGAGGTGATTCTCGCGGAGCTTGCCAAGGATTGTGGAAGCCCGGAGAAGAAGATTGTACGTGGCTTGATCTCCACCACACCGGGATGGTGAACGGAGACTCTTAGTGAGCGCCCTCGTCTTGGTGACTTGGGAGGTGACAATACTCTTTGTGAGTGTCACAACGTGGATTAGGGGTGTGTGCCAACACATCGATACCACGGGAAAAAATCCGGTTGTCCCTTGTCCATTTTACTTATTCAAGCATTATCTTTCTTGCAATATTTTCATGTGCTTGATTTAGGGATCATCACTTTGCTCTACCTTGCTAGGCTTTACCTCTTTTTATCTTTCCTAGCTTGCGTAGGTTGTTTAGTTACCCGGTTGGTGAATTGGTGCCTTTCTAGCTTCGCATAGGTTAAGGTTGCTTTACCTTGTTTTAGAAATTGAAAAAGGCCCAATTCACCCCCCCTCTTGGTCCATCGATCCTTTCAATTGGTATCAGAGCCTCGTTGCTCATTTGGATCATTAGGCTTCACCGCCTAGAGCTATGGCCAAGATGGGTGGTTCGCCGCCTCACTTCGAGGGCAAGAACTTTGCTTATTGAAAAGTTCGCATGGCCGCATACCTTGATGCGATTGCCCCGAAGTGTGGTCGGCAACTAAAGTCGGGTTCACCGGAACTCCCAACCCGGAACAATTAAAATGGAATGCTAAAGCTAGAAATGCTATTTTTGAAGCTATCAGTGAGGAAGTCTTTGCTAGAGTTAATGGCATGGATTTAGCAAGTGATATTTGGAAGGAGCTCATTGAAATTCATGAAGGTTCCACTAAAGTTCGTGAGCAAAAATATCACTTGTTTAGAGCTAAGTATGATTCCTTTAAAATGCTAGCTCATGAAAATTGCAATGATATGTATTCTCGCTTGAATGTCATTGTCAAGGACATTAATGTACTTGAAATATCCAAAATTGACAGTGCATCCATCAATCGCAAGATTCTCATGCTCCTCCCGAAATCCAAGTATAACATCATTAATGCTATGCTTCAAAAGGAGGATCTTGACACAATGGAAGTAGGAGAACTTGTGGGGGAAATTCGCGCTCATGAAATGAGCATTCTTGGTATGTCCGAAGAGCCAACTTCAAGCAAATCAATTGCTCTAAAGACCAAGACAAACAAATCCCGCAAGCTCAAGATGATCAAGCAAGATTCAAGCTCAAGCAATGAAGAAGATGATCATCATGAAGGCTCATCTGATGTTGAAAATGATGGAGAACTTGCTCTCATGATGAGAAAGTTCACACGCCTAAATGAAAAGATCAACAAGAAGGGTTTCAACTTTGACTCCAAAAAGGGAATGTTCCGGCCAATGGATGTCAAGAACAAGATTTGTTACAATTGTGGAGAAAAAGGTCACATCCGTCCAAATTGCCCCAAGCCGGATAAAAGAAACAAGGACAACAAGAGCAAGCATCGCCATGATTGAAGCGATGATGAAGAAGAGGAAAGGAAGAATAAAAATAAGAGATTTGGGAAGAAGAAGACCCATGACAAGAAGACCAAGCTCTTCCCAAAGAAGAAAGGGCACACCAAGAAAAGTTTCTTGGTGGAAAAACAAGAGTGGGTGACCGATGTCTCATCAAGCGAAGACTCAAGTGATGAAGAAGATATCGTTACCATCGCCCTCACCAATGAAGAACCACCTCTACCTCCGCCTCCTATGTGTCTTATGGCAAAAGGTAATACCAAGGTATGTAAGGTAGATAGTGAAGATGATAGTGATGAAGAGCTTGATCCAAATGAATTCACTAACTTCATCAATGAGTATACATCCGTCATCAAGAGGGAAAAGGGCAAAGTCAAAATTCTTGAGAGCACTCATGCCAAGTTAGAGCTTGCCCACTCCGACTTACTTGGTAAGTACAATGACTTGCTCAAAAAGCACAATGAGTCACTTGTACTTGCTAAGCAAGTTGAAGAAAGCCACAAAAAGCTCAAACAAGAGCATAGGGAGTTGGCTCACAAGTATCAAGAACTTGAATTTGCTTATGAAGTTATTGACCCAAGTCTTGAGAAATTTGCTCATGAAAAGGTCAATGCTTCTACTTCATGTGATGACCTACTCATTGATGCATATGCCACTAATGTTGTGCCCAAGCTTGCTCCTTCTAGGGAAAAGGAATTGATGGATCAAGTGGCAAACCTCAAGAGCAGTGTGCAGAAACTCTCAAGAGGAGAATACATCCACAAGGAGATTCTCTTCAACAATGCCCGTGACTATGGCAAGAGAGGTTTTGGTTCATTTCCGGAGCCAAACATGGCTACAACTCCTTCTCCGGAGATCAAGACAAGCTTCATCAAGGAAGTGGGTTCATATTGCCAACATTGCCAAGTCACCGGGCACCACACTAGGGAGTGCACTTTGCCATCACGTCCTCTTCCTAACTTACCCAAGAATTACTCATCAATGTTTCAAAATAACCATTTTCTCTTGAGTAAAGTAAAGGGCAAGGTGAAGGCCAAGTTCATTGGCAAAATTGCTAAGGAGTCGAAGAAGAAGCTCCCCAAGCAACTTTGGGTCCCAAAAGCTCTTGTCACACATGTGCAAGGCCCAAAGCTTGTTTGGGTTCCTAAAACTCAAAAATGAATTCTCATGTGTGTAGGTGAACTACAAAGCCGGTGGAAAACATTGGGTACTTGATAGCGGTTGCTCTCAACACATGACCGGCAATGATAGCATGTTCACCTCTCTTGAAGACCCCGGCGATCATGAACATGTCACCTATGGTGATAACTCAAAGGGGAAAGTCTTAGGTTTGGGTAGAATTGCAATTTCAAAAGATTTATCCATTTCAAATGTTTTGTTTGTAGAAGCACTTAGTTTTAATCTTATTTCTATTGCACAATTATGTGATCTTGGACTAACGTGTGCCTTTGACAAGAATGGTGTTGTAGTGACTCATGAAAAAGACAAGTCATTGGTATTCACGGGGTTTAGGCATGGCAATATATATTTGGTGGATTTCTCTTCAAAACAAACAAGCACCATGACTTGCCTCTTCACCAAGTCGTCTCTTGGGTGGTTTTGGCATAGAAGAATTGCTCATATTGGCATGAGCAACCTCAAGAAAGCCCACAAGAGAGGGATGATCATCGGCATAAAGGACGTCACTTTTGATAAGAACAAGCTATGCAAAGCATGTCAAGCCAGGAAGCAAGTTGCAACACATCATCCTATCAAGACGATGTTGTCTACCTCCAAGCCGCTCGAGCTACTACACATGGATCTCTTTGGTCCAACTTCATACAAGAGGATTGGTGATAACCTCTATTGCCTAGTAATTGTTGATGATTTTTCACGCTACACTTGGGTCATGTTTCTAGGCGATAAGGGTGAAACTCCGGAAATCTTCAAGTCATTTGCAAGAAAAGCTCAAAGGGAATACAATTCCCCAATCATGAAGATCCGGAGTGACAACGGCACCGAGTTCAAAAATATGAAGATTGAAGAATGGTGCGATGAAGAAGGAGTCAAACATGAGTTTTCCGCCACCTACACGCCTCAACAAAATGGAGTGGTGGAAAGAAAGAACAAGACACTCATCACCCTAGCAAGAGCAATGTTGGATGATTATGGCACGTCCGAGAAGTTTTGGGCAGAAGCAATCAACACGGCGTGTCATGCATCCAACCGAGTGTATCCTCACCGACTCCTCAAGAAAACTCCATATGAGCTCATCACCGGGAGGAAACCAAATATATCATACTTTCGAGTCTTTGGTTGCAAATGCTTCATCTATAAGAAGAAAAGGCTCGGTAAGTTTGAAAGTAGATGTGATGAAGGTTTCTTTCTTGGTTATGCATCAAACTCCAAAGCATATAGAGTATTCAATCAAACCTCCGGGTTAGTTGAAGAAACATGTGATGTGGAGTTTGATGAATCTAATGGCTCCCAAGAGGAGGTTGTTGGCTATGAAAATGTAGGTGATGAAGAGATTGAAGAAGCTTTGAAAAATATGTCCATTGGGGATATCAAGCCGGAAGAGGTGCATGAAGGCAATGATCAAGGGGGAGGACCTTCCTCATCTACATCAAGCACCTCCACGGCACCCCAAGAGGATGAAGATCAAGAAAAACATGATCTACTACCTCAAGAAAATGTGTCAACACCGACACCCCGAGTTCAAGAACAAGAAGAGCAAAATGTTCCACCACAAGCACAAGTCACCCATGATCCACCCCAACAAACATCCACGCAAATACCGCTAGTGAAGCATGGCCGCATCTCCAAGGATCATCCAATTGGTCAAATCATTGGTAGTCCTTCCAAAGGAGTAAGAACTCGCTCTAAGCATGCTTCATTTTGCGAACATCACTCGTTTGTTTCTTATATTGAACCTACTAGCATAGAGGAAGCACTTGAGGACTCGGATTGGGTGATGGCCATGCAAGAAGAATTGAACAATTTCACCCGCAATGAAGTTTGGGTCCTTGAAGCACCTCCGAAAGACAAGAACATCATCGGCACAAAGTGGGTCTTTCGAAACAAGCAAGATGAACATGTGGTGGTGGTACGCAACAAAGCAAGACTTGTGGCAAAAGGGTTTTCTCAAGTCGAAGGTTTGGATTTTGGTGAAACTTTTGCTCCGGTCGCAAGACTTGAAGCTATCCGCATCCTTCTTGCTTACTCTTCACATCATAACATTAAGTTATATCAAATGGATGTGAAAAGTGCATTCTTAAATGGCTTTATTAACGAACTTGTTTATGTTGAGCAACCTCCCGGGTTTGAAGATCCGAGGAATCCTAACCATGTTTATAGGTTGCACAAGGCACTCTATGGGCTCAAACAAGCTCCAAGGGCTTGGTATGAGAGGCTTCGTGACTTCCTAATCATGCAAGGCTTCAAGATCGGGAGGGTGGACACCACTTTGTTCACAAAAGACGTCAACGGGGATCTTTTCATTTGTCAAATTTATGTTGACGATATTATCTTTGGCTCAACTAATGATTTACTAAGCCATAAGTTTGCTACCATGATGTCTAGGGAATTCGAGATGTCCATGATTGGCGAATTGACTTTCTTCCTTGGTTTTCAAGTCAAACAAATGAAGGAAGGGATATTCATCTATCAAGAAAAATATACTAAAGATATCTTGAAGAAGTTCAAGATGGATGAATGCAAGCCAATTAAGACACCCATGGCTACAAATGGGCATCTCGACTTGGATGTGGACGGTAAACTGGTTGATCAATCTCTCTATCGTTCTATGATAGGGTCTTTGCTTTACCTTACCGCATCTAGGTCCGATATAATGTTTAGTGTGTGCTTGTGTGCCCGTTTTCAAGCTAACCCTAAGGAATCACACCTTTCGGCTGTGAATAGGATCCTTCGGTATCTCAAGCACACCCCTAGCATAGGCTTGTGGTACCCCAAAGGCGCTAGCTTAGATCTCTTGGGATACTCGGATTCGGATTTTGCCGGAAGCCGTGTGGATCGCAAGAGTACCTCCGGGGGTTGCCACTTGCTTGGGCATTCTCTAGTTTCTTGGTCGAGTAAGAAGCAAAATTCCGTGGCTTTGTCCACCGCGGAAGCGGAATATATAGCGGCCGGTGCATGTTGTGCCCAAATTCTATATATGAAGCAAACCCTTTTGGACTTTGGTGTGAAACTAGGAAGAACACCACTCCTTTGTGACAATGAAAGTGCCGTAAAAATTGCTAAGAATCCGGTTCAACACTCTCGCACAAAGCACATTGATATTCGCCATCACTTCTTGCGTGATCACGAAGCAAAGGGGGATATTTCCCTTCAAGGTGTGAGATCCGAGGAGCAATTGGCGGATATTTTCACAAAATCTTTAGAGGAGAGTACCTTTGTTAGGCTAAGGAATGAGCTAAATGTATTAGATGCGGCAAACGTCATGTAAGTTGCCATGTCATATAGAAAAATGCATACATATAGGACGCTTGTCGAACCATGGTAAGATAGTGATGAGCAAGGGTTTAGCTAGAGGTGGTGGTCCACTTGTTTTCCTCTAGGCTTGTAGAAAGGCTCATCATGAAGAAGCTTCCCGTGGGTCCAATCTTGACAAGTAGAATTTAAATTCTCGCTATGCATTTCTTGTCATATAGATGTGCACTTCATGTTTACCCTACCTTCGCATATGATTGTAGCTTGCATTATCATTGCATGCGTAAGGGTCACAAAGGAGATCACTTGATGAAAATGAGACTTGTTTCATGTACAAGATCTTAATTCATGAAATGTGAAAAGAGTAAAGTGTTAGGTGCGTTATTGCCTAGTGAGCAATGTCATGGTGAGTTTGAAGCTTTCCTTCTTCAATATTCCGATGACATGGCTCATACATTTTAAATTTGGCGCTTTGTCTCTCTTGCGGCTTTTCCTTGGTTTTGAAAAGAAAAATTATTTAAGCTAGTAAGCTATGCTATTTTCCTTGAGGGGTAAAGTTGCCTGTGCAAGTCCATTAACTTGAGTTTATTTGAATTTTATAAGTTTATTGGACTTAGCATAGAATAGTGAGCTGAGAGAGGGTTTTTGGCATCACCGGTTAAACCGACGCCCAAAGGATCTTCACCCATCGGTTTAACCGGCGTTACTAAGTTTCAGTTTCAGCTCAGTCAGTCCAGGCGTTCAACCGGTGTATACAAATTGTGGTGCATCGGATCAACCGGTGAACATATCACAATTCTGACCTGAAAATCAACTGTTGTCTGTGTCGTTCAACCGACGAGTTCATTTATCAGTGCATCGGTTCAACCGGCGTACAGATGCAAATTTGGCAGAGTCCCTGGTAAACTACACCGACGCTATCAACCGGCGTTCAATACCTAAGCGTCGGATCAACCGGCGATAAGAAAATTCACGGGGTCCACTTGTCATATTACTCTCTTGCCCGCTCGCTGCCGCTCGCTCGTCTTCTATTTTTGCCGCCCCCTTACCTTCGCCGCCTCCTCCGCCACCGCGCTGCATTGTGCCGCCCGCTCCCATCCTCGCCGTCGCCACCTTGTGCCGCCCGTGCACCATCGCCGCCGTCGCCGTCCGCCGCCGCGCGCCGTTTGCATCACCGCCGCCGTCGCCCTAGCCTTGCGCCGCCCGCGCGCAGCCACATTCTGCGCCGCCACTGCGCCGGCCCCGCGCCGCCGCCACCGCCTTCCGCGCCGCCGCCGCCTGCGCCCGCGAGCAACCACCGCCCTGCACCTCCACCGTGCCACCGCACACACGCATTGCATCACACTCGTGCATCGACGCCGCGCAAGCCACGTGTTCGGTGTTTTGCCCAAACCATCGCGCTCACCCTAGCCCGCAGCGCCGCGTCCTAGTCAGTCTCTGTTGTCGAGATGGGCCGTGAGAAGAGGAAGGGAAAGGAAGTTGTGGTCGAGGAGCCCGCTCGCAAGCGGACTCGTGCAGCGAGAGAGGCCGAGAGGGCCGAGATGGTGGCTAAGGCCGCCGAGGAGCAGGCATCAGGCCGTGCTTGTCCGTTCGCGATCAGGGATACGCCAGCCAGGGGCAGAGGCAGAGGTAGAGGTATGGGCAGAGTCAGAGGTGCCAGGGCCACCAGAGCCACGACTGCAGCAGTAGCAGCAGAGTCAGATCAGTCACATTCAGCTGCAGAGTCAGATTCAGATACAGAGGTAGAGCAGTTCGAGCAGTCTCAAGGGCAGGATACACAGGAGTCACCGATTCTACGACGTTCTGGCCGCACCTGGCAGACGTCCCCCGCAGGAGACACGTCACCAGCGACCGAGCGTCACACCGGACCGAGGACGCGAGGAGGTTACCAGCCACAGGAGCCTCGCAGGTCCACCGCAGCAGCAGCAGCAACAGCTCGTAGAGCCGAGGCCCTAGCGGCCGAGCGCGCAGTGTTCCGCATGGACACTGTCGTGCGTCTGGAGCCAGGTGTGCTGCTTCAGAACTTGACCAAGGCCAATGCGGCGAAGGTCAAGAGGCTCAGGTGGAGTGTTCAGGAGGAGGAGTGGTTCCCCGTGACACGTGACAGCAGGGTCGATCGTAGGTTCTGGACGCTTCTTTAGGCCAGTTTCTACGAGACCTACCAGAGGCGGGGCCACAGGATCTTCCCGCACAGGGTGCTTGACTGGGTGTCCCTGAGGACAGCCGCAGGGGGAGCAGATGTCAGGGAGCACTTTGCTCATTTCAGGGGACTGCCCAGATTGCTTTCGATTGAGCGGAACAGATATATCGAGGACTGGGTCAGGGTTTTCTATGCCACAGCTTGGATAGCCCCAGAGCGCAGAGCTGTACATTTCATGTTTGGAGGCCAGGTCTTTGGTCTGTCCAGGGCGACACTTGCAGGGATTCTTGGAGTTGACTTGGTTGACGTCTCCCTGCACGAGATGGTTTACGGGGATGCAGATCCACCGCGCAGAGCCATGATTGGCGGGATTGCACCTTCTCACGAGGCGATCTCTCAGTGCTTCCGCCAGCCATTCCCGGCCTCATACGCCAGAGTTCCCAGCCTGCTGACCCCAGAGGCATACGCAGTTCACATGGCACTCCGAAGGACTTTGCTCCCAAGGAGTGGCTACCCAGAGGGGTTCACAGGCCTGCAGCAGCTTCTACTTCTTCACATCCTCACTCACGAGCCCTTTGATATTGTCGACTTCATCTTAGCTGAGATTGAGGATGTTATCACTGACGGGATGGGCGTTGTACGACAGTTTCCTTATGCTCACTGGATCAGATTTATTTGCTCTATGATCGTGCCAGCTGAGTCACCCGTCAGTGCAGTCTACCGACAGGACGAGGTTCCATGGTTCCCGGTCTATCGTCCGACAGCACCTTCAGACCGAAGGAGAGGCAGGCAGGCTGATAGAGCTGCCATGGCACGGTTGTCACCCGAGGCACAGGCCCGAGTTGCCCAGGAGGATGAGGCACTGCTTGCCGCCGAGGCACAGCTCCCCGGAGGAGAAGATGAGATTCACTGGTCCGACCTAGAGTCAGACTCCTCCGAGGATGAGGAGTACTTCCCTGCACCAGCCCCAGCTAGTCACGATCATGAGGCAGGGGGTTCCGGAGACCCAGCTCCAGTGTCAGCTGCTGCCGCTTCAGTTTCAGAGTCACAGGTGTCTCAGCCGTCTGAGCTCACCGCACTTCTACAGCAGCTGGTGACACAGCAGAGAGAGGACCGCCTTGCTCAGGAGGAGGCCAGGAGAGCCCATGAGGCCCAGATTGCAGCTATACAGAGAGAGGCCGTCCGAGAGCGGGCTGCGACAGAGGAGCGTTTTGTCGGCCTCATTGATAGAGTATCTCAGAGGACAGACGCTAAGTTCCAGCAGATGCAGCAGGGTATGATGGCGATGTTCGGGATGATTTCACAGTTGTATTCTCACACCGGACTCGCCCCGCAGCAGCCAGGACAGCCAGGTCTTCAGGGCGCTGGAGCACCTCCACTTGCAGTTACACCTGCTCCAGCCTCCACTACTCCAGCTACCTCAGCGACCCCGGAGATCATGTTCTCATTGTCCGCACTACTTGGATCTGCGGGTCGTCCATCCTTCTCTCCACTGCCAGCGACTTCACTCTTCCAGGAGTCACCTCCAGCTGTGCAGTTAGTCGGCCTCCCCGTCGTACCACAGACACTACCTTCAGAGGGAGGAGGAGAGGTTTCCTTGCTTCAGCAGTCGTCACAGCTGGCAGCGTCAGCACTTACTACTTCAGATGTTGACACATCTTCTGCTGAGCCGGCTACTACTTCCACGGATCCTCTCCCAGGCAGTGCCAGCACTAGAGCCTCGACGACAGCTACACCTCCTGTCAGCTCCGCTCCGGCAGGAAGTTCTGACCAGCAGCTCCCGTCCGTCACTGAGGATCCACCGTCCGACGATGACGACGACGATGACCCGGACCGCTTTCTTGCTGTACCTCGTCAGCCGGATCAGTAGCTCGCTCCTTTTTGTGCTTTGATGCCAAAGGGGAAGAGGGAGTGAGAGTCAGGGGGAGGGTAGAGTTAGAGAGAGCTCGTGATCAGGACTTTTGATGTTTTATATTGTATCACATTTGGTGTTAGTTCATGGATATGTACATTTGTTATTTGAGTATGCTGCTCTTTGAGACATATCTATGGATTTCGTTTGAGTTCTTATTCTCTCTTTCCGAGTTTGCTTGTGTTTATTCTTGCCTTAGCTTTCTCGCTCTCTCGTTATTTATGTTTGTGTTGTCATCAATCACCAAAAAGGGGGAGATTGTAGGCATCTAGGCCCTTAAGGTATGTTTCGGCGATTAATGACAACCTTTATTGTGACTAATGAGTTTGTGCAGCTTCATAAATCATTATCGCTCATTTGGTCATATGTCAAAAGAGGCCCCTAATTTTCATTACTCAAAAAGGCGATCTCGGCATTCAACTCATTTATATGTCAAGACTAAGGATCTTTCTAGTCCTAAGTGTCATAAGGTTGAGAAGGACACTTAGGTTAGTATAGGATTTATAGTTTTGTAGTGATCGCACTATTAAGAGGGGTTTAGACTAAGTAACTTGAGCATGGACATGGTCATTTGAGAATGGATGCACACAATGGTCACTCAGGTTACTAGAAGCTCAAATAAGTGGTTTTCAACTTATATCTCAAGAATATTTGGATTTCATTCAAGACTCAAATCAGAAAAAGCAAAATCAGGAAAAGTCCTTAACACCGGTTTAACCAACGCTTCCACTTTTCTATACGTCGGTTAAACGAGGTCACCAGAGTCTGGACAAGTCAATACACCGATTAAAATGATGTGTTTCAATTTAACGTCGGTGCATTTGTCCAGAGTTGATTTTTCCAGGGTATTTCAAGCTCTATTCACCGGTTAAATCGACGATGTTTGAAATGAGACGTCGGTGCAGTTGTCCAGAGACTTGGTTTTTCAGTTGATCAGAGGACAACTACACTCACCGGTTAAACCGATGATACGTCGGTTGATCTGCCCAAGTTGTAACGGCTAGTTTTCAAAAGGGGCAGTTTACATTCACCGGTTAAACCGACGATGACTATTGGAGGGACGTCGGATTAACCGGCGCTGCGCAGTTTTCTGACAGCTTTTTCTCCAACGGCTCTATTCGTATGATCTGCCTATATATACCCCTCCAATGGGTCTTTTTACTGTTCTTGACACCAGGCAACATCCAAATACTTATACTAGAGTCAAGAACCACCTTGAGCTTTAACATTCCACACACACTTGTTCATTCAATCATTCAAGAAGCAAGATTAAGGACTTGAGTAGAGAGAAGCTTGTGTGCATCCGTTCTTGGTGATCGGTTCTTGCTCAAGTGAAGGTCTTAGCTTGTTACTCTTGGTGATTGGCATCACCTAGGCGATCTTGGTGATTGAGGTGATTCTCGCGGAGCTTGCCAAGGATTGTGGAAGCCCGGAGAAGAAGATTGTACGTGGCTTGATCTCCACCACACCGGGATGGTGAACGGAGACTCTTAGTGAGCGCCCTCGTCTTGGTGACTTGGGAGGTGACAATACTCTTTGTGAGTGTCACAACGTGGATTAGGGGTGTGTGCCAACACATCGATACCACGGGAAAAAATCCGGTTGTCCCTTGTCCATTTTACTTATTCAAGCATTATCTTTCTTGCAATATTTTCATGTGCTTGATTTAGGGATCATCACTTTGCTCTACCTTGCTAGGCTTTACCTCTTTTTATCTTTCCTAGCTTGCGTAGGTTGTTTAGTTACCCGGTTGGTGAATTGGTGTCTTTCTAGCTTCGCATAGGTTAAGGTTGCTTTACCTTGTTTTAGAAATTGAAAAAGGCCCAATTCACCCCCCCCCCCCCTCTTGGTCCATCGATCCTTTCAGCGGAGATCGCGGCGGGTCGTTGTGCGGCCGGTGGAGGCGAGGAAGAAGGGACCGACACGCGGGCCCGGACTACCAGAGAGAGAGAGGCGTGCGCGGGTGAGCAGCTGCCATGCGGGGTCCACCTGCCCGCGGGGGAGGCGCCGCGCGCGGGCGCTACTGGGCCTCGGGCGTAGATGGGCCGAGCGCAAGGTGGAGGAGGAGACGGACTGCGGGCTGGCTGAGTGCGAGAGGGAAAGAAAGAGAGAGGGAGAGAATGGGCCTGCGCGAGGAAGGCCGGCCCAAGGGAAAGAAAGGAGGCAGGCCATGCTACCTGGGCTGGGATCCGGGTTGGCTCTTTTATTTCCTTCCCTTTCCTTTTCTAATCCTTTTGAAACTCAAATCTATTTGAATTCAAATAAACTTTTGAATTCAAACCCTGTGCACTCATTCCAATAAAACATATGCACCAGCATGAATGCACAATCATGTTGACCCTAAAATAAATTTTTAATTACTTGCGTAATTTAATTAGATTAAATGCAAGCTAGGCAAAATAAATCCTTAGAAAATTAATGGAGCCAAATTAAATCCATTATAAATCTTGGAATTTTACATTAGGGTGTTACACCAACTCAAGTATTAAGCAAGATCATTGCTCATGAGGTATCTATGAAGATTGACAAAGAACCTTCTCCTTCAGGCCAAGATGTTGGTACATCAAGCAAAGAAGAAAAGGAGAACAAGATTGAAGATAAACAAGAATCTTCCACATCAATCAAGAAAGCTCAAGAGCAAGAATCAAGCTCAAGTGCAGCTTCAAGTTCAAGTGAAGATGAAAATGGTAATGATGAAGAAGAGGAAGATGATGATCAAGCAAGTTGTAGCTCCTCCGATGATAGTGAAGAAATCAAGCAACTTGTGAAATATGTCAACAAGCTACTCAAGAAGATCAACTCAAAGGGTGTCCCTACTACCATTGAACAATTAGTGAGCTACAACCAAAGAAAAAAGAACAAGAAAAAGGAATATCTTGGTTGTGGCGAAAAAGAGCACTACATTGAATATTGTCCTCTCATGAAAGCAAGACGCAAGCAAAAGAAGAAGGAAAGAAAGGCAAGCAAGAAGGCTTTCACTAGCATTGCAAAGGGTGGATTTGATATGACAAGCTCAAGTGATGAAGAAATCCACCACAAGCCACGTACCTTCTTGCCTTTATCAAGCTCATTTCATATTTGCCTTATGGTCAAAGGTATGAATGATAGCGATGTAAGTGATGATGAATCTTGCCCTTCGATTCATGAACTTTCGGACCTTATTCGCACTCAAGAGGTAGCAATAAAAACACTTGTTTCTAAAAACAAGGATCTCAAAGAAACATTGGCTAGCTCATTATCCAATTATAAAAAATTGGTTGAAAAATTTGATATGGTTATTGATCAAAATGATGAGCTAACCAAGAAAATTGAGTTGCTTGAACAAACTAAAATTACCTCTAAAAAGGCATCAAAATCAATCTTGAATCCCAAAAGGATGCCTCTGCTTCTGTATTGATTTAATTGATAAATCTAGCTCACCCTCTTGCAATGAGATTTGTGTTGATAATGTTGTTGTAGAAACTTATGATGATCTCATTGCCCGAGAAAATGACGAGCTCAAGCAAAAAGTAACAAGGCTCACAAAGGGACTTGACAAGGCTAAAAGAAAAGAAAAGTTGTGATGAGTGCAAGAAACGACCTTTTCAAGATAACCATCCCGAGATGGTGAAGAAGCTCGAGAAGGGAGCAACCTTGACTTGTTACTCATGCCATCAAGAAGACCACAAGTCCTATGAGTGCAAAAACAAAAAGAAAGGGGAAGAAAATAAGAAGAAAGTCAACTCCAACACCAAGTCTTGCTTGAAAATTGACAAGAAAAAGAGCACACTCTAGCTCCTCAAGAAGAAAGAAAACATGGTGGTGGCTCACATGATCAACAAGCAAGGCAAGGCATGGAACCAACTTATTTGGGTGCCCATGGAAATCATTTCTACCATGAAGGGCTCCAAGAAGATTTGGATTCCAAAGGCGACTTAGAGTCCATGGGACTCGGGAGGATTTGGAGACTTGGCTACAAAAGAAGAAGGTGTTCATGCCTATGCCAAGTTTATCAAGAATTGAAGAAAATTGCAAAATCCTTGATCCATCCAATACCCAAATCCTCCATAGGTAACTTAGGTAACTAGATGTACTTTCATGCAATTTCAGTTAGCATCCAGTTCCTATACTTGTCTAGGATTGCATGAGCATATTTAAATTCCTTTGCATTGCCTATAGTAATCTTTCTTATGGTAGGTTTCTTGTGTTTCTCTCTAACCCATGAGCAACCTACATGGTTTATTAGTTTTAGAAAAATAGCACTAACCTTTATTTCTTATCTTATGTGCCAAATCTAAATCATAGGATAACTTCCCAATGTCGTCATTGACTAGTGCATGACTCTCACAAGTAATTTGAATACTTGTATGCGCACATTTATGGGAGCTATCTTATGGTTTGTGATTTTGAGACTAATCTTGTTTGCAAGCTTATCATGTGTGTAGTCTCAAGTTTGAAGAAAAATAATCCCCGGAGATATGCATGGTTCTCTCTTCAATTGGTTTCAACATATGTGGTATTTTTGTTTTCATTGATTCCATATCTTTCAATTCATTCGAAGCTATCTCCATGCATAATATAGATAAATCTCCTCATCTTATCTTAATTGACTAGTTGTGCATATGCTTTGACTTCCACCATATGTATGCACACATTTAGGGGGAGCTTAGTCTATGTTATGTGAGTTTCATGTTCATGATCTTGTTTGTCTTCCACATCCAAAAGATCATGATCTATGAAACTCTCTCTTGTGCATTTGATCTCTTCCTTTTTGGTATTTGATTCCAAAGGGGGAGAATTTTAGCGACCAAAGCAAGTATACCTTAAGGGGGAGCATGCAAGAAAGCAAGAACCTCAAGTGCATATCGCAAGTATATATCTCTATCTTGGGGGAGATTGCAAGAATTTAGTCCATGAAAGGAAGAAAAGTGGCATTGGAATGAGGGGGAGTCTCATGTCCATTGTGACCACACAAAGGGGATTTGTACTTCAAATGGTAAGAGCAAGGTATGATCATCTCCATGTTTTCAATTGGTATCTTTGCATATTTCAATTAGCATATGTTCTTGCTCTTGCATTGCATCCAAGCAAGTAGTTGTCTTTAATTTCGTATTATTATCTCTTGTTTTGGTTGTGTTGTCATTAATCACCAAAAAGGGGGAGATTGTAAGGAAAATGACCCTTAAGCCATTGTTTGTGATTTTGGTGATTGAATAACAACATAACCATTGGGACTAATGATTTGTCAAGATATACCTTTGAAGGTGTTTGTTAGATTCCAAGAATCTAATGGAAGCCATCTAAATAATTGTCCTCCAAATCTTTGACACCCAAGATTGACCTATGGAGAGTTGAAGAGAGAAGAAACAAACAGAAGACAAATATTGACTTGGATCAAAGGGAAGATGAACCCAAATTTAAGAACAGAGTTCACCATTGGATAGCCCTTGTTGAAATGATTGAAATGGACATTTGGATGACCTCAATCGGACTTCGGATGAGGGAGTTACGGCCGATGGAAGTTGACATGCTACAGGAACACCGAATGATTTGGTGGTACCACCAAATGCTTCGGTGCAATGCTTCAGTCAATCCAGAAAGGTCCATAGAAACCCCATTGTGACCATAGGATGATTCGGTGCTACTGAGGCAAGCACCAAATGATTCGGTGGTATCTTCAGTCAATCCAGAGAGGTCCGAGAAACCCCATGGGGCCCATAGAATGATTCGATGCTACTAAGAAGATGACCACCAAATGATTCGGTGGTGTGTTAGTGACTGTGGAGTGAAGTGAGGAAGGCAATGGCTCAGTGATCCACCGACTGATTCGGTGATGGTCAACGTTGGGGCACCAAATCAGTCGATGACCCGAACCCGGCGTCAGTACAACGGCTGGCTGAGGTGGAGACCACCGATTGATTCGGTGGTACCCCTGCTCATTCGGTGGTACCCGTCCTGTGAGCACCGAATCAGTCGGTGGTACGCAGAATGTTGCAATGAGTTTACAACGGCTAGTTTTTTTGGTTGGGGCTATTTATACCCCATGTCCCGGCCATTTGAGGGGTGCTTGAGCTCAATGAAGGTATTGGTTTGTGTTCTACACATTTCTTAGTGCTCAATCCACCAAAGTGCTTAAGAGAAGATTAGAGCAATTAGCATAAGGCTTAGGTCTTGATTACTGCTAGTTTAGGCCTCTTAGTGCATTCATTTAAAGATTAGCCTAGAGTTAGGTGAGGATTAGCCTAGAGTTAGGTGAGGTTTGCACACCTCCAATGTATCGATTCTTGCGCGCACCAAGAATTGTAAATCTGGGGCTTGTAAGTTTTGCGAGACCCTCCAATCGCGTTTGTGAAGTGGCAGCCGGTAGTTGTGAGAGGGAGGAGAGGCCCTTGGCATTTTGCTGAAGCTCTACCTAGTGAAGACGAGGGGAGCATCCGGGAGAGACTAGGCGGAGACCCACTTGCACGTGAGAAGGCCCGTCGGCTATCCATGAAGTTACTCGACCGGGGAGGTTATGCCCTTGGGCGGGCATTCCCTTTAGAGGGGCTCCAACAACAAGGACTAGTGGAAAGCATTGCTTTTCGATACCTCGGTAAAAATCACCGTGTCACCACACCGGGAGTTTGCATTCTCTACCCCTTTACTTCCGCACTTACTTTGCACTTACATTCCGCTTTTACCTTTCTAAGAATGGACTTGTGTAGTTTGTAGGATTGGAACCTAGGGTACAAAACTTTTATACGGTAGAGAAAGTAACACATAGAAAAACCTAGTGCACATCTAGATAGATTTTGGAATAGGTTTTTATATGTGCTTGGAGCTTTAGTTTTTAGAGCACCTAATTCACCCCCCCCCCCCTTCTAGGGTGTCACGGTTCTTTCAGGGACCTCATAAGAAAAGTTAAAGAACTCTAAAAAAATTAGAACAGGTACAAAGGTATTTTCACCAATCTAAACATTCATACAATGACACAAAGCAAGTGTTCAAGTCTCATTCTCTAGCACCAAAAAAATAATGGACCGGCACCATCATCACATTTGTGTGAGCCTGCTATGGCATCAAAACAAAGAATTGAATCAAAGAGGGAACATAATCAGAATATGAGATGCTAAAGTAAGAATGTTTTTTTTGAAATTGTTCAGTAGACCAAAATAGTAAAATTCACCATACTTTGAAAAGATTGCTAGAACCAGAACACAAAAATGTTGAACCAGTGGATAAATTACTTGTAGATGTAACATAAGTTGCCTAATTTAGTAGCACATTTTTGCCTAATGAACAATGAAAAGAACTGCTACTGTTCCTGTTACTGGATCTAAAATAAAATGAATTGGACATCCTATTACAAATATATCTATGCTTGTAAAAACTTACAGTTTTACCTACACAATCTTACTCCTGCGCCTGTAGCTACCTCATCAGGTCCTATTACAGTGCGGTGCCTACAGCTGATCATCTCATCCTAATCTACAACTTGCTTCTATGCCTGGTACTTCAATAGGAAAATGGAATCTACCAAGATCAGTAGATAGAGGATACAAAAGAAAAGTAAAGAAGACACACTAATGGAATAAATGCAGAACCAAAAAAAGAGAAAAGGAACAAGTGTGAAATCAAAACCTATCCAATATACAACTACATACTGCTAGCAATTGTAAAACCTGTGCTAAATCAAAAAATGCTAACCTAAAATGAATAATTTGCCTGTTGATTTTGCATAACTTGCCTACAAATGAATTCCACAAGTTGATCAGTAAAATCGAAATGATTGATAGCAAAAATATGCTAATTGACCTCTTCCAGAACAATATTACTGCCTGATCAAACCATATTTTTGCCTAATGCAGTGTACCATTTTGCCTATTCCAGAATTATATTATTGCCTTCTTAATAACCTCATTAGTGTCTAATAAGGTATATAGTAAAGAAAGGCTTGTACGGATCCACCATGTCAGAGGCAGTTAATACAATGCTATTGCCCACATTACTAAAAAAAATGCTAGCAAACACCAATGTACCTTCCTGTTTCTAGAGGTGAAACTGCATTGGAATTGTGGTCAAAACACCATTAATAAAACAGTAATGACTTAGTTCTAGCAGGCCATATCCTAATAAAACTAGATCTAACATGTTTACTGAATACAGACCTATCAATTAAAGAAAAAATCTGAAAGATATCAATTCAACCAGCACATAGCTAAAATTGGTGACTAGCAGTTCTGAATCATACAAAACACATCACGTATAGACGCTATATCTTTGTTGAACTTGCACTGACCCTTAGAAATAGAAAACACAGTGAGTACACAACTAAAATGGACACAGATTACTTATGCATGATATGTAAATTGCTTAACTCAAGCAACACCTGGTTAACATGCTCCTTTGCCATATCTTAGTCAGCCACCTTGCCATACAGCTTCTCCTGGATGCAACATAGGCGCAAGTGATGGTGCATGTGAGCAACACATGGAACAAGGCACATAGGCAGTTCATAAACTGCCAGAATTAGAACCCTATTTATCACTGAATAATGTGCAGTACCAACAAACGGACATTTCATAAGCTGTATTTAAGTCAGTGATGTATGGGTTCAATGAAGCTGACCTAAGCTATAACCACGCAATAGCTAAAATGATTGAGTAGGAGCCCCGTGAAGGAACACAATAGTCCCACATCGTGCATAAGATGAACCTAAAATGTATTAACAAACACATGTGACTGACAATTGCATGTCTTTTGCTATCCAAGGTTAATTATAAATGAGGGTTGTGGTTGCAGTCCTTGGTTCATTTCATTCAGCAACAAATTAGTGGATGAACTGATATGGCACCTACAGCTACAAGAAGCAGAAATGCAGAGAGTCATCTTGCATCTAATTTGAGTTAATGGACTGCAGTACTATTTTGTTGGTCTGGTACCATGTCATCGAATGTGCCCAATCTATCATGCAATGTTCTTCCTGACCACGAAGGAAAAGATGAACAAACAGTAACTGTTTCTCTCACGAACCATCAGAACTCTCCTGATCTGACATACGAACCATAGGAAGAGGAGGAGGACGGGGGAGGGGAGGCGGACGAGGAGGAGCATAGAAGGCCTCACCTTGCCAGCGCAGTGGCTGCAGATCTGGAGCACCAGCCTCGGCTCCGCCTTGGCCCGTGCGCGGCCGCGCCCCCAGGAGCCATACGAAAGGACGCTAGGCTCGCCTTCATCCTGAGCATGTTGAGGCAGTCGTGCTGCGTGGGAGCCACCGTCGAGGAGCTTCCTCGCCAGGGGCGTAACGTGCACCGTTGTGGGGGGCCGCCGCGAGCACCCTCGCCGGGGGTTGCTGCCATGCGCGCCCTCGCTGGAGGCCACCGCAGCGGGCACCCTCACCCGGGGTCGCTGCTCCCATTTTCGGACCTGAGTGAGAGAGAGAGATGGGGGACAACATCGGTGGTGATAATGATAAGGCCGAAAGCCTCTACTGCAGAACTGCCAGCCGTCGCGAAATAAAAAATAGAGCCGGCCGTCACGAAGTCTTTACCTTCTTTTAAATTGAAAGGACAAACTATTTTACATCTGTGTTAAAAGCTGTAAATGAACAGTGGTCATCAAATTTCATCGGATGCATGGACATTATCATCCTACCATTTGACGGCTCTATGTCAACGGTTCAAATAAAACATATCTGTTTAATATGGAATATGATGGTTCCACCAATTAAAAACTTTGATATTATTAATGTGAAATCCGATCAACACATGCGCTAGAACGTAGGGCCTGCGCACACCGGTCGGATAGGTATGCAGATTGGTTAGACTGGTCTAGGCAGGCGCGCCGCAAAAACCTAGTTCCACCGGCTTGGCAGGGACCCGTCACGGCTGGTAAGACTAGGGTTGTGCTGAGGTCGGCAGGCCACTCAAAACGCCCTCACAGGGGTGGACCTCAGTAGAGGCAAAACTGGGCTCCGGCCCCTGCTTGCCCAAAGGAAATTTTCTAATGTCCCATCAACCCATAGCCCTCTTGTGTATTATTGTCCATTCAAAGTCCATAGCTAGTAGCCCGTGCTGCAATTTGACCCCTCCTTACTCTTGGGTCACGTTCCACCACTGCACCCTCGAATGTCGTAAAGATGCAAGTAAAAAAAACACCCTTGAACATCGATTAGGGTTTGGAAAAGAGATGGATTTGGAAATTAAAAAGTAAAGGTACTTGTCTTTGATTCGATTGCGTTACCTCAATTGGCCATTGCCCCTCATTTATCCCAAAGAAATTGTGCCGCTGCTGCTGCCAACCGTGATGTCGACATCATCGTAAAAAAATTTCACAGACCCTTTTGAGATTTACGGTGCCCATCTCCCCACTAGTCACCCCTGCTGTGCCAAAAAAAATCTCCGCCTCGCGAACAATCTAGAAGAGCATCGGTGCTCCCGATGCCCCAACCATCCGATAGATAAAAAAAGAGACTCCTCCACTCGGCCTCCTTTGAGTGGACGATGAAGGCGGTGATGGCTACTGCGGTAGCACCACATTGAGGACGCTGGCGCCCGAGGCAGCAAGGATGTGGAGGCGAAGCTCATGAGACGCGTTCTAGACCCGCCCGCGTAGCCTCGCTAGCCCTGGCTAACCCCTTGCGGACATGAGCCATCACAACACTTTTGCCATGACCTTCCTAGACATCGGGCGCCTACCTACCTCCATCACCGCATCCTCCTCTTTGTCCTCCTCCCACTACTCACCCTTGCCGGCTGATACATCCATCCCCATGTCCGTCTCCACCTTGGGCTTCAACACCGGCGAAGACGGGGATGAATGACAGGGTGCGGAAGTGCCTCTGCTTCCATCCTCCACCACCGCTTATGCTAGCGGCGCCAAATGAGGTGGAAGCTGACGGTGATGGAGCAACCCCGGCTGCCGTGATGAGGAGGGGACGATGGAGACGTGCCCCTTCTTGGGCTGGCCACTCCAGCTGCAGTTGTAGTTGCCCCACGTATTAGGGTGCGTCGGCGGTGCCGCCTCCATGGCTGGCCGTGGAGGTTAGGATATGGGGGTGTAGTCAAGATGGGATCCAGCCAGTGATTGCACTATAGGTGCCTAAGCTGGTCGTGCGGATGCCCGTGCCGGTTGAAGGAGCCCGTGGTGGAGGCGCTACCCCTTCCAGCGTTGTCGTCTCCCACCCCCACTTATGCTTTTGTGCTTTTGGCCTAGCTTCTCGGCTGTCACTTCACCCCAGGCCTAGGGCTGCCCCAACCTCTCCGCTTTGGTACCGCCCGTGCAGCTACAGGGCCACTGTTGGCGTTTCTTATGCCCAATAGAATATGTATTTTGCAAGCGCACAGAATCACCACTGCCGTACTTCACCTTGGAGTATTCCAAGTTATCGTAAATTTCCTCGGGGATGCACTATGGTTAAAGAGTATCGAAGAAGCGAATGATAAACTTTACCAGAGATATCAACCAACTAACTTAGTGGGGGTAAGCCAGATATGATAAGATAAGATAAGGGCCAAGCAATGACCGTCTGACACAGGAGACTCTAAACCTTAGAGCCGTACACAGCTGGGAGGACAACAAGCGAGAAAGACTCTTAAAACATTTCTAAACTAACGAGCTAGCCTCTCTAGACTAAACCTTGCTTCTAACTAGTTATCGGGAACCTAGAGCTTACTTCGGCGGCCAGAGAGAAGAAGGACTGCAGAAAGGGATGACAGGGGAGTCCAATGGCAAACAGCAACTACTGTTATGACAACATCCGAATGTGATGGACTAGAAGGGACGGACAGGGCTGTCACCACTAGCCGCCTACCACACTGTTCCGTGGAGTGGAACACACTTCCTAGCTAACACTAAGCCAGACACCACGTCTGCACTTGGTGTTAGGATTTCTCTTGGTGCCTTCAAGAGAAATCTCCTTCAAACTAGGAAACTAACTTGAGCCCCCTAGTCCGGGCGAGAAAACCCGCAAGGTAAGATTTCAATAAATAAGAAAGATAACAAAGCCTAAGCTAGAGGACAGAACTTCCACACACAAGTTGGATAACTTGGAAAGATAAATAAATATGGAAAGTAAAGCTGACTCGAAAAGATAAAGAAGATAAAGTATATTGATAAAATATCAAAGGAAAAGATACAAGAGCTTATACCAGACTTCCGATGACGACTCTAGAATCCAGAGACAAGCTTGACTCGACTCTAACTCCTAGACTAGTAAACCTAACTCTAGAAAGTGAAATAAGAGAAGAGAACTCCTTGGTGTGTTTTACAAGTTTATGTGCACCCCTATTTATAGTGTAGGAGGGCTGAGGATGAAGTCGGCGAAGCGTTCGTGGAAGTTGCGTCAGTCCTAAGCCGGCCGGCCTGGATGAGGCCGGCCGGCCTGGGATGGTGGCCACGTGGCACCGCCCTTTCTCCTAGACGTTCCTGGTGCTCTCCTGGTGTCGGTGGAGGTGGCGTGTGTCTGAAGCAGAGGATTTGGAGGCCGGCGACTCTGGCGCGTCTCGTCCCTCCGTTGCACCGACTTGATGATTAACGCTTGCATGTCATCTAGGGAGGCGGTTCTCAAGTATTTACCCAAGTCTTGCATGCAGGTGGGCCCTTCAATCCATGGGTGAAGCCTTCCGGGTCATTAGATCAAACCGACTTCAAGTGCACGGCTCAGAAGTAAGGTAAGTGAGTTTCCTCACCCCTGGATCAGTGACGTGGCATTTGGGTTCGGTGCCAGGCTGGCCGGCCTAAGGGAGGCTGGTCGGCCTAGGATTTCCTCATTTTACCTCATTTTGGTTCACCTATTTCTACATTCACAACTCATGCAAAACTTGTCGAATTTGTTAGAAATAAATAAAATATTTGTGGAATATGGTGCGAAACTCTATTTATTATCGAGAAGTTGACATTCACAATGTATTTCAATGGCCGTCAACAACCACCGCTACCTTCTTGGTGTCCTCCCTAGTGGGCACCTTGTTGGCGAGCAGCTGCATCATGGCGTCGCCAACTATGTTGCTGAGCGTCTCCGCCGCAGCCTCAATGCCGCCGCCGCCCAGGACATGTTCGTCTCTGCGGCTGCAATGCTACCGGGGATGTTTCTGCCCAGCCCCATTGCGCGCATCACCCCGGCCTGCAGTACCACCGTGTCGGCAGGACCTGCCTATTTCTACGCCGGCGCCTAGAGGATCTCGCCCATGGTGACCGCGTTTGTGGCCTCCGTGATGTTCCGGCCCGGCGTGGGCATGGTGAACTAAGCCATCACCTGCGGAGAGAAAGTGGCGTTCCGAGGACCAAACGTCAACATCCACCACCAGTATCCAATAGCTAATGGTGTAGTGCGTATGACGTACGTACCTGGACGCCGGCGCCGGCGGTTACCTGCAAACCGCGGTCACCGCGCTGCTCTAGCCTTGCCCGACGACCTTGTCCCGCTTGCTGCGCACCACGTGGTGGTCTCCGGATGCTGGGTACACGTCGCCAACGCGGACGGGTTGTGGCTGGCTCATGCTGCCGATCAGCTGTGGAGCGCAACGGCAAAGCAAAGGAGCTGTTGGTTCAGTTATACTATACTAGCTAGCTCCAAAGCAAGTCCTACAGATGCATAGAACAATGATGCGGACGTGGGTTTGGCTGAGCACGTATGTACCAGAGCGGCAAAGCTTTGGTCCTCTTGTGGGTCGGCAACTCGGCACGCCAAGCTGCACTTGGTCGCCATGACACCTGTAACCATTGCTTTGCCCACCCTAACTGCAATTTTTCTTGTCTTCATGGCACAGGCATGCAACCTGTTCCGTAGAGCACCGAGGCAGCGGCAAGGATGTGTGCAGGCGTGGTAAGTGAAGGGTGCATCTGGAGTACTAGACAGAGGGCCGAGACAGCTAATTTCTGGCACTGAGAAGAACGGGCGGTCACCACTAGTACATAAAAGATTTCGCTAATTGTCTAATTGGCATTATGCTGGCGGTTCCAGTCTCCGCCATGAGTTTCCGCCAGAAACTCTCTGCCAGCACAAATACCCAATTATGCTGACCGTGCTTGACCGCCAGCACAAATGTATATATGCTGACGGTTCTTGACCACCAACAAAGATGATATGATGGTGGTTGGGTAAATCCGCTGGCACAAATACTTGATCAATCTGCAAAATATCATATATTTGATAAATTGATATACGTGGCCTCAAAAATTTGGAAATGGAAACATCTAAATATTTAAAATGCATGCGATTGAAATATTCGATAAAGCCGATACATATTATATTCTAATTGTTCTATCCAAGATGCAAATGTTTAATTGCATGACTATATTACATCATCTAATTGATATTATTTGCAAACAAGAGGTACTGAACATAGTTAATATCACAAGTCTTGTATCCCATGCTTTTGTCAATAAAAATCAAGGCACGGATAAGTGTGCTGTCCTTTGCTTCGCATCTACGAGGAAGTGCTTTGCCGTAGATTGTGAACATTAGTTTCGCAGCAGGAGACGGGGTAGATTGAACTTCAATAGAAGTCTGGTACAGATTTTCCCTAGTACGGGGTCTCCCAGACTCGTACCAATAATAACCCAACTTCTCCAAGGCTTGACATAAAATATTTGTAAACTCATCACCATGAAGGTGTTAGCAAATATATCCCGCAACGGAGATGAAAGATAAATATTATGAATTGCTTCACACAATCAAAGAAAGTACCATAATATTCTTAAATTAACAAAAGCTCGCATACCATATCATTTTGATTTCCTTGTGCAAGTCTCTCACAGATACTAATAGTATCATGTTCATTCTATTGAAGCGCTCTGATTTTGAACCATGACAAGTCCGGAATTAGACAACCATGTGTCTCAAGTTCTAAAAGGCAAGCTTCCATGGCACTTCTTTTATAAGTCATGTGAATAGGTTATTCTTTACCACTAACAACTATTGTAATCATGGTACCTAGATCTTCTCTTGTTGGTATCTCGAAAGAGATCGTTAATTTCTTGAACTATTGGCGTTCCATGGTTTCCACCTGAGGAGGTATACCACCTAGGCATTTTACTATCTCGGCCAGCCATGTAAACACATCGATCCGCTCCATTAGAGGTAATGTAACATTAATAAGGATTAAAATAATCTTAATAAGAAAAAAAGGATCTTACTATTCCTAGAGCTGGTATGATTGCTTGAGGATATTGAGTGGATCTAGTCCTGTTGACTCTGCTGAATGTGATGCCTGGAGGGCGAGCCTCAGGTAGAGGGAAATCTTCAGCCCCCTACCACGACCAATATTATCATGACCAAAGTCACAACTTGCTATATGCTTATTCATGAACAATTTCATACAAATGTTATGCATATTTCACAATAACAATAACACATTCTATCAAATTACATTCAAATAACAGATTCTAAACAAATTGTAATCACAATAACCCATTCTAACAAATTTTCATACATATAACAATCTGCAATCAAGTCATACTCACACATTCTATCAAATTTCATTCAAATAACAAATTCTAATCACAATAACATATTCTAACAAATTTCATACAGATGGATTGTAGTGCACTTGACTAAAAAAATGAAAAAATTTACCTAGGCAAGGAGGGAGGTGGCACGGAGGAAGAGGTGGCGGCGGCGGAGAGGAAGAGGGGTCGACGGCACGGAGGAACAGGTGGTGGTGGCTCGGACGAAGAGGGGCCAGCGGTGTGGAGGAACAGGTGGCGGCAGCACGGAGGATGAGGCGGCGGCGCGGAGGAAGAACTGCCGGCATCACGGAGGAAGAGGCGGCGACGGCACGGAGGTAGAGGAGGAGGCAGCACGGAGGAGGAGCCGGCGGCACGGAGGAAGAGGGGTGGTGGCGCGGGGAGCGGCAGGATGTGGTGGTGGCACGGAGGGGAAAATTTGGACAGCCTGGCGGCATCGGTTCGGTTGCGCTCTAGGACTTGGAAAATTTCGTCCTCTCCCACCATTATATGGTGGTATTTCTGCTGGTGGGCGACATAAGCAACCACCAGAAGAAATGGTAGTATTTTTGCTGGAGGGCCACTTAAGGAGATGGCCAATGCAAATATTTTTCAGGCCTTTATTTTTGTAAAAATACTAGTTTATTACATGAAGTTTGCAGATTACATATTGTTTTATGACTAAAATCATTTTATAAAGTACATCAATACATATATATGTTATAAGGAAGGATTCATAATTTTCCACATTCATATGATATTTTATTAAGATTTAATTAATTTTTTGGATAATTGATTGAAATACATATACAACTACATATGTCTCATACTTTAGTAATAAATTTCTAGAAAATTCATATTTCTGTTGCCTAGTTACAATATAGTTAGTATACACAAAAGTGATTTGTATAAAGAAATTAATGTTAAAATAAATCAAGTTTGTATTTACGAGTCCATTCAAAATAATAATAGTAAATCTTGTATTTTCTCCAATAAAGCTAAAATATTCCATGAGTTACTTTAATAAGTCAATGACCATAGATAAAAATTCTAAGTTCATTTAGAAAAGGTTAGTGAATACATGTCATTGCTAGAAAACTTCACATTCATACCGCATGTCAGTACCGGTTAACTTTTAGTCCGGTATTAAAGTTACCACACAGCCAATTTAGTACCGGATCCAAATTTGAAAGGCCGTGGAGCCATTTTAGTACCGGACCAAGACACCACCCGATACTGAATAGTGACATTTAGTACCGGCCGATGTCTTGGTCCGGTACTAAATAATGACATGTTTATCAAATTGACACATCTCTTTTGGAGTTTCATAAACCTTAATGCAAACTTTCAAGTTTAAACTCAATAATAACGTCTTTTAAGTGATATGCACTTCAACCTATTTTTAACAGGTAATATACAGGACATAAGTCTTGGATTAGGATATGCACTCAATAATAACGTCTTTTGCCATGGATCTCTATGTTTCTATGATTATGTTGAGAAGGTTACTTTTCGCTTAGCGAGTAGTTGCTATAGTGCCGATATGCAGATGTAATTCCTAGATTTTCACTATGATAATTTCTGCAATTTTTAACATACAACGTCTGGTTTGAGAAATTATATGTTTACCGACTTTTGCTAACATAGAAAAGTAGCAACGTTTGGTTTGAGAAATTATATGATTACCGATCTAGGAAAAGTAGCAAAGAATGTCAATAAAAAAGGATTAGAATCCTATTTTGACATTCAGTATCAAGGTATCGTGAACTTATGTTGTCCTATTCATAGGTTAGCCAAGGTAAACCTCTTGTCATAGCAGGTCAACTGCTGACAATGATGTTTTCTAATGTTAAACCAATTATATATACTATCTTTACGAGTTTCCCGTGGTCCCTAAAGTTGAGATAATTATCAAGTACCGCTCTCTGCTCAATTTATTAGGTACTGATGAGAAGCTGTGCTGCCATTCTTAATCCTAATTCAACCACCTGTACGTATTACCATGCATTTTATTTATATGCAAATTAGTTGTATTTATCATGACACTAAGAACCATACATTGTTCTATAGCAATATGATAGGGAACCAATGTATCAGTGAAAAACCTGGTCATGAAAAATCAGGGGATAACAACTATGAGTTCCTGGCATTTGCCTTTAAGATTTTAGAAGCGACCACCAGCTCTAAAGATATTGTTGGAGTTCCCTTCCCTGTTACGTTTCATATTTTGTGGTAGTGTACTCAGAACGTCTTGAGATTTTGCCATCTCATCCGAATCCTTTAATATACAATGTTATGCTTTAACTGTTCAACACCTCTTTTGAAAAATAAATTGACAGTGGACGTTGTGGCATCAACTTCTTCATCTAATCATTATAAGGTTGCCCTACATTTTCGTCTAGGGTAAATGAAGCCTTGTATGGTTTTAGAGAATTTCTATCAACCTACTGGTGCCGTACTAGTACAGTTCTTTTTAGTTTTGGTTGATGTGAAGAAAAACAAGCTTGATTATTATTTTCACATTTACCTCCTATAGCTTAATTATTATTTTCCATGTTTCTTTAAATATTAAGTGCTTTCTTAACAATAGGGAGATGCCAGATTGCAAGCTTATGGATTTGATCTTGAAAGTGGGTCATAGTTTCTGTGTCTGAATCAAAATCCATTACTACATTTCTTCAAAGTGTGAGCTGTCTTTTCTCTGCACTTTATATCATAAGAAGCATTCCCTTTTCCTCCATGCGATATATAAACAGAGCTATATACGCTTTCATATCTCGGCATAGATTATGGGCCTGTTTGCATCCGGATGATTAAACTTCAGTTCCTGTCAAATCGGATATTTGGACACCAATTAGAAGTATTAAATATAGGCTAATTATAAAACCAGTTGCATAAATGGAGACTAATTCACGAGATGAATCCATTAAGCCTAATTAGTTTATGATTTGGCAATGTTGTGCTACAGTAAATATATGGTAATGATGGATTAATTAGGCTTAATAGATCCGTCTCGTCACAGTTAGCTAATGTTTAGTTCCTCTAATTGGCATCCAAATATCTTATGTGATCTGGATAAAAAATTAGTTCTTGGATCCAAACAACATCCATGTATACCATGATTTAGCTTTTTACTCCTTGTTGCCGCTTTGCATTTATTACACAATTTCATATGTCAAACTCTAAAGGGATTATTATGTTCTTGCCACTGCTTTGAAATCTAAATGTGATTTTACCCTCGCTTTGGTCCCTTTGTGATTTTACCCCTACTTTTTTACTTTAAAAACTATGTTTGCCCTTATTATTGACTCTATTAGTTACATCTAGAAATAATAAAATTACAAAAAAGAGAAAACCCTTCGTAATAGGGTGAATAGATGAAGATGCCCCTTATCCCTTCAACCATCACCATGTGCTTCCTGAGTTCCTGACCTCTCCGCTCCCCTCCAAAACCATCAACATGGGGCTTCAACCCTAGCGGGCGGCGGCGATTCCGGCGGTGCGACTGCGGGAGCGCATGGCCAGCGCGTACCAGCCAGGCACCGCGTGTAGGGTGGGTGCCGGCAGGCGCTACCGGCAGGCGCGACCCCATGGGCGGGCCAAGCGCGGGCGGCACGGCTAGGTGGATGTCCGCGCGAGGCCAGCTGCTGCGGGCGGGCGCAGACCCACGCGCCAACCAGGTGCCGCGGGCGGGCGCAGACCCGCGCGCCGTCCAGCTGCCAGCGAGCGCGGCCCCACGTGCCGTCCTGGCCCGGGTGCAGGTGCACGTGCCGACCTGGATGTGAGAGGCAATCCGGTGCTGGATTTGGAGGCTGAGTAAAATTGCAATCCGGTTCTTTTTCATTCTATTTTGAATATAATGAACTACATAGTATGCCAGCCGTAGTATTCCATTTTCTTGGAGGAAGTAGTATTTTCTGCCTCGATTTGAGTGCTCTATTTTAATTTTTAAGTTGTGCTGATTTTCTACTTTAGCCGTAAATATCTTAAATTTTTCTAGCGCTTCATACTGCTCTTTGATAGGATAAATATATCCGTAGCGTGAATAATCATCGGTTATTGTAATGAATGCATCAAAGCCATCAATAGATGTTATGGAAAAGGACAGTATATGTCGGTGTGAATTATTTGTAATGGACTTGTGCTTCGATTAGTACCTTTCTTTGTATGCTTAACGTATTTTCCTTTAATACAATCTAGACAATATTTATCTGCATCACTAAAGTCTAGTGGTTGTTCTTTAATTAGACGTTCAACCCCTCCCCCCTCCTCGCGAAATATGGCCCGATTTTGAGGACGTCTGATTAATACTCTTGTGAGTTTTACTTATATCACAAATAGTAAATGCTGATAATTCATTAAGGGATAACGCTTAAAGCTTGTCATGTCGGAAGGCATGACCCACAACATTATCACTAAATGAAATTAAACATTTCCCATCACCAAATCACCAAAATTATAAGAATAACCATCATTATCCAATAAGGTAACATAAACTAAATTTCGTTTGATAGAGGGAACATAAAGGATATTCTTAAGTTCAATTACAAAACCATTATTTAAAACTAAAGCAACTAGTCCTATAGGTGATGCTCGAGAACTTCCACGGCCGAGCACCGGTATCGCGTGTTGATCTTCAGATAGCAAATTGAAACGAACCGGATTCCCAAATCGAGAATCCGACCCCCTATATCATTGTGATAGTTCCTGGATCAAGCGCTATCACATACAGAACTCATCCTAGGCATAATATCATAGTCATATTTTGCATAGGTTCAAACTCGGGTTTAATTATTACATAAATCCATAGGATTTGTAATAAGGGGGTTCATTACAAGCCTTTCCGCTAAAGCAAACAAACAGATAATGACAAGCGGTAGAATGGCTTCTGGCCCATCCTTCATCTTCTGGAATCTCTTTCACAGGCAAACTCGAACGTAGCACGGACTTCAATCCTACCAACCATCATTGTTGGGGTTGAACTCCGGATCGGATCCTGTATCGTACTAGGCTATCCCCAAGGTATGGGATAGGTTCACGTCACCATCCGAATGCAAGCTTTAAAGTGGACTATACTAAGGGTATAACAAAAGTTCAAGGGATTAAGCTGGGGTTTCCTATGCATGTGCAACAACATGTATAACGTCTTCCAAACTCCGAACTCGGGGGCAATTCCGGCATTCCGAACTCCCGGTCCAACACACACCTTCCAAAACCACCAAGCCGATGCGAGGATTCCCTCTCCTCGCACCTCAACTGTCCCAGGCAGGAAGCCATCTCTAGAGGGAGGTAGAAGTCATGAGTATCACTAACTAATAAGAGCAACAGAAGAGTAGGGGTTGTCCATGATCGAGGACGCGGCTATATGTATAGTTTTCACCCTGCAAGGGTTGTACACCTGAACCCACTCGAATCGAAGCTAGCCGGGGATCAGCCAACTGGATGACGAGACACTGGTCTACTGAAATAGGACTAGGAGCCACGGCACCATCCAGCTTTCCCGGGTCTTGGGCGCATCCTCCCACAAGAGGTCGCCATGGGTCTGTGAAGCCTCCCTTGCATCTCGGGGAACGTGAGGTCAGCACCTCTTTCCCCTACACCAATACTCGATCCTCCTACTGTCTTGGTACCATACTTGCTAGCCCTGGACCGGACCCACCCTCATAATGGGTAAGTGGTGTGCACGCTTAACATAGTCCCACTAATCATAGTTACTCTCACCCGGTCGTCATTTGCCAAAGCAAGCATCTTCGACATATGCATCTCCACCGCAATGGTCTGCAACTGCACCCATTACGGGTGCCCCCAACTCCTCAACCAAGTATCCAAAAAGTTGTACCATCACAGGTACTCCAAAGAATGTGCCAAGATACACACCCTATGCCCTCGATCCAAGATCGAGTTAGGTTTGCTTGCTCCCTGCTAAAAAGCCCTAAGCACCAACTCCTCAGAAGTGTAACTCCACTCACGCCAAGACTATTCAACCATTCCCACACTTACACATGCAAGCATAGCAGGGCATTTCATATACCAAGTGTATGGGATAGTGAAGCGTCCCCCCCATTAGGGAAGACTTAAAAGTGTTACTTTATCAGTCCCAGGGGCTGATAACACTTTTATTACATCAGATGGTACATCACCGTACAACTTTTCGCGGTAATGGGCAGTGAAGCGCCACTATTGCGAGGATTACAACAAAAATCCATACTACTACACTAACTACGAAAAGGGGATCATCAGAGTCTTGCGCCATGCGGAGCTCCAATGGTGACCTCACCCACAGGCAAGACTGGGTGCAGGACGGAACCCTACTCAACGTCTTCGGGGATGTAGTCGGGGTCTTCCACTGTAAAAGTAAGAATGGGGTGAGTACGAACGTACTCAGCAAGTCCAATCACACCCACGGAGGGGGGGGGGTACAACAGAATTAAATGCACAGGAATATTCAAGGATGAAGTTAGGGTTTATTTACGGAAATCTCAGTTATGTGCAAGGATTTGTTTTGGAAAACATTTTCTAAATAAGTTTTCAAGTGTCACTGAACACACGACGTGGATCCACACAGGATCCAAGTTTTAAATCGCTACCGGACTCCCCGTCCGCCGTAGCACACGGCACATCTGCCGGACACTTTCCAAACAACTCACGCCAGCCCATCCATTCCAGAGAGAAACACTAGTTATGTGACCACACCGTAACTTGCCCAGTACCGTGGGCACGGCTATTCGAATAGATTTTAACTCTGCAGAGGTGTGCAACTTTACCCACAGGTGGGGTACCACAGCACGAACACCTTAGTGCCGGTGCAGATCCCATCGAAGCCCTTACCCACCTTAGCTAGACCTGGCTAGCCACCACGGGATCTATCAAGGGGTCATTCGACCTAACACCGAGGTTTAACCGGGGCATAAGTCACACAGAACTTATCCCGTCTCCTTGATCACCCATTGCTCCCAGCTCTCCTGATGGCTATCAGACTAACTAGTGGAGTTAGGCCAAGCCGTTGCCCATACAACGGTCAAGTGGTTTGCACGTCAGGAAGCTAGGTGAGACGACACATCAACTCGGTCCTTAGGGGTGACAAGATGGATATCTCCCTTTCACGCTCGACCACACAGGTACGAGCACACCAACGGCATTTCACACAGAAATGCCATCCATCCCGTCTGACTCACTTTTCAAAACCACATTTTTATCCCTTCCCACACGCACACACACTTTCTTTGCAAAATCAAATGGTCAAGGTATGGTTGTCACAAACAGGGGTGGTTATCCTACCAGGTTTCCAGCACGCAAAACCATGCAATTTTATAAAACGGGCCACGGGGTTGCGTTTATAAAAACTAGGATAAAAATATGCATCAAAGGGCGGAATTGAACTTGCCATCATCAAACCCTCGCGGAAGGTCCTGATCGAAGCACTGTCCCTCGGGTTCGGGGTCGCAGAACTGGTCCTCGGTTGCTTGGTCGCAGTCAGGAACTCCTTCGTTCACTCCGTGTCCTATGACGCAAACAAACAGGCATGCAATCAAGCGAGAGAACTAAAAGCTTTTATCGTTAAGCTCGAATCGGAAATAATTTGGTTGCGGAGTTAGGGGTGATATCTTTGGGTGGTTTCTTAATGGCATGGCTAAAACTATACTAGAAGCGGAGTGGTAAAGTTTCGGGTCAATCGGAGGTCGTTTCGCACATAAAATGACGAGTTATAGAGGGTTCGGGTGGTTAGACAGGGTTCCAGGGGCTTATACGTAATTATCTGGAGGGGGTAAGGGCCTAATCGCGAATTTCTAGAAATACTCAGGACCTGCTAAAGGTGTCGGGTACATTTAGGTTTATGTAATGGAGGGGTTTGGTTTGAAAAGCTGGAAAGGATAGGGTTTCTTTTGCAAAAAGATAGTAAAAGGGGGGGGGTCCTCTTTTTAGGAGAAAAGGAAAAAGGCCAGGGGCCTTGTGGCAATTTTGCCACCTTCTTCCCCTTCTCCCCGTACAGAATAGAGGAGGGGTTGGGGGGGGGGGGGCGCCGGCGGCCAAATTCCGGCCGGCCAGGGCCAAGGGCGGCTCGGGGGTATGGGGGATGAGGGAGAGGGGGGCACGGGGATCCCATCCCCGGCCTCACCTTGAGCCGAGGTGGAGCGAGGGGGCCGGGCGACGGTGGCCTGCGGGTGGCGACCGAGCGGCGTGCGGCGGCGGAGCTGGGAGCGAGGGAGGCGGCGGGCGGTGGCGGTGGAGGTCGTGGGAAGGGTGGAGCGGGGTGGGGCTGTACTTATAGGCCGGCGGGGCGGTGAGGTGGGGGGGTTGGCCGGCGGCTCCGCGGACGGCCTTTAATGGCGCTTGGCCGTGCGTGGTCGTCGTGGGGCGGCGTGGCGGCGAGGGCGCCGAGGTGCCGTACGTGGAGCTGTGCCGGCACAGGAGCGGGGAGTGATGGCGCGTGCGGTGGGCCGGGATGCGGCACGGCGGGCGGCGCGACCTGTCGACGGGCGGCGTGGCGTGCCGTGCAGCCCCGGGGCCGTGTGCGTGAGCGCGTGGGCGCGAGCGTACGCGAGCCAAAGCACGCGTGCGCGGGGAATGCGGGGAGCAGGGACGCGTGGGCAAGTGCGCGGCGGCTCGGGCGGAGTGCGGCAGCGGCGGGCGGCGCGGCGTCGCGGCGCCGGGCGCGCGCGCGTGCGCGCACGGCACTCGTGGCGCGGGCCAGGGGCGAGGCGCGGCGCGGCGTGGCGCGCGGCTACGCGGCGCGTGCGCGCGTGCGGCACGGCCGGGCGGGGCCGGCGCACAGCAGCGCTCGGGCGCGCAGCAAGGGGAAGGGAAGGGGAGAAGGGAGGAAGGGGGAAAGAAGAAAGGAGGAAGGGAAGAAAGAAAGGAAAGAAAAAGGAGAAAAAGAGAGATTGAAAAGAAATGGGAGAGAGGAAAAGGGAAAAGGAGAGGGAAAGGGAGAGAGGCGCGTCGGCGCCGGTCGCGGCGGCGTCCGCGGCCGGTCGGCCACGCGTGCGGCTTTCGCGTGCTGCGCGAGGAAGGAATCGCGCCGGTGCTGATCGCGGAAAGCGGTCGCGCGCGGTTGTCGTGACGCGGCCGGGCGCTGTGCGGCACAGGGCGGGGAACGTGACAGTGCACGTGTGGCAGAGAGGGTCAGGGTTTTCCGACGGTTAGATTTTTAGTCGGAACGCGTAGTTTAGATTTGAAATTTTCGGGGCGTTACAAACCTACCCCACTTAAATGAATCTCGTCCTCGAGATTCGGCTGGCTCCTAAACAGATGGGGAAATTCCTTCTTTAGGGCCTCTTCGCGTTCTCATGTCGCTTCTTCTACTCCATGTCTACTCTACTGAACCCTGCATATCCGTACTTCGGAGTTTTTTGTCTTCCTAGTGATGGTGTCCAGAATTTTGACCGGTATTTCCTGGTATCGCAGATCCGGCTGTAGATCGATTGTTTCCGCAGGCACATGTTCTCCCTCGGGTACTCTTAAACATCTCCTCAATTGCGAGGCATGAAATACTGGGTGTATATCTGACATTTCTTCCAGTAACTCCAGTCGGTATGCCACTGCTCCGACCCTCTTCAGAACTCGGTACGGTCCAATGTATCGAGGGGCCAATTTTCCTTGCACTTGAAACCTTCGCGTTCCTCGAATGGGTGAGACCTTGAGATAAACAAAATCTCCCGGATTGAAACTTATTTCCCGCCTCTTCTTGTCTGCGTAGCTCTTCTGTCGGGATTGAGCCGCTTTCAGCTTTTCGCGGATCTCCGCTACTTTTTCTTCTGCTTCCTTTATAAGTGCGGGTCCAACTAGGGCACGTTCCCCAACTTCCGACCACATTAGAGGAGTTTTGCACTTTCTTCCGTAGAGAGCTTCGAATGGTGACATGCACAGGCTGGCTTGGTAGCTATTGTTGTACGAGAATTCTGCATAAGGCAGACTCTGCTCCCAGTCCTTTCCGTAGGTTAGAACACATGCTCTCAGCATATCCTCCATAATCTGATTTACCCTTTTGGTTTGGCCATCCGTCTGTGGGTGATACGCAGAGCTGAAATCCAACTTGGTGCCCATGGCTTGATGCAAGCTTTTCCAGAACCTAGAGGTGAATTGGGTCCCTCTATCCGAGACAATTCGGCTAGGCACTCCGTGCAACTTTACTATGTTTTCAATATAAAGCTTTGCCAGCTTTTCTCCACCATAATTAGTTCGTACGGGTATGAAATGTGCCGATTTAGTGAGTCGGTCCACTATCACCCATATGGAATCGTGTCCCTTCTGTGTTCGGGGTAGACCCACTACAAAGTCCATTCCTACCTCATCCCACTTCCAGACCGGAATGGGCAAGGGTTGCAATAACCCGGCTGGTTTTTGATGTTCGGCCTTGATCCTCTGACAAGTATCACAGTGGGCTACAAATCGTGCGATGTCCGCCTTCATTCCATTCCACCAATATTTTCGCCTTATGTCCATATACATTTTGGTGGATCCTGGGTGGATGGAGTAGGCCGAGTTATGGGCTTCATCCATGATTATCTGCCGGAAATCTCCTTCCTGGGGTACACAAATCCTATTCTCAAACCACAATATTCCCTTATCGTCTACTCGGAATCCTGGTGCTTTATTTTCTCCAGTTTGTTTGCAGATTTTCATTAACTCCCGATCTGAGCTTTGGGCTTCTCTAATCTTATCCTCTAATGTCGATTGGACGTTTAGCACTTGGCTGGAACCTCGAGGTATAATGTGCACATTTACTCGTGCCATTTCCTCTCGCAGATGGCCATTCGTGGGCCCATAGGATTTTCGACTTAAGGCATCGGCTACTACGTTTGCTTTCCCGGGGTGATACTGAATTTCCAAATTGTAGTCCTTGACCAACTCCAACCATCTTCTTTGCCTTAGGTTTAAATCCGGCTGAGTGAAGATATACTTCAGGCTCTTGTGGTCGGTGTAAACCTCACACTTATTTCCAATTAGGTAGTGTCTCCAAATCTTAAGGGCATGCACTACGGCTGCTAATTCCAAATCATGGGTCGGATAATTCTGCTCATGAGTCCTGAGTTGGCGGGAAGCATATGCGACGACTCTCCCGTCTTGCATCAGTACACACCCTAATCCTTGTCGGGATGCGTCACAATAAATGACAAAGTCCCGATGAATGTCCGGTAGGGTCAGCACTGGGGCGGTTGTCAACCTTTGCTTCAATTCTTGAAAACTTCTTTCACAATATTCCGTCCAGGCGAACTTCTTCTCCTTCTTAAGAAGTTCCGTCATGGGTCGGGCTATCTTGGAAAATCCCTCGATAAATCTCCGATAGTACCCGGCTAACCCAAGGAAGCTCCTGATTTCACTAACGTTAGTTGGTCGCTGCCAGTTGGAGACTGCTTCGACCTTCTCTGGGTCCACAGCTACGCCTTCCGCGGTCAGGATGTGACCAAGGAAAGCTACTCTTTCCAGCCAGAATTCGCACTTGCTAAACTTAGCATAGAGCCTATGTGTCCTCAGCTTCTCCAATACTACCCGCAGATGCTGCTCATGTTCCTGAATACTCTTGGAGTAGATAAGTATGTCGTCGATAAAGACTATGACAAACTTATCCAACTCGTCCATAAATACCTTGTTCATGAGGTTCATAAAATAGGCAGGGGCATTGGTTAGTCCGAAGGACATTACGGTGAACTCAAACTGCCCGTAGCGGGTGACAAAAGCTGTCTTAGGGATGTCACTTTCTCTAATCTTGAGCTGAAAGTACCCTGACCTTAAATCGATCTTGGAGAAATACTTGGCTCCCTTTAGCTGATCGAACAGGTCATCAATCCTGGGGAGGGGGTACTTATTCTTAATGGTAACCTCGTTCAGTGCTCGGTAATCTACACACAACCTCATACTCCCATCTTTCTTCTTGACAAACAGCACTGGGGCTCCCCATGGTGACGAGCTTGGTCTAATGAAGCCAATTCGTTGCAGTTCTTCTAGTTGCTTCTTTAATTCTGTTAACTCAGAGGCTGCCATCCTATAGGGTCTCTTGGCTATCGGAGGAGTTCCGGGGATAAGGTCTATGACGAACTCTATATCCCTGTCCGGCGGCATACCGGGAAGCTCTTCGGGAAACACATCTGGGTATTCGCTCACTACCGGGACTCCTTCTAAGGGCCTGGCTTCCATGCTAAACACCATTGGGTCAAACTTACTATCCCGGGTACGGCAGATCACTTGTACTCCTTCGGGGTTTGTTAGGTGTACTACTTTGTCGGTGCAGCCTATGAGACCATTGTGTCGGCTTAACCAGTCCATTCCAAGGATCACGTCTATTCCCCCAGGCTTAAGTACTACCAAATCTGCTAGGAAGTCTACCCCACTTAAATTGATCCTTACCCGTGGACAACCCAATTGACAATTGATGTCGCCTCCAGGTGTCCGGGTTAATAAGGGTGTTTTTAGTAGTACTGTAGGTATTTTGTGTTTCTCCACATAGCTCGAGGATATAAACGAGTGTGATGCTCCAGAATCAAATAATACTGTCGCCAGAGCCGAGTTGACTAGGTACTCACCGAGCACTACGCCTTGGGCCTCTTGAGCCTCCTGCGCGTCGATGTGATTGACGCGGGCCCGTCCAAATGATTGCTGCTTCACCTGCTGGCTGTTGTCGTTGTTGCGGACGGGCACTCGGTTAGCACCGGTCAGGGCTGGTCTGGGCCCATTCACCGTGTTGGAGAAGGCCGATGTAGCCGGCTTGCTCTTGGTATAAGGGCAATTGGCGATGAAGTGCCCTGTCTCACGGCAGTTGAAACAGGCCCTAACATTGTTGTTGTCGGAGGCGACCAGGCTTGTGTTGCCCTGCGGGGCCCTCATGGTATTCTGACTCTTAAGCTGTGCTTCAGGGGCTCGTGATCCTGTTACTTGGGACTGAGTCCTATACTGCATTGGGGCCTGGGATCTTGGTGCAGTGTAGTTGGAGTTCCTCGGCTTTTGGAAGCGGTCCTGTTGGCGGGCCTTACTTTCCAGGAATTTGCGTTTATTATCCTTTCTCTCTTCAGCTTTGGCCCTTTCTGTGAGGATAGCCTTGTTCATCAGGGTGTTGAAGTCCGGATAGATCTGGGGAGTAAGCAAGGTCCGGACTTCTGGGCTTAATCCCTTCTTGAACATGTCTTGCTTCTTATCGTCGTCGTTCACTTCTTCCGGCGCGTACCGGGCCAGTTCTATGAACCGGTGGGTGTATTCTTCCACCGACATGCTTCCTTGTTGTAGTGCATGGAATTCATCCGCCTTGCGCTTCATAGTGGCCGAAGGGATGTGGTAGCGGCGGAACTCCCTTACGAATTCTCCCCAGGTGATGGTAGAGGCATCTTCGGCTGCGGCACAATAGTTTTCCCACCAGGATAATGCTGTTCCGGTGAGCTGGTGGGCTGCCAGAAGGACTTTATCCCGGTCCTGGCATTCGAATGGTTCGAGCTTCCTCTGAATTACTCGCAACCAGTTGTCAGCATCCAACGGGTTGCAGGATCCGGCGAAGGTAGGTGGCTTGGTCCTTAGAAAGGCCGTCAGCTTGTCGTTCATACTCTGCCCTCGTGGCTGCCGGTTAATGAGGGCATTCGCCAGTGTCTCCAGAATGAGGGTCTGGTTATGGATTATCTGCGCCAAGTCTCCGAGGGGCGGGGGTGGTGGTAGTTGCTCTCCTTCTTGACTTCCTCCTCGGTTCTGGCTTACTTCTTGTTCTCCTTGGGGAAGATCTTGTTCAACGGGCTGTGCTCCGGCACTAGCGGCTACTGGGTTCCGGCCACGGGAGGCCCTCGCAACGTTCCGGGGGGTCACCTGTTGATTGGGTAAATTAGGGTTACGACTATGTGATGTTTAAGTTGTTTAATTCGTATATAGGGCAGAATCTACCTTCTGCCTGTATTCATATAAACAAGCAGCACACAACAAGTTAGCACACAATCACAAACAACAAACACAACCCTTTTTATTATTGCAAGGGGGGGGGGTACAACTTGGGGGTGCGACTAGGTCTCGTGCCACTCGGCCAGGGTCTCATCTTAAGGGTACGGCGTAAACAGAAAGGTTGGGGAGGGGCATTACTGGGATGGCGTCGGTCACTCTACTTGCGTGGTGTGTCTTCTTCCGGGGCGGACAGGGTGAGAGGTTCTCGCTCGCCATCTTCTGGGCTCCCATCGGTCAGGGGCTGCATTGTAGCATCCCCTTCGTCGGCGGCAGCAGAACTTTTAGGATTCTCGGGTGGGGCTCGTGTGCTCCCAAAGAGTGATCCCCACCCTATGACGGGTGTCCCGAGTAAAACATGGTCCTCCCCTATCGCCGGGACTAGTGTTCCGCTTTGGGTCCAATCTTGCATACGCCGGTCTCGGGCTTGCCTGAGGCTCTCTTGGGCGACCGCTTCGCTACTGACCGCGGCTGCGGCTCTCGCCTCGGCGTGGGCGGCTCGGATCTGCTGTATCCTTACTGCGAGCTCTGCTTGCTCGGCTCGATGGGTCTGCTCCCTTAGAAGGTTGGCTTGCTCATCAAAGAGTTGGTCCAGGGCGGCTAGGTAAGTGGCCACTTGGTACAGGGGGCCTTCTTCGTGGCATCGTCGTTCCAGGTTTCTCATGCGCGCTTCCCAGACTGAGGTTCTGATGACCGGCGGGAAGAACTTCGCTGGCGTGGGGGCGAGGTGTTCTTCAAAAATCCGGCACAAATAACGGAGTGCTTTTCTGATGGCCAGGGGGTAGGTATCTTGGTGCCTAAATCCTGTGGCGGTCGCTCGCCAAGGCTGGATGTCGAGGTAGCGGTTGCTCCTGGCGATGACCAGGATCACCCTGCAGCGGAGGGTACCATGGTGCTCGTACTCTCGGCTGTAGTACCTTGGGCGTTCTGCAACGCCAAGGTTCTCCAGGGTGTTGATTAAGAGGCCGGAAAAACCAGGTGCAGCTTGGCAATCGCCCTGGGTCCATCCTTCCTCAGCCATCTGAAACAGAAACAGGGTAAACAACCTGGTACAGGTGCAAAAGGGAGTAGATGATATTTATTATTACAACAAGGGTGGTACAGTTTTTCATAGATACGTGGTCATTAGGGTAGGGTTTTAGCTAGGGGTGCTAATCCTATCATGGGGATTCTTCCTCGGTCCTGATAGAGCGCTTCTTTATTGGAAGGAACCGATCCATCTCGTTTTCGGTCTGAGTACCCTTATCCCAATGGGTTTCCATGGGTTCTTCTTCTTCTTCCTCTATCCATCCACCTATTCCGTTGCGGTTCTCGTATTCTTGCATCTGGGCTTGGAGGGCGGCTAAGGAATACTCGGCGTTTGCGGCTCTTGTCCGTTGTTCCTCCAGCTCCTGGGTTATCTTTTCAATCCCACGAATTAACTGCCTCAGTTGTGCCGCCTGTTCGCGGTAGAGGGCATCCAAGCCAGTAAGGTAGATGGATAGGTGGGAAACCGTATCTTCGAGGTCTTCTTCTTCTCGTCCAAGGCCCCTCATTCGGGCAATCCAAGTGCGTCCTCGTCCCTCAGCGGGTGGGAAAAACCCCATAGGAGTCCGCTGAAGGTGGTGCTTGTAGAGCACACGCAGCCGTCGCAGGGCTTTACAGGCGGCCTTTCGATAGGTGTCGGGGAAGCGGAAGCCAGTGGTGGAGAGGAACCAAGGGTCCACATCAGGGTAGCGAGTGCTTCTCTCCACAAAAACCATCATGTCGCACCGAAGGGTGCCTCCTGCGATGTACTCACGGTAGGCATACTCCGGTGGTTCCCTAATTCCAACGCGTTCCAGGCTGAGCAATAGTAACTTGGGGAGGCCAGGCTCTGCGTGGCACATTCCGCTAACCCATCCATTGCCAGCCATCTGGAACAAGGCAAAGACCAGTGGTGAGTGTTTGTGCAGAAAGTTTGTAAACCGGGACAAGTTCTAGGGTCTGAAAAGGGGTCTCGTTCCTAGGGTCACGTCCTACGGCCAGCCTACGGCTCTGATACCACCTGAAGTGTCCCCCCCCATTAGGGAAGACTTAAAAGTGTTACTTTATCAGTCCCAGGGGCTGATAACACTTTTATTACATCAGATGGTACATCACCGTACAACTCTTCGCGGTAATGGGCAGTGAAGCGCCACTATTGCGAGGATTACAACAAAAACCCATACTACTACACTAACTACGAAAAGGGGATCATCAGAGTCTTGCGCCATGCGGAGCTCCAATGGTGACCTCACCCACAGGCAAGACTGGGTGCAGGACGGAACCCTACTCAACGTCTTCGGGGATGTAGTCGGGGTCTTCCACTGTAAAAGTAAGAATGGGGTGAGTACGAACGTACTCAGCAAGTCCAATCACACCCACGGAGGGGGGGGGTACAACAGAATTAAATGCACAGGAATATTCAAGGATGAAGTTAGGGTTTATTTACGGAAATCTCAGTTATGTGCAAGGATTTGTTTTGGAAAACATTTTCTAAATAAGTTTTCAAGTGTCACTGAACACACGACGTGGATCCACACAGGATCCAAGTTTTAAATCGCTACCGGACTCCCCGTCTGCCGTAGCACACGGCACATCTGCCGGACACTTTCCAAACAACTCACGCCAGCCCACTTTCCAAACACCGTAACTTGCCCAGTACCGTGGGCACGGCTATTCGAATAGATTTTAACTCTGCAGAGGTGTGCAACTTTACCCACAGGTGGGGTACCACAGCACGAACACCTTAGTGCCGGTGCAGATCCCATCGAAGCCCTTACCCACCTTAGCTAGACCTGGCTAGCCACCACGGGATCTATCAAGGGGTCATTCGACCTAACACCGAGGTTTAACCGGGGCATAAGTCACACAGAACTTATCCCGTCTCCTTGATCACCCGTTGCTCCCAGCTCTCCTGATGGCTATCAGACTAACTAGTGGAGTTAGGCCAAGCCGTTGCCCATACAACGGTCAAGTGGTTTGCACGTCAGGAAGCTAGGTGAGACGACACATCAACTCGGTCCTTAGGGGTGACAAGATGGATATCTCCCTTTCACGCTCGACCACACAGGTACGAGCACACCAACGGCATTTCACACAGAAATGCCATCCATCCCGTCTGACTCACTTTTCAAAACCACATTTTTATCCCTTCCCACACGCACACACACTTTCTTTGCAAAATCAAATGGTCAAGGTATGGTTGTCACAAACAGGGGTGGTTATCCTACCAGGTTTCCAGCACGCAAAACCATGCAATTTTATAAAACGGGCCACGGGGTTGCGTTTATAAAAACTAGGATAAAATATGCATCAAAGGGCGGAATTGAACTTGCCATCATCAAACCCTCGCGGAAGGTCCTGATCGAAGCACTGTCCCTCGGGTTCGGGGTCGCAGAACTGGTCCTCGGTTGCTTGGTCGCAGTCAGGAACTCCTTCGTTCACTCCGTGTCCTACGACGCAAACAAACAGGCATGCAATCAAGCGAGAGAACTAAAAGCTTTTATCGTTAAGCTCGAATCGGAAATAATTTGGTTGCGGAGTTAGGGGTGATATCTTTGGGTGGTTTCTTAATGGCATGGCTAAAACTATACTAGAAGCGGAGTGGTAAAGTTTCGGGTCAATCGGAGGTTGTTTCGCACATAAAATGACGAGTTATAGAGGGTTCGGGTGGTTAGACAGGGTTCCAGGGGCTTATACGCAATTATCTGGAGGGGGTAAGGGCCTAATCGTGAATTTCTAGAAATACTCAGGACCTGCTAAAGGTGTCGGGTACATTTAGGTTTATGTAATGGAGGGGTTTGGTTTGAAAAGCTGGAAAGGATAGGGTTTCTTTTGCAAAAAGATAGTAAAAGGGGGGGTCCTCTTTTTAGGAGAAAAGGAAAAAGGCCAGGGGCCTTGTGGCAATTTTGCCACCTTCTTCCCCTTCTCCCCGTACAGAACAGAGGAGGGGTTGGGGGGGGGCGCCGGCGGCCAAATTCCGGCCGGCCAGGGCCAAGGGCGGCTCGGGGGTATGGGGGATGAGGGAGAGGGGGGCACGGGGATCCCATCCCCGGCCTCACCTTGAGCCGAGGTGGAGCGAGGGGGCCGGGCAACGGTGGCCTGCGGGTGGCAACCGAGCGGCGTGCGGCGGCGGAGCTGGGAGCGAGGGAGGCGGCGGGCGGTGGCAGTGTAGGTCGTGGGAAGGGTGGAGCGGGGTGGGGCTGTACTTATAGGCCGGCGGGGCGGTGAGGTAGGGGGGGTTGGCCGGCGGCTCCGCGGATGGCCTTTAATGGCGCTTGGCCGTGCGCGGTCATCGAGGGGCGGCGTGGCGGCGAGGGCGCCGAGGTGCCGTACGTGGAGCTGTGCCGGCACAGGAGCGGGGAGTGATGGCGCGTGCGGTGGGCCGGGATGCGGCATGGCGGGCGGCGCGACCTGTCGACGGGCGGCGTGGCGTGCCGTGCAGCCCCGGGGCCGTGTGCGTGAGCGCGTGGGCGCGAGCGTACGCGAGCCAAAGCACGCGTGCGCGGGGAATGCGGGGAGCAGGGACGCGTGGGCGTGTGCGCGGCGGCTCGGGCGGAGTGCGGCAGCGGCGGGCGGCGCGGCGTCGCGGCGCCGGGCGCGCGCGCGTGCGCGCACGGCACTCGTGGCGCGGGCCAGGGGCGCGGCGCGGCGCGGCGTGGCGCGCGGCTACGCGGCGCGTGCGCGCGTGCGGCACGGCCGGGCGGGGCCGGCGCACAGCAGCGCTCGGGCGCGCAGCAAGGGGAAGGGAAGGGGAGAAGGGAGGAAGGGGGAAAGAAGAAAGGAGGAAGGGAAGAAAGAAAGGAAAGAAAAAGGAGAAAAAGAGAGATTGAAAAGAAATGGGAGAGAGGAAAAGGGAAAAGGAGAGGGAAAGGGAGAGAGGCGCGTCGGCGCCGGTCGCGGCGGCGTCCGCGGCCGGTCGGCCACGCGTGCGGCTTTCGCGCGCTGCGCGAGGAAGGAATCGCGCCGGCGCTGATCGCGGAAAGCGGTCGCGCGCGGTTGTCGTGACGCGGCCGGGCGCTGTGCGGCACAGGGCGGGGAATGTGACAACGCGCGTGTGGCGGAGAGGGTCAGGGTTTTCCGACGGTTAGGTTTTTAGTCGGAACGCGTAGTTTAGATTTGAAATTTTCGGGGCGTTACAGATAGCAAGAAATTTAGGTAAATAAATAGGCTATGCAGGTTCATTTCAGCGCAATACATCAGGGAGCAATAGCATATCTAGCAAGCAATGTCTAATCGGTATTCAAATCAAAGATGGGCGTGAACCTAGTGGTTCTTCAAAGTCCTCCTAGGCCTCCGGGTGGTCCTGGCCGTTGTCAGCTCCTCGTAGTCGGGTTCTATTCGTAAATATGAGTAAGGGCAAGGATCAAAATGCAAAAGTGCACAAAAGTCACCAAATAAGACCCAAATCACCACAAAACCTACTCTAACGGGTAGCTCATGATTTTAGAAGAATTATGGACCTAGTTTCATAATTTTTGGAGGTCCGGTTGATTTATTATGAATTTTCTAAGGAAAAATATATTTCTAAAATTAATAAAAGAATTTTGGAAAAGAAAAACATTCAGCAGTGACACATGGCAGCACCAAAGCGTGCCATCTGGCATGCTGATCTTAGCATGATTCACCAAGAGGTCAGTACCTGCTGACGTCAGAAGTGAGCCCTGCTGACATCAGCGTTCACCGGTCAGCGTTGGCCGGTCAACGGTTAACGGGGTCAGCGGGTTAGTGGGACCCACTGGTCGGCCTCATCTCGAGGCTGACGGGTGTCAGACCTGGGCACACAGGACTATCCACGTGACATACTTCTCCTAGGATACGGGATGGGACATGGCCCACGCCCTACATCTGTTGTAACTACTCGTAATGCAGTAGGATTGCTTGTATAGTAGTAAAATTAGTCGGACATGGTAGGAAACTATCCGAGAAGTACTCGGGTAGGACTCCTGGGCTAGTACCCGACTAGGACTTTCATGTAAACCTGTCCCCCCCAGATTATATAAGGGCGGACAGGGATCCCCTCAGGGACAATCATCATCGAAGGCATTACAAACTAACCGAACCTGTCTAAAACCTTGCGTTCCTTTGCACCTTCGAGTTCCTGATCTTGGCGACACCCTACCTACTAACTCACCATCTTGGGGTATCCCTCGGTGGGCGTGGCGGTAAAACACAGGCAGCTGGCACACTAGGTAGGGGTGTTCATCGAGCATCCACCGGAGAATTTGATGGCATCCTTCAACTTCACCAACGCTGTGCTCGACGAGGGCACAACCTTCATCTTTGGCTCCTGGATCTACGTCGCCAACTGTTCGGGTGGCTTCAGCAGCCACCTAGCCAACTCCAAGGAGCTAGAGGCTTCTTCATCAACTCCAAGCAGCGATCTCGACAAGTTCGTCGACAACCTCGATGATATGATGTTTCCCGATTTGGCCCTGCAGATTGAAAAGATATTCATTTTCGACGTGAGTTTCACTCATGATGCACCAGATCTAGTCGGATCGGACTAAAACTGATCTGAGGGGACCACACAATCTAAGTCCCTCTTCAACTTGGAGAAGGATTTGGATCTGCTGCTCAAGCTCAAGGATGTGGGAGCCACCGCTTGTCGGGAGGTCCCTGTTTTCGACAACTACTCGGATTCCAACGAAGAGTACTCACTGCGCAGTACTACACCTTCAAGCCAGCTCTGAAAAGGACTCAGAGATGAGGGAGTTACAGCATGTCAGGCGGCCCCCGCCCTTGAAAACCACTCGCAACCCGCCGGCCACATCGAATCATTTTCGGGTAGCCTTCTAGGTTTAACCATCTCTTCAATGCCGCAAGGACGTTTCATGTGCTGGAAGGGTTTTGAGCCCTCTGAACTACTCAATTACAAGTCCCGCCTTGTGGCCTTCATGCAGGAACTACCCTTCCAGGAAGGTAGACCCCTCTCTTCCATTGCGGAAGAAGGAGAAAGTAGCACAGAGCTACTCGAGTACAGCCTTATGGCTAACCACTCGCCGGATCGTCAAGTCTGCATGGCTTGCCTTCGCAACGCAGAGGACGACGAGCTGGACCCCCAGTACGACAACGAACAACTCGCGGACGTCTCAGCCGATGAGCCCATAGCTGATGCTCCCCAAGATGAAGACGAGGAGCACCAAAGGATCCGGCGGGCAAAGAACGCCAAGCGCGCCCAACGTAGGCGCAATGTGCAGAATCATGCCCACGAACTAAGGATCTTAACAATGCTTTTGCAGCAGTCGCGGATCACGAGTACCGTACCCCGATTGGCACCATCGTAGAAGCAGCACTCCTAGCTCAACAACTCCCACCCAATCCTCATATACAAAGGCAGCAGTAATTGACCCAGCGCGCGCTCGTGCAACTCGATGGACAACATCCAGTGTCTTCCACTTAGAATCAGCCCTCAAGGTCTGAGCACCATGGCGATACCGCGCTGGCCAGTCGCACCCCTGGAGGAGGCCCCAGGAGCCAGAGGAATGACAACTGCCAGCACAACGAGGGCCATCCGTCCGCGCGTGGCAACAATGAACAAGAAGTACAACAACCCACTCGCAACCAGCTTGGTGCAAGGCATCACGGCCAAGATCCACTCAGGGCCAACCTTCATGATGCCCCCACGATCGACCTCAGGCAGAAGATCAATGAAGGCTGCAACGCGTGGCTTTTCATTGAAGCGAGGAGAAGGGACCGTACCGGCAGGCACCACGATGACGATGCTAGCGACCGTTTCCCTGCCTTCACCACCAGCATCACTGACAAGTCCTACCCAAAGGACTTCAAACCAGTCGGAATCCCCAAGTATGATGGTAAGCAGGACCCGCGCCAGTGGATTCATTGCTACTCCGTTGCCATTGAAGTTTCAGGGGATTCAACTCTACAAAAGCTCTCTACTTCCTGGTGGCTCTGGAGTCCGCGCCCCTCATGTGGCTTGAAAGCCTCAAGCCAAACTCCATCAACTTGTGGGAGGACCTCAAGCGGGCCTTCATCGACAACTTCCAGGGATCCATGATCAGGGCGGGCATTCGCCACGACCTGTCCCAGGTGAAGCAAGAGATGAACGAGGCCCGAAGGTCCTACACATGGTGTTTCTTCAAGATGCGCGCCACCATCGCCAACATCACCGATGAGGACGTCATTCGTTGCTTCCAAAGCAGCCTCTTCTCAAAGAACATGTACCACAACTTCGGGAGCAACCGCCCGACTACTGCTGTGGAGCTGCATGACATGATGGCACGGTGGGCTGACCAGGAGAACAAGAAGAATGACCGCTTCCCCAAGCACAACCACGACAAGCAAGGTAATGGCAACGGCCACTTCGACAAAAGCCAACGGAACCACTTGGGGAATACCTAAAAGTGCAAGCCATACCATGAAGTCACGGCTGTCGAGCGCAACCTGTGACACCCTAGGTGTCAAATAGAGCAAACCAATAGAAATAATGTTTGGTGTGTGTGAATTTTGTGTGGAAATCTAGCAAAGTTGTGAAAATAAGGGTAATTGTGTAAATTTGTGAAAGTATAGGTCCTTTTATGTAACTTAGTTGAAGTATAAAGTAACTTTCCAAAAATTACCAAGGGTCAAAGTGAAAAAGGTAAAAATAATCATTACCAGCCTTAAATGCTTGCAGATAAGCCCAAGAGTTCATAAAATTTACATCATTAGGACAAAACTTTTGTAACTTTTAAGTTGAGATCAAAATGGTAAAACAGCACAGTGTGCTTTAGGTTTCTGAACTTGAGCCCTAAAGCAAAGTTATAGGATTTGAAAAGTTCTACAAATTCTATTTTGACCTTTTTCTCATCAGAGCTTTGGATCAGTGGGAAATTTCTATTTTCAGTGAAGTCCCTAAGATTTTTGCAATTTCCAACGAAGTCCCCCGGACCTCCTCCTCTCTTCTTCCTCCTCTGGGAACTCCTCTGCTTCGCCCGCTGCACTCCTACCGCCAGTGTCAGCACCGCTTCCTGGCCATGTGCTCAGCCTCGGCCGCTCCCCGGCGTCGCCTCCAGTTCCTAGCTACTCCACGCGTCGCCCCCAACCCGAGCGCCGCTCTAGCTTTTCCTCCCTGGCCCTCTCGCGTGCGTGCCACGCCGTCCCGCAGCTCTGCCACCGCCATCTCGTCGCCGCCGTGGCATCGGCCGTGCACGCCCCCTCGCTCTCTCTTTTCTGGTTCCAGAGCAGCACTAGTTCCCTGTCTTTCCATTCTATTCTTGTTCCTGCTCTTTACTTGCCCAGGACCCCGAGCACCACCGCCACCATCTCCTCCAACTCCGGCGCCCTCCTGTCCGCCGCGGAGCCCCCACATCGAGCCTCCCGTTGCCCACCCCAACCCCCTAGGCAGCTTCCTCGTACCCCACTGACGCTCACCAGCCACTTACTGAGGCTGGACCTCCACCGGAGCTACCTCGTCGCCGTTCTCCCCTTCGCCGGTAAGCTTCTACCGCCGTCGAGCTTGTACCTCTGCCCCTCCTCCGCCCAATTCAACTGCTCCAATAGCTTCCACACATTCTCCTGCAGCTGTTGAGCCCAAGCTTCGCCCTCCTCCTCACCGGAAACCTCCTCGCCGACGAGCGCCCCTCTGCCACCGCCTCGGCCACCGTGGGAAAGCCTCCTCCGGTCACCCCCTCTCCTTCCCAAGACCTCCAGAAGGTGCGCCTTGACCTCCTGGTGCTTGCTGACCACTCCTCTTCCAACCCCTTGCCGACCCCTCGCTGAAATTTGATCGGCACCACCTCTGCCTTCTTCCCCGACGAGCCAAGGGTATCCCTGTAAAGATTTCAAAAGTTCTAAGGGTGTCCTTGTAAAATTCCAGAGCCCCCCAATTCAAAAGTTGTGAACTTCAAAAATTCATAGAAAATTGTAGAAAATTTAGAAAAATTCCAAACCAGTTTTGTTAGAATCCTTGAGTTAAATTTGACTACTTTTATTTAGGGGTTTTGCTCTGAATGTGCCTAGATTTGAATCTAATTTAAATCATAAGAAATAGGTGCTTTGAGTAGATCTTTTGATCCCTAGCTTTTCTGTAGCTGATTTTTGGAACTTAGGTTGCATGTGTCTTGTATAGCTCTGTGTAAAAATTTCGAGTACTTTACTGTTCATTCGCTTAGATTTTCGAGTACTTTTGTTATATGTTGATGAAATGATTAAATCTTTAATTTAGGATGTTTCTGTTACTTTTTGTAATTGAAATTTATACCATAATTTCCTTTTTGAGTGTGTAATCCATGGTAAAAATATTAGGATTAATAGTAGGTCATACCCCGCGTTATGAATTTTTGGTTTGTTTCCAAAGATAATTCTTTTATACTAGCTTTTATTCCTGCAAAATTATGAAAATATTTTGAGATGTTACTCTAGATTAGTGTAGCATACCCACAAATTTTCAACCCATGTTCATGTGTAAAATAACTAAAATAAATATAACTTGATTAGTATATCCATATTAAATAATAACTTAGGGTTTTTCAAGGTGATTAGCTAGTTAATTAAATAAAAGTGTTAAGTATAATTAGTTTATTAGTCAACCATGCTACTTCATGTAGTTAGTTAAATGTTTAGAGTTACCCCCCATCACTTAATGTAACTAAGTATATGGGTTAATGCTCGATAAATGACTGCCCAGTAAAGGGACAATTGTTTTGCTTACTAATATATAGTGTTATGTTCGTTGGATTGTAACTTTGTCGTGAAGTAGAATAACAGTCTACGTATTTTTTTCTTAACTGCATCTTTTTCATCACATGTAGACTCGACGTTTCTTGCCGACGGTGATTATCAGATATTCCCGGAATCCGAAGTGGAAGTCTCTGAAGAAGCTGGGAACCTCGTTGGAGAATTAACTGAAGCTCCGAACCCGAGTTCGGAAGGATTTATTAACATCTCTGACCCCAGCCCACCAGTGAAGGCAAGCCCCGGACATAAACCCAGTATCTTATTTACACTGCAATTTACCTTTATATATTTATATACTTGTGCATTAAGTTCTTAGGAGTTGTCTGGAAACCGTAGATGCATCTCCTTAGGAACCAATGTACTGATAGAAACTGAATCCGACTAGTGCTATGCTAATAGGACCGGTAGAAGTCGAGTGATTTCCTATCACTCGCGCGATATAGGAATTGATTGATTACAATTCTGCAATCACTATAAGGATGACGGACGGGGTTATGTGCAGTATCTTGGAAAGAAATGATACCCCGTCTGTGTTGATAATTTTGGTTAAGGTCGCAGTGTGTGGTAGTGGCAGTTAAGCGTTTGAAAGTACTAGCCACATGCCGCAAAATATGGTAAGCGGTAAGCCTAGTAACCAATCAACCCGACAAGTGGACTCGTCCCCCACCACTCGACTTTTATTTTATGTTTACACACACCGACTGTGGGAGTACGTTCTGCAGAGCAGACGGGAATACGGTCATGTAGTCGTGCTAGAGACGTATGTCCTGCACATTGGTTGTGCGTATGGTCCAGCAGTCGCTTGTGGTGGCTTTGTTCCACGATCCGGAATGAGAGGCAAACGGTTGCTTCGGAAAGACCTGTTGGTGTTCCAAGCGTGTGAGTTAGGTTTGCCTTGCAAGGGTTGAAATTCAATTCAGAATCGTCCGTTTCTCACGAAGATTGAGACTGCTTAACTCTTTTGCCACATAGAGTAACACGGGAAATCTTATGAGGAGTAATACTGATGTATGCTTTAAAGAGACTGTACCTTGCTTGAGTAGTTATAGGTGCTTACCTAGAATGACTAAAGGAACTAGAACCTGAAAGTTAAAATATGAAAATAAGGACCTACTCTTTATCGCTTTTCAGCTGAGACAAAACCTATATCCTCGTTAAGCCTTCATGGTCTAGTTATGGGCTAAGTATACCTAAATTTCCGGGTAAGCCTTGCTAAGTATTAGAGTACTCAACCTTGCTATATGTTTTTGTTTCAGGTAATGTCTCTGAAGACCCTACTTACCCCATGCCTTGACCTTATGCTTTGCCTGACGGTTGGTCCGTGGAGTGGGATCCGTCCCCGGCCAACCCTGATCATAACGAGTGATGTTATGCCATGGCTTAGCATGACGTCCTTACTGGCGAGGTGTATAGTTATCGTACTTTAAATTTCGCTACTCAAACTTGAACTTTAAGACTGGTTTGTAATAATGACTCTTAGTTTGGAACCCTTGCTTTTTCTGCAAACTTTGTAATAACTTTACTTAGTGTGGAACTTTGTACTACTTTTAGAAACTCTTGTAAAGTAAATTCCCTGTATTGTAAACTATGATGGTGACTGTATCTCTAGACTGTCACACCTGATTTATAAGAACATAAATCGAGCAATCATATATGCGCCAGGATCAAGTCACGCATATATATACAACAGATTATCAAGATATCACAACACATGTCACGAATAAAAACGTATGAATTACGAAATGAATATCTTTATTACAACTGAATCAAGAATCAGTTCAAGGAATGCGGAAGCGTAAAATGAATACATGAAGAGCTGGGCGCCATAGGGACGTCGACTGGGAGACAAACGCCTAGAAGTCGTCGAAGCCGCTGACGTAGTCCTCCACGTTGCCGGGCACTGAGCAGCAGTCGAAGATATCTTAAATAAAACAGAAGAGTGGAGAGGCAAGTGTGAGTACAAACTCGTACTCAACAAGTATAACACAAACTATGAGGCTCTAGGCTAGCTGACTCAACTGCATTAGCTTTTAGTCTTGGTAAATTTTATTAAAGCTAGTTACTACAAGTGGATGAATTACCATAACCCAATTGCATAAGAAATTAATCAATATTAATTAAGAGCTACTGAGAACCACCCAAACCAAAACCACCCGGGGAAACCTCCCTAATCAAAGGTTGATAACCCCACTAATCAAAAGGAGGATCTGGGCCGCTCATGACTGTGAGCACAGTTGATATATCAGTTTTACACTCTCGAGAGGTTGCACAACTTTACCCACAAGTCGTGAGCTACGCTAGTTGTTCATCACACTTCCTTAGGTGAGATGGCTAGCAAGCACACTACGAGACCGTTACAAAGGTTCACGTTGGTAAGGTGTAACCGCTAAGGATTCTGGATCAGCGACGATGGGGCCCACCTCCGGGCGTACAAGACACACAGCACAGACCAAGCCGGAGGAGCAGGGACCATTGAAGCTTACCACCCCTCTTACCCACGCAGGTAAGTTACTCCCGAACCAACACGACCTAATTAGTAAGTCAAGACCGTCCCATTCCAGTCTTGTGGTTGCGCGGTTGTCCCAAGTTGTCGCTCTATGAACCGGTCCTTATGGAGAGTGGCCAACCAAGCACTAAGCACCGTGCTGGCCCCCTAAACCAAGTTTCTAACAAAAACATCTTTTAAGGAGACGTGAGCCGCTCAAGCACACAGCACAAGGGTCACTCTCAGGATTAAGTTGCATAAGACCATTAATCAAATTAATTAACAAGGACCAGGTGTGTTATAGCGCAGCAACCTAGCACAACTAACCAAAATGCAACCCAAAGGATATATATATATAGGATATAAAGTGGCTAGAAAATCCTTATAGGCATACAGTATTAAAATGCAGTATGAAATTGTATTAAAAAGTGATAGAAGGTTTATGTTATACTTGCCTCCCTCGAAACTCTCCTGCTGCTGCTCAAACTACTCAGAAGATGGCGGCTCCTGGTACTGGTCCAAAGGCTCCACGTCTACTCACGATCGCAACGCAAAAACAGGGTCCGGCATATACACATACATGCAAACAAGGACAAAACATAAGAAACAGTACAGCATTACATAGAAACAGCACACAAAACTATTCTAAAGCTATTCTACACATTACAATGATCATGTGGATATAAAGAACACCTAAAACGGAGCTAAGACGCGAAAACTACGCTTGAAACAAGATCCAGGGACCTTTTTGTGTGAAAAACAGAACTTCCAGGGGGTTCTGTGCGCAAACTGAGGACCTAAACGTAATTAAAGCATAGACTCGGGGGTTAACACGCTAAAACTCACGGCATGGATGGCGGGTTCAAAAACCGGAAAGCTCAGGGGGGTCCGTGCAAGATTCTGGGTCGTTCTGGGATTATTTCTCAACTAACTAGGACTGCGGCTTGATTCCAGGAAAACGCAGGGACTCTTTAGCAAAACTACTAGCGCTGACCGGTACGCGGCTCCTTTGACTCGCGCGTGGGGCTGACTTGGGCCACAGGATTTGCATCGAACGGCTCAGGGAAATAAAGAGGGGGTCCGGCGGCGGTGTGGCGACGCCGGCGGCAGCTGCCGCGGCGGCGCGGCTCGGGACTCGCCGGAGCTCGGTGTTCCCGCCGCTCCGGGGGCCAAAGCTTCACGACTTCAAGCCAGGGAGCACCACCGAGGCACGGGGAAGCGATCTGGGGCTACGGCTGGGCCTAGAGGGGCTCGGGCTTCGCGCGCGACGGTGAGGGGCGGTGGACATCGCCGGCGAGCGGCGTTCTGGTCACTGCGGAGGTCTAAATGCTACAGGGTCTAGCGCAACGCGACCAGGGGGATGATGTGCTGCTCACCGAAGCGTCGTGGGGGCCGGAGACGCGACGGAGGATGGTCGTCGACGATGGCCGTGCGGCGGAGGCGGGCGGTGCTCGCGGAGGAAGCTACTGCAGGGGTGGCCGGGGTCCTTGGCTGGTGTAGATCGGCTCCGAGGACTCCTGTGGAGGTGCTCAAGGGGTTAAGGGGGACCCACGAACGCTGGCGGCGACGAATTGGAACGGCGGAGCGGCTCACCGGCGGCGGCTTCGTGACGAAATCCCGTCGATACGAAGGCGTCGGATCCAATTGCTAGGCTCGGGGAGCTTCGGGATGGCGAGGGGAACCGGGCGCGGAGGTCGTGGCGGTCTGAGGCACGGCGGAGCGCCCGGACCACGGTGAGGCCGAGGGCGTAGCGCGGCGGAGGAAAAAGGAGCGGCCGCGCTGGAGGTCCTCAGTGGCGGCTAGGGTTAGGGTTCAGAGGGAGGGGTCGGGGCTGCTCTTTGTAGGGCGGCGGCGCTACCTGGGCGTGCGGGCCCGGAGCAGGGGAGGTCGCCGGAGATCTCGGAGGGGGGGCCGTTACGCCGGGGAAGAAAGAGGAGGGGGGAAGAAGGGCGCTGACCGGTGGGACCGCGCTGCCAGCGAGAGGAAGGAGGGAGAGCGGCTGAGGGGGAGCTGGCTCGAGCTGGGCCACGGAGGGAAAGAGGAGAGAGGGGAGGCGCGGGGCTGAACTCCTCCGTGTGGTGACTCCACTGAACACGGCACTTCTTGATTTTCTTGTTCCGGGTAACTCTCTCGGACGTCTCCAAAATCTTCACCGGATGCTCGATGTAGGTCAGATCCTCCTGCACATCCAACCCTTCTATCGGTGCTTGCTCTTCTGGCACCCTCAAGCACTTCTTCAGCTGAGACACGTGGAACACATCGTGCACTCCTGAGAGATTGAGTGGCAACTCCAAACGATATGCCACCTCACCTTTCCGTTCCAGCACCTTGAATGGACCGATGTATCGAGGAGCTAGCTTTCCCCTTACATTAAACCTGCGGATTCCTCTCATCGGCGAGACCTTCAAATACACATGATCACCCACTGCGAAGGTCAGATCTCGACGACGCACATCCGCATAGCTCTTCTGATGAGTCTGTGCGACCCTCAGATTCTCTCGCACCTGCTGCACCAGCTGTTCTGCCTCCTCAACAATATCCGGGCCAAACACCTGCCTCTCGCCAATCTGATCCCAATACAGCGGAGTCCTGCACTTTCGACCGTACAAGGCCTCGAAAGGAGACTGCTTCAGACTGGCCTGATAACTGTTGTTATACGAGAACTCTGCATACGGTAGGCACTTATCCCAGCTGGTACCATACTGAATAGCACAGGCTCGAAGCATATCCTCCAACACTTGGTTGGTCCTTTCTGTCTGCCCATCTGTCTGAGGATGATAAGCAGTACTGAAGTGCAGCTTCGTATCCAACGAATCGTGCAACTGCTCCCAGAACCGTGAAGTGAACTGAGATCCTCGGTCAGATATGATCTTCTTCGGAACACCATGCAGACATACAATTTTGGAGATGTATAACTCTGCGTGTCTAGCACCGGAGTAGGTAGTGTTCACCGGAATGAAGTGGGCAACCTTCGTCAACCGATCCACTACTACCCATATGGAGTTGTACCCCTTCTGAGTACGAGGCAAGCCAACGATGAAGTCCATAGTGATTTCCTCCCATTTCCACTCTGGAATCTTCAACGGCTGCAATAACCCTGCTGGCCTCTGATGCTCTGCCTTGACACGCTGACAAGTGTCACAGATAGCCACGTACTCCGCAACGGAACGCTTCATTCCATACCACCAGAATCGTTCCTTTAGGTCGTAATACATCTTCGTGCTGCCTGGATGAATGGAATATGCTGTATCATGAGCCTCACTCAAGATCAGCTTCCTAAGGTCATTCACATCCGGCACACATATACGACCCTTGTACCACAAGGTACCCTGATCATCCTCTCTGAAATGAGGGGCTTTACCAATCTTGAGTAGTTCACGGATCTCCTGCAGCTTCTTATCATCTTTCTGATGCTGCCTGATCTCTGCCTCTAACGTGGGTTCTGCCTCGAATGCTGCACTCGAGGTATGATACAAGAAACCCAGACTCAACTGCTCAAACTCCTCGCATAACTCCTGAGGCATCTGAAAAGCCACGGCCATGTTAACATAGCTCTTCCTGCTCAGAGCATCCGCTACAACATTGGCCTTGCCCGGATGATAGTGAATCTCCAGGTCATAATCCTTGACCAACTCTAGCCATCTTCTCTGCCGCATATTTAGCTCACTCTGAGTGAAAATATACTTGAGGCTCTTATGATCGGTGTAAATATCACACCTCTGCCCAAACAAGTAATGCCTCCATATCTTCAGAGCATGCACAACTGCAGCTAACTCCAGATCATGAGTGGGATAATTCAGCTCGTGCCGGCGCAGCTGCCGCGAAGCATAAGCTATAACTCTGCCTTCCTGCATCAGAACGCAACCTAGACCATCCCTCGAAGCATCACAATACACTGTGAACCTCTTGCTCTGGTCTGGCAGAGTAAGGACTGGCGCCGTAGTCAGCCTCTTCTTCAGCTCCTCGAAGGCCTGCTGACGCAAATCAGTCCAAGAGAAATCCACACCCTTCTCCAGCAAGGAGGTCAAAGGCTTCGCAATCTTGGAGAAATTCTCAATGAACCTCCGATAATAACCTGCTAAGCCCAAAAAAGAGCGAACCTCCTTCACTGTCTGCGGTACTACCCAGTTAAGCACATCCTTTACCTTCCCGGGGTCCATAGCAATACCTCCCTTGGAGATAACATGACCGAGGAATGGAACCTTATCAATCCAGAATTCGCACTTGCTGAGCTTGGCATACAGCTTGTGCTCTCTGAGCCTCTGCAACACAAGCCTCAGATGTTTCTCATGCTCTGCTTCTGACTTGGAATATATCAGGATATCATCAATGAATATCACCACAAAAGTGTCCAGATAATCCATGAAAACCTTATTCATCAGATGCATGAAGAAAGCCGGAGCATTGGTCAAGCCAAAAGACATGACTGTATACTCGTATAGCCCATACTTGCAAGTGAATGCCGTCTTCTGGATATCCTCAGAACGAATCTTCAGCTGATGATAACCCGAACGCAGATCAATCTTCGAGAATACACAAGCACCCTGAAGCTGATCAAAAAGATCCTTGATACGAGGCAATGGATGCTTGTTCTTGATGGTGACTGCATTCAGATCCCGATAATTGACGCACATTCTCTTCGCGCCATCCTTCTTCTCTACAAGCAATACAGGAAAAGCACAAGGAGAGAAACTACGACGGATATAACCCTTGGCTAGCAACTCATCGACAGTCTTCTTAACTTCCTCATGCTCAACGGGAGCCATACGATAGGGCCGCTTAGCAATAGGAGCTGTGCCAGGCAAGAGATCAATAGAAAACTCAATGTCGCGATCAGGCGGCATACCTGGCAAATCATCCGGAAAGACATCCGGGAACTCGAACACCATGCGAATACCATCCGTGGGTCTAGTCTCCATCTGATGAAGAAACCCAGAAGGCTCTGTGGCACCAACAGTGACCTCCTGACCATCCGGTGCTGACAGAAGAACCATCCTCTGAGCACAATCTATCCGGACTCCCCACTTAGCAAGAGTCTCCATCCCGAGAATCACATCAATGCCCTTGGCGTCTAGCACCATCAGATTTGCACTGAAATCTACCCCCCTTATGGCCACACTGACTCTGGGACAAAAGATATGAGACCTCAACTGCCCTCCCGGTGAAGATACTAACATGCACCTATTTAATGTGCTAGTAGGAATACCATGATGCTCAACAAAAGACTGGGTGATGAAAGAATGCGTAGCACCAGTATCAAAAAGCACTGTAGCAGGATGGGTGTTGACCATGAACGTACCAATAACCACGTTAGGAGCCTCGGCCGCTGACTCGGCCGTCACGTGGTTTACCCTGCCCTGAGCTGGGGCCTTGGGCTGAGCTGCACGCCCGTGCTGTCCTGACTGTGCCTTCCGGGGGCAGACGTTGGCGTAGTGCCCCGGCTCACCGCAGTGGAAGCACACTCGTGGAAGTGCAGCGGCCTGCTGCCCGGCAGGAGGAGTGGGCGCTCCCTGCCTCTGAGCTGGTGGAGCCGGAGGCGTTGGAAGCCTCTGACCCTGTCCCGCCTGCTGCTGCTGAGGACGAGGCGGGTACTGCTGCCGCTGCAGGTACTGCTGAGGCGGCCTCTGCTGCTGCTGCTGCTGCTGTGGATGCTGATAGCGGGGATGAGTGTTGTTGCCCGAAGAGGATGGAGCCATCTTCCTCTTCTTATCCTCAATCTCCCGGCGCTTACGCTCGGTGTTGAGGGCAGCATCAACCAGCTGGTTGAAGTTGTCGAAGCGGTGGTTCAGCAGCGCATACTGGATGTGATCATCCAACCCTTCCTTGAAGTACTCCTGCTTATCGCTATCACGAGCGACATCAGCAGGGGCATAACGGGCCAGCTGAAGGAAACGGTCACGGTACTCCGTCACCGTCATCGATCCCTGAAATGACAACCACAGATAACAAGGATAGAAATCGCTCAATATGTCAGACTTACGGAAGGCGATCAAGGATAGATCGAAGCTCAAAAGAAATTGCCGGGAATCCCATTTAATTTTACCTGCTTAAGGGTGCGGAACTCCTTCTGCTTCATCTTCATAATTCCCTCAGGAATGTGATGGTTCCTGAAGCGCTCGCGGAACTGGACCCAGGTGAGAGAGTCGCGGTCCTGAGCCGGGTAGGATTCCCACCAGTCAAGAGCGGAGCCTCGCAGCTGCCCTGCTGCGTACAGAACCCGCTCCCGGTCGTCGCACTACGCAACAACCAACTGGTGCTCCACCGAACGAAGCCAGTCGTCTGCCTGGAGTGGGTCCGTGGCGTGAGAAAAGGTCGGGGGATGACCTCTCAGGAAATCCGCACGCCGATCACGGGGCTGAGGCGGCGGAGGAGGGGGTGGCTGGGCGTGGATATGCTGCAAGGCCTGAACGGTATTGTTCAGGGTCGCCATCATCTGCATCTGGAGCTGGAAGAACTGCTCCGGGGTCAGTGGTGGTGGCATCGGCAACGGCTGACCAGTACTCTGGTTGTTCTGCTCCTGCTGGTCAGAACCGGAACCGGTGCGCCTGGTGTTCACCATCTGATTGCAACGAACGAAATTTCATGAGAACGAGATATTGTGCAGCTGCGGAAATGAAACTTCAGAAGGATATGACAGAGAGAAAGGAATATAGGTTTTACCCCCAACGATCTAACTCGAATTTTATTATTTAGTTCAAGTTGGGTTAGGTCGATTTGCATGAACAAGTTTAACTACCAGACTATGCAATCAACCAAAATCCAAATCAAACATTTGCACAATAACAGACATTCAATATTCACAACTTAGTCGAGTTTATCACACCACTCGACTAGCACACTCGTTCTAGAGTATTTTCATCGGGACAACCTAAGCTTATAAATTACAGGATTAGGCGACCCAGGCCAACGTCTACGGAAAACTCAAGCTATTTCTCAGAAAAGACAGGAGAGATAGCAAATCAAGGGCTTAAGACTCCAGGAATAGAAACAGAAAATGATGGTTGAAGATTTGCGGAAGCAAGGCAAGAGAAAAGAAGCCCTAAACTCGTCCAATTCTATCTAGGCTTCGTCCTACAGTCGACACGGCTCTGATACCAATCTGTCACACCCGATTTATAAGAACATAAATCCAGCAATCATATATGCGCCAGGATCAAGTCACGCATATATATACAACAGATTATCAAGATATCACAACACATGTCACGAATAAAAACGTATGAATTACAAAATGAATATCTTTATTACAACTGAATCAAGAATCAGTTCAAGGAATGCGGAAGCGTAAAATGAATACATGAAGAGCTGGGCGCCACAGGGACGTCGACTGGGAGACAAACGCCTAGAAGTCGTCGAAGCCGCTGACGTAGTCCTCCACGTTGCCGGGCACTGAACAGCAGTCGAAGATTTCCGAAATAGAACAGAAGAGTGGAGAGGCAAGTGTGAGTACAAACTCGTACTCAACAAGTATAACACAAACTATGAGGCTCTAGGCTAGCTGACTCAACTGCATTAGCTTTTAGTCTTGGTAAATTTTATTAAAGCTAGTTACTACAAGTGGATGAATTACCATAACCCAATTGCATAAGAAATTAATCAATATTAATTAAGAGCTACTGAGAACCACCCAAACCAAAACCACCCAGGGAAACCTCCCTAATCAAAGGTTGATAACCCCACTAATCAAAAGGAGGATCTGGGCCGCTCATGACTGTGAGCACAGCTGATATATCAGTTTAACACTCTCGAGAGGTTGCACAACTTTACCCACAAGTCGTGAGCTACGCTAGTTGTTCATCACACTTCCTTAGGTGAGATGGCTAGCAAGCACACTACGAGACCGTTACAAAGGTTCACGTTGGTAAGGTGTAACCGCTAAGGATTCTGGATCAGCGACGATGGGGCCCACCTCCGGGGGTACAAGACACACAGCACAGACCAAGCCGGAGGAGCAGGGACCATTGAAGCTTACCACCCCTCTTGCCCACGCAGGTAAGTTACTCCCGAACCAACACGACCTAATTAGTAAGTCAAGACCGTCCCATTCCAGTCTTGTGGTTGCGCGGTTGTCCCAGGTTGTCGCTCTATGAACCGGTTCTTATGGAGAGTGGCTAACCAAGCACTAAGCACCATGCTGGCCCCCTAAACCAAGTTTCTAACAAAACCATCTTTTAAGGAGACGTGAGCCGCTCAAGCACACAGCACAAGGGTCACTCTCAGGATTAAGTTGCATAAGACCATTAATCAAATTAATTAACAAGGACCAGGTGTGTTATAGCGCAGCAACCTAGCACAACTAACCAAAATGCAACCCAAAGGATATATATATATAGGATATAAAGTGGCTAGAAAATCCTTATAGGCATACAGTATTAAAATGCAGTATGAAATTGTATTAAAAAGTGATAGAAGGTTTATGTTATACTTGCCTCCCTCGAAACTCTCCTGCTGCTGCTCAAACTACTCAGAAGATGGCGGCTCCTGGTACTGGTCCAAAGGCTCCACGTCTACTCACGATCGCAACGCAAAAACAGGGTCCGGCATATACACATACATGCAAACAAGGACAAAACATAAGAAACAGTACAGCATTACATAGAAACAGCACACAAAACTATTCTAAAGCTATTCTACGCATTACAACGATCGCGTGGATATAAAGAACACCTAAAACGGAGCTAAGACGCGAAAACTACGCTTGAAACAAGATCCAGGGACCTTTTTGTGAGAAAAACAGAACTTCCAGGGGGTTCTGTGCGCAAACTGAGGACCTAAATGTAATTAAAGCATAGACTCAGGGGTTAAACGCTAAAACTCATGGCATGGACGGCGGGTTCAAAAACCGGAAAGCTCAGGAGGGTCCGTGCAAGATTCTGGGTCGTTCTGGGATTATTTCTCAACTAACTAGGACTGCGGCTTGATTCCAGGAAAACGCAGGGACTCTTTAGCAAAACTACCAGCGCTGACCGGTACGCGGCTCCTTTGACTCGCGCGTGGGGCTGACTTGGGCCACAGGATTTGCATTGGACGGCTCAGGGAAATAAAGAGGGCGTCCGGCGGCGGTGTGGCGACGCCGGCGGCAGCTGCCGCGGCGGCGCGGCTCGGGACTCGCCGGAGCTCGGCATTCCCGCCGCTCCGGGGGCCAAAGCTTCATGACTTCAAGCTAGGGAGCACCACTGAGGCACGGGGAAGTGATCTGGGGCTACGGCTGGGCCTAGAGGGGCTCGGGCTTCGCGCGCGATGGTGAGGGGCGGTGGACATCGCCAGCGAGCGGCGTTCTGGTCACTGCGGAGGTCTAAATGCTACAGGGTCTAGCGCAACGCGACCAGGGGGATTATGTGCTGCTCACCGAAGCGTCGTGGGGGCCGGAGACGCGACGGAGGATGGTCGTCGACGATGGCCGTGCGGCGGAGGCGGGCGGCGCTCGCGGAGGAAGCTACTGCAAGGGTGGCCGGGGTCCTTGGCTGGTGTAGATCGGCTCCGAGGACTCCTGTGGAGGTGCTCAAGGGGTTAAGGGGGACCCACGAATGCCGGCGGCGATGAATTGGAACGGCGGAGCGGCTCACCGGCGGCGGCTTCGTGACGAAATCCCGTCGATACGAAGGCGTCGGATCCAATTGCTAGGCTTGGGGAGCTTCGGGATGGCGAGGGGAACCGGGCGCGGAGGTCGTGGCGGTCTGAGGCACGGCGGAGCGCCCGGACCACGGTGAGGCCGAGGGCGTAGCGCGGCGGAGGAAAAAGGAGCGGCGGCGCTGGAGGTCCTCAGTGGCGGCTAGGGTTAGGGTTCAGAGGGAGGGGTTGGGGCTGCTCTTTGTAGTGCGGCGGCGCTACCTGGGCGTGCGGGCCTGGAGCAGGGGAGGTCGCCGGAGATCTCGGAGGGGGGGCCGTTACGCCGGGGAAGAAAGAGGAGGGGGGAAGAAGGGCGCTGACCGGTGGGACCGCGCTGCCAGCGAGAGGAAGGAGGGAGAGCGGCTGAGGGGGAGCTGGCTCGGGCTGGGCCACGGAGGGAAAGAGGAGAGAGGGGAGGCGCGGGGCTGAACTGGGCCGGGGCACGGCCCACGCGGGGAAAGGGAGAGAAGAGGAAAAGGGCCCACGGGGGAGAAAGAGGGGGTTTGGGCTGTTGGGCTGCTGTTCTCTTCTCCTCTTCTTCTTCTTTTCTTTTCCTTTCCTACACTCAAGCTATTCAAACAATTCCATTTGAATTCAAATGAATTTGAATTCAAACTCTATAAACTCAACACGAATAAAACCAATGCTCCAGCATGAATGCACAAGCAAGTTGATCCTTTGATAAATTTTACTTTCTTGCGTTTTAAAATTACTTTAAATGCAAGGTAAATTAGGGAAAGCCCTGGAAAATTTATTTAAGCCCAAATAAATTCATTAAAATTTAAGGAAATTACCTTAGGGTGTTACATAGACTCACCTTCGTGTGAGGTAACCTTATTTGATCCTGTATCGGTGGTTTATCGGGACGCTACCCGACAGACCAAGGGATTGTACCGTTTGAAGTACGTTGGAGCCCTCTGGAGTGGACTCGCGTGCTTGAGCCAGTATAATTTAGTTTGGTTCTGCCACACAACCCACGTGGCAAGAAGTTGGGGAACAATGACTCGGAATATGAGAAAGTCATGCACAAACAATGCCCGATACACCTGAAGTCACGGCACACGCTCTTCGAGTGTGTCACCATCCGCAAATCACTCAATGCACCACCCCTCCCTCAAGCTGCAAAGTGTTAAGACAAGGAGGATGATGAAGGAGGTGACAAGTCGGGGGTTCAAGACTTCCAGGATCCGAAGAGCGTCGTTAATGTCATCTTCGGCGGAGATGGCGGATTCCCATCCAAGCGTGCGCAGAAGTTGACCCTGCACGAAATACTCTCTATGGAGCCGGCCACGACAAGGACTCTAAGATATAGAGAGGTCCCGATCTCCTTCTCCAGGGAAGATCAATGGACCAGCTTCTCTGAGCCGGGAAAATTCCCGTTTGTCCTAGACCCTGTCGTGGCGGGCTCACAGCTCACCCGAATACTCATCGATGGCGGGAGCAGCCTCAACCTACTCTTCGCGAGTACTCTAAAGAAGATGGGACTGGATATCTCCAAGATGCTCACTCCCAGCAAAGCTTCTTTCTACAGCATTGTCCCAGGTAACGCGGCTACACCACTCAGGTCAGTGGTCCTGCTAGTCACCTTTGGGACGAAAGACAACTACCGCACCGTGTACATCAAGTTCGAGGTGGCGGATTTTGACTCGTCATACCATGCCATCCTTGGCAGACCGGCACTAGCCAAATTCATGGTTGTGCCCCACTACGTCTACCTGCTACTCAAAATGCCAGGCAAGATAGTTGTACTCACACTCCATGGTGACCTGAAGAAGTCGTACGACTGCGACCAGGAGGCAATCGAGTACGCCATGACATCACACGTGCCAGAGCCATCTGCAGAAGTACTCGCGGCCGCGTTGAAGCTGACCAACATAGAGATGGAGATCTCCAACCAGCGGCCCAGCTAGTCGAGGGTTAAACCCAACTCTAGCAACGTCGGCATTAAGGCCATCCAGCTGCAAGAGGGTGACCCGTCCAAGACCGCTTTGATCGGGGGCGGCTTAGGTGACAAATAGGAAAGCGTGCTCATCAACTTCCTTAGAGCTAATCAGGATATATTCGCGTGGAAACTAGCGGATATGCCAGAGGTGCCTAAGGAGTTGATTTAGCATTGCCTAAAAGTCGACCCTAAAACCACTCCGAAGAAGCAACAACTATGACGCTTCGCCCTCGACAAGAGGGAGGCCATCAAGAAAGAACTAGCAAAACTACTCGTGGCTAATTTTATTAAAGAAGTGTACCACCCCGAGTGGTTAGCTAACCCTGTACTAATCTTGAAAAGGAATAACAATGAATGCAGGATGTGTGTGGATTATACTGATCTCAATAAACACTGCCCGAAGGACCCCTTCGCGCTCCCACGCATCGACCAAGTCATCGACTCTACGGCTGGTTGCGTCTTGCTCTCCTTCCTCGACTGCTACTCGGACTACCATCAGATAGCACTCAAAGAGGAAGATCAGATCAAAGCAGCGTTCATCACCCCCTTTGGAGCATACGCATACACTACAATGTCATTTGGGTTGAAGAATGTGGGAGCCACCTATCAACGGGCCATCCAACTATGCCTTGTAGACCAGGTACACCGCAACATTGAAGCTTACATGGATGACGTGGACATCAAGACCACATCCCACGATGAGTTCATCAATGACCTCGAGGAGACTTTCAACAGCTTGCGATGGTTTCGATGGAAGCTTAACCCGACAAAGTGTGTCTTTGGCGTGCCTCAAGGCAAACTACTCGGGTTCATTGTCAGTCACTATGGGATTGAAGCAAATCCAGAGAAGATCAAGCCATCACAGCCATGGATTCTCCAAAGATGATCAAGGACGTCCAGAAGCTCACAGGCTCCATGGCAGCGTTGAATTGATTCATCTCCTAACTTGGAGAAAGGGGACTACCCTTCTTCAAATTTCTCAAGCTCCACGACAAGTTCAAGTGGACCGAGGAGGCAAACCACGCGCTAAAGATCTCAAGCACCATTTGCAATCGCCACCTATCCTGACGGCTCCCCAACCAGGCGAGAACCTGCTACTCTACATCGCTGCGACTACTCACGTTGTCAGTACGGCAATCGTGGCAGAATGATAGGAAGAAGGCCATGCCTTCGGGGTGCAGCTACCAGTTTACTTCATCAGTGAAGTCCTCTCTGAATCTAAGATTCGTTACCTAATGATTCAGAAAATACTTTACGGTATACTCGTAACTTCCAGGAAGCTTCGCCACTACTTTGACGCATACAACATCCTGGTGGTCTCCGACTTCCCATTGGCGGATATCCTCCACAAGCGAGATGCTACCGGGCGCATCTCCAAGTAGGCAGTGGAGCTGGGAGCCCTCACACTCAACTTCAAGCCCCGAGCAGCCATCAAGTTGCAGGCACTAGTCGATTTCATGGCGGAGTGGCGAAAAAACCAAGTGGAAGCCCCAACCAACCAGCCAGAGCATTGGGTCATGTATTTTGACGGCTCACTCAAGCTTGGTGGTGGTGTTGCAGGAGTCCTTTTCGTCAGCCCGAGAGGAGAACAGCTCAAGTACGTATTTCAAATACTATTCGAGGTCTCCAATGACGAGGCCGAGTATGAGGCATTATTGCACGGGCTATGCCTGGCAGTCTCCCTGGGCATCAAGCGACTACTCATCTATGGGGACTCCTTACTAGTGGTTCAATAAGTCAACAAGGAGTGGGACATCAACAAGGATACCATGAAGGTCTACATTATGGAAATACGCAAGCTTGAGTAAAAGTTCTCGGGGCTGAAATTCACCATGTGGTTCGCGACAACAATGTGGGCGCGGATGTGCTCTCCAAACTGGGTTCTGATCGAGCCAACATCCCACCGGGAGTTTTCGTTCACGAGTTGCATCACCCTTCCATCAGGGCACCAGACTCAAGTTCCATAGCCCAGGGTCCTAAGGAACCCGACCGAGATGTCTTGATGATTGAGATCGACTGGAGGGTGGCCTTCATCGACTACATCCAGGAGCACAAACTACCCCCCCGGCGTCGACCCAAAAAGCGCTGAAGCTACTTGCATCCTACAGCGCAGCAAAGGGTATGTTCTAGTCGAGGGTGATCTGTACAAGCGTGGATCAGCATCAGGCATACTCATGAAGTGTGTCAGCATGGAGGACAAAGAAATACTCCAAGAGATTCATGAAGGCATGTGCGGGAACCACGCTGCTTCTCGCATACTAGTCGGCAAGGCGTTTTGATCTGGTTTCTACTGGCCAACTGCTTTGGCAGATGCCGAAGCACTTGTTCGCCGGTGCAGAAACTGCCAATTCTTTGGCAAACAGCTCCATGTGCGGCTCATAACCTCATAACTATACCACCTTCATGGCCGTTTGCATGCTAGGGCCTGGACATGATAGGACCCCTAACAACTGCGCCAGGAGGTTTCACACACGTGTTGGTAGCCATCGACAAGTTTACCAAGTGGATCGAGTACAAGCGAATCGCAACGCTCACTGCAGATTGATTGGTTACTTTCATTTGTGGCATCTTACACCACTTTGGCTTCCCCAACACCATCATCACAGATTTGGGATCCAATTTCCACTCGCATCAGTTTTGGGATTTTTGTGAACGCAGCTCCATTGAAGTCAAATATGTTTCGGTGGCTCATCCGCGGACCAATGGCCAAGTTGAGCGCGCCAACAGCTTGATTCTTGATGGATTGAAGAAAAGACTCTATGATGAGAACAGCAAAAAGTGCGGCACGTAGATCAATGAGATCTCATCAGTAATCCGGGGGTTTCGCACACAACCAAGCAAAGCCACGGTACAGTCACCTTTCTTTCTTGTATACGGGTGTGAAGCTATATTACCAGCTGATGTGATGTGGAAGTCTCCACGACTGGATATGTTTGAAGAAGGCGAGGCTGACACTACATGACATCTCGAGCTTGACTCAGCTGAGGAAATTTGATGCAATATATTGTTGCAGTTGGCCCGCTACTTACAAGGAGTTCATCATTACCATGACTGAAATGTTCAATGACGCTCTTTCAACGTTGGAGATATGGTTCTTCGCCGAATCCAAGATGATACCGGATTACGCAAGCTCAATTCGTGATGGGAAGGACCTTTCATTGTGCATAGAGTTACAGGCCTTGGATCTTATCGCTTATAGTACCCTGATGGCCAGGAGGTACTAAATTATTGGAATATTGAGCATCTACGTCGTTTTCATCCTTGATCAACTGAGGACATCTTTTATTGATGCCTGGAGATGGATACTTCCAGTACAACTCCATTTTATCGGTTTACGACTGGTACTACACGCAAGTTTGCTGAAGGGGTCTCGCTCCCGTACTTGCAGTAACTAATTACTAGTTTTCGACTAGTCTCATGGGTTACTGAAGGAGCTTTGCGCTCATATTTTCAGTACAACTCTATTTTACTAGTTTACAACTGGTACTACATGCAAGTTTGTTGAATGGGCCTCGCTTCCTTATTTCCAGTAACATATTACTTATTTTCGACTTGTACACTATGTTATTGAAGGGGCCTCGCTCCCATGACAAGAAGTTTACTAGTTTACGACTGGCTCTGCACATGTTCGACTACCTCGACTACTTGTCTTGACTATAATCCTAGTCAGGATCGACTCCGACTAGATGCCTTCATCGAGTGTTCAAGCACCAGCGGCTACTTGTTCAATGCCTGGACTTGGGGGCTAGCACCACCGTTCTGCTATGTCTACTTATCATCTAGCTCCTAGCTCGGGGGTTTGATGCGACAAGGCACTCAGCGTGCCTCAAGGGACAGCTCTCATGCTTACATGCTGGGCGCTGTACAATTACTCGACAATACCCGATCCAAGAGACTTTTTAAGATTTCTCTTGGGTAGATGTTTGTTAACCATTATTTTAGGAATTTTATTCCAAAATAAGGGGTTTGTTGAATCTATTACCCAGAGGACTTATTTAGTCATTGTCTCAGGGCACAAAAGTTGATTTGAGAGGTAATTTTGTGTGTTTTTTGGGATGTTATTTGTTTCACCTTTTTTTCAGGGAGCTCATCCCGAAAAAAGTGGTTTTCAAATTTACTACACCAATTTTCTCATGATCACCATCAAATCTTTGCCGTCATATATTGCATGCCACGATTCTTTGGATCCTTTATTCCAAAACTTGGGGATTTGGATTCAAGGCTTGAGGGCTGCGGGACACGTGTCATCAGCGACTTATTTTTCAAATTTGCTGGAAGATAAGGACAGAAGACTCAAGATTAAATTGACCCTCAGCCTGATTCTACGAGTCAACCTAATGCTCGGGGGCTACTCCATATGGAGTGCGAGTTTAATCGCACCCCATATAAAGAAGACTGGACAACTACATGGGGCATGAGCACCTCACAGCCTCGACGTAGCCAAGGAAGTATTCGGAGGACACCTTCTGGATGAAGTTCGGAAGAACTTGAAGACTCCTTCAGAAGTACTCGGATGCTTGCAGAACTCGGCTACGAAGACCTCGGGGGCTTGTCAGACCCGGGCATACAGGACTGTCTACATGATACACTTCTCCTAGTATACGAGATGGGACATGGCCCATGCTCTACATCTGTTGTAACTACTCGTAATGCAATAGGATTGCTCGTACAGTAGTTAAATTAGTCGGACACGGTAGGAAACTACCCGAGAAGTACTCAGTAGGACTCCTGGGCTAGTACCCGACTAGAACTTCCATGTAAACCTGTCCCCCCAGACTATATAAGGGCGGACAGGGAACCCCTCAGGGACAATCATCATCAAAGGCAATACAAACCACACAGGACGTAGGGTATTACGCTCTCAGTAGCCCGAACCTATCTAAAACCTTGCGTTTCTTTGCACCTTCGAGTTCCTAATCTCGGCGACACCCTACCTATAAACTAATCACCTCGGAGGTATCCCTCGGTGGGCGTGATGGTAAAACACCGACACTTGGTCAGGCCAGGTAAAAGAAAAGGGATGGGACAAGGACCGGGGTCATGGGCCAAAATTGTTGGGCTGGCTCGGCCGGCCCAAACAGCTCGGCTTGGCTTGGCTCGGCCTACGGCTAGCAGGCCAGCTCGGTGGATCAACTCATGGGCCAGCTCGGCTCTGCAGCCCAGCCCATGGGGTCTTTGGCTTCTCTCCCTCTCTCTCTCTCTCTCTCTCTGACAGAGCGGGCCTAGGGGGCGGTAACATATGAAGCACTGTCCATGCAGTGTCGAACACATGGATGTCATTTCTATAGTGAACGGTAATGTATGGGGATGTTTTCGTAAGTGCTGGCACGAAAGGTTCAATTTATATTCTGTCAATCTTCTACAGTTACGCTAACCACGATTACGTAAGCTAAGAACGGTTAGAAAAATTCAACTATTTAATATAAGGAGAGATGTATTATGTATGCCACCGAAATTAACCACGTAAGACCAAAGCTATTTGACAATTTTTTTGCTTTGTGAGGATGAATAGGACGTGCATGCATCAAGATCATACATGAAAATTGAATAAAACATTATCCTGGTTTTATAAGGGAGTAAGTTGCACTAGAGCACGTTTGAGCACTCACTTAAGGGTTATCTAGAAATCTGTCTTTTTCTGCCATATCTAGATAGAAAATTTAATTAGGCTTAGGGAATGACCTTATCTGAAGAGAAGCTCAACAGGGAAGTTGCTTCAAATTTTGCCCCCTTTCTGCTGCTAAATTTTGAGAATTTTTGAACTAGTGCTCAGTGGGCAACAGTAGAAACTTTAACACCTCAGTTTTCTGCTTGTTTCGAGCACTCCTGTTACAAATAATTCTTAGACCTTCTTAGTGAAGTTTTCTGCAGACGCATTCAATATCAAACTTGTTGCAAACTTACTTAATCAGCTACTATTCAAATTTGGAAATTTTAGCTGAGTAGGTTTTCCCTGGTGATCAAAATACTAGCAGTCTATTCACTGAAAAACAACCAAAATAGAAAAGCAGTTGAAGATGTAGTTGAAGTGGTCGAAGATATAGTCGTAGTAGTCAGTGGTGTCACTGAAGCAGTCGGGAATATAGTCGTAGTGTCGAAAAAGCAGCCGTACTAGTCAGAGATGCAGTATAAACAGGCCATGATGTAGTCGTAGTAAATGGAAGTGTAACTGAAGCAGTGGGAGATGCAGTTGATGTAGTTAAAAATGCAGTGTAGTCAAATACATAGTCGTAATAGTCAGATATGTAGTTGAAGCAGTCATAAATGCAGTCGAGGTAGTCAAAAATATAATGTAGTCAAAACTGTAGTCCTAGTAGATGGAGGTGCAACTGAAGCAGTCGAAGCCGTAACATAGTAGTCATACATATAGTTGAAGCAGTCGGAGATGCAGTCGATGTAGTCAAGGATGTAGTGTAGTCGAGATGTAGTGGTAGTAGTTGGAGGCATATTTAAAGCAGTCGGAAATGGAGTCGAGGTAGTAAAAGAATGCAGTGTAGTCGAAACTGAAGTTGTAGTAGATGAAGGTACAGTTGAAGCAATTGGAAATGTAGCCGACGTAGTCGTTGATGTAGTGAAGCTGTCAGAAATGAAGTCAAAAAAGCCGTAGTAGCAGTCAATGTAGTCAGAGATGTAGTCTTTGTAGTCAATGAAGTAGCCTTAGCAGTGGAAATGTAGTCGTGGAGGAAAGAATGTAGTTGAAGCTCTTAGGGATAGAGTAGAAGTAGTCGAGATGAAACATGGTAGTCGGAGGTGTAGTCGAACTAGTTAGAGATGTAGTAGTCGGAGGTATAGTTGAATACCAAAGTTGCAGGCTACTAAATTTCCTAGTCACTGCCAAAATTTGAAAGGATTTGGATGAACAAAATGAGAGTTATGAATTTTCTTGCAACCAGTAGTATTCTGTCCACAGTTTATCTATAAATTCTTGAGTTCTAAATCTTCCACACTTATGACACTCAGCCTTGGTGGTATTGTGGATTCTCGAATTTATGAAAAATTTGCACATTCCAGATGGTTCAAGGGACCCGCAACACCCCAAACGGTTTTGGTGCTAGTGGTAGTGGACAACCGCAGCAGCCGCCACCACCACCCAACATGGCTGAAGTAATGACCGCCCAGACCGAGTTGCTCTGCCAGCTTGTTCAAGGGCAGCAAGCATTTTAGCAATTCTAGCAGCAGTGGGGTGGGCACAATGTCCACCAATAGGCTGCTGGCTACCTGGACATCTTGAGCACTAGCCCCCTCTATTTCACAAAACGGAGGAGCCTTTGGATGTGGACGCTTGGATTCGCACAATCGAGTCCAAGTTTTCTCTACTTATGGTGCCATGTTCCGAGGCAAATAAGGCCCATTTTGCTGTGCAACAACTTCGCGGTACCGCGCGACTTTGGTGGGACAACTATTTCGCCATGCTCCCAGCAGATCATGTTGTCCCTTGGGAGGAATTCAAGAATGCATTCAAAGCCCACCATATTCCAGAATGGCTTATGGAGAGGAAATTGAATGAATTTTTAGCTCTTACTTAGAGTACCCGCACTGTACTCCAATCTGCCCAGGCTTTCAATAACCTTTGCCAGTACGCGTGCTATCACGCTGACTCCGATGCTAAGAAGCGTGAACGCTTCCACAGAGGTCTTAGTACCAAACTCAAGGACCGCTTAAACCCCATCAAGGTAGACACTTATAATGAGTTGGTCAATCTGGCAATCACTCAGGAAGACTGTATCTTAGCTCACCGTGCTGAGAAGAAGAGGAATGCACCAGCTGGACCCTCTAGTGCCCCGCCACAGAGGTATCATTTGGTGCAGAATGCTACTTCCAAAGCTCCTCAGAAGGCCCCTCAGCAAGAGCGTTGGGTTTTCAAGCCCCCACAGCAGCAGGGTGTTGCACGACCCCTTATGCCTCAGCAGACGGGCCCAAGGCTGATTGCTTAACAGCCAGCTCGTCTGAGCAACACAAATTGTTGCTTTAATTGTGGGAGTTCTAGCCACTTTGCACGAGAATGCCCCCAGCCTAGGCAGCCAAATCAAGGGCAAGTTTCTAATCAAAACAATAAGAACAAGGGCAAAAGACAGATTGTTCGTGTTCAGCAGGGAAGGATCAATTTCACTACACTAGCTAATCTTCCACAAGGTGCACCAGTGATGACGGGTACATTCTCTATCCACAACAAGCCTGCAATTATATTATTTGATTCTGGTGCATCTCATAGTTTTATTAGTGCAAAATTTGGTGCAAAAGTGGGCTTCGATTTTTGTCACACAAAAGAATCATACATGATATCAACACCGGATGGTAAAATTGCTTCCAACCAAATCATAAGGAACGTACCGATCAAGTTGGGTAGTAAAACTATCAAAACCGACCTCATCCTTTTGGCACTTGAAGGCATGGACATTATTTTGGGGATGAATTGTATGGCTCTGCATGGGGTTACATTAGATATTTCTTCTTGAGCCGTGGAAATAAACTCACCCAGTCACGAAGCACTGCTCTTTACCTACCTTATTGGGAATGCATAGATTCCTGTGCTTTCACGATGGAAGGAGTCAAACCAAAAGATATTCCAGTGGTGTGAGAGTATGCTGATGTTTTTCCGGATGACTTGCCAGAAATGCCACCAGATAGGGACATTGAGTTCATTATCGAACTGCAGCCAGGCATTGCACCTATCTCAAAAAGACCCTATAGAATGCCACCAAGGAGTTGGCCGAATTGAAACTACAACTGCAGGAACTTTTAGATAAAGGTTTCATTCATCCCAGTGCATCATCTTAGGGTTGCCCAGCCCTATTCGTGAAGAAGAAGGATGATAGTTTGTGACTGTGTGTGGACTACTGACCTCTCAATACGGTGACAATCAAAAGTAAATATCCACTTTCCCGTATTGATGTTCTCTTCAATCAATTAGTGGGAGCTGGAGTCTTCTCAAAAATTAATCTCCGCTCTGGCTATCATCAAATCAAGGTTCGTCCATGTGATATCCCTAAGACTGCCTTTTCCACACGATACGGGCTATATGAGTATCTGGTCATGTCTTTCAGGCTCACAAATGCTCCTACCTATTTCATGTATCTCATGAATTCGGTATTCATGCCCGAACTTGACAAGTTCGTTGTGGTTTTTATTGATGACGTCCTTATTTATTCCAAAAATGAGGAAGATCATGCTAAGCACCTGCACATTGTTCTCTAGCGTCTTAGAGACCATTAGCTCTATGCTAAGTTTTCCAAGTGTGAATTCTGGCTGGATAGTGTAAAATTTTTGGGCCACACTATTTCTAGCGAAGACATAGCCGTTGATCCTAGTAAAGTGCAAGAGGTGATGGATTGGAAACCCCCACCTCCGACCATCAAATTCGCAGTTTTCTTGATTTAGCTGGTTATTATCGCCGCTTTTGTTCCGAACTTCTCCAGAATTGCTAAGCCTATGACTGAACTATTGAAGAAAGAAGTAAAGTTTGTGTGGAGCGAGAAATGTGAAAAAGCTTTCCACACTCTTCGGGAACACCTGACTACAGCCCCAGTCTTAGCTCAACCCGATAACACCAACCCATTCGATGTCGAATGTGACGCATCTGGCACTGGTCTTAGTTGTGTGCTTATGCAAGATAACCGAGTTATTACCTATGCTTCACGAGCTCTTCGACCTCATGAGCAAAATTATCCAACACATGATCTCAAGGTAGCAGCTGTCATTCATGCTCTAAAGATATGGAGATACTATCTTATGGGCACTCATTGCAATATCTACACCGACCATAAAAGTCTCAAATATATCTTCACCCAAGCCGATCTGAATATGAGACAAAGAAGATGGCTGGAATTGATCAAAGATTATGATCTTGAGGTACACTATCACCCAGGAAAGGCTAATATAGTTGCAGATGCGCTAAGCCACAAGGCTCATTGCAATTGCTTGACTGCATAATTCTATTATGGAACATTATATCATGAGATAAGGAAACTCAATTTGGAAATGATTCCCCAAGGCACTTTAAATCATATCTCTGTTGAACCAACCCTTCAGGATCAAATCATTATGGCACAATTACATGATGAAGGTGTTAAAATCATCAAGCAAAAACTCTCTCAAGGAGAGGAGAAATATAAATGTTTTCGCCAAGACAAAAATGGAGTTCTATGGTTTGAATCTCGCATAGTGGTTCCAAAGAATCATGAGCTCCGAAAACAAATTCTTGACGAGGCACATTTTTCCAAGTTCTCTATTCACCTGGGTAGTAGCAAAATGTATCAAGATCTTAGGCAAAACTTTTGGTGGACTAGAATAAAAAGGAAAATTGCCAAGTATGTCTCGGAATGTGACACATGTCAGAGGGTTAAAGCTAGCCACTTGAAAGTAGCCGGTACACTTCAACCCTTGGCTATACCATCACGGAAATGGGAAGATATAAGTATGGATTTCATTGTAGGATTGCCTAACACCTTCGAAAAGCACGATTCCATATGGGTTATCGTGGATCGACACACCAAAATGGCACAATTTATTCCGGTACACACTACCTTCACTGCTAAGAAATATACTGAGATTTACCTCGATCGCATCGTTTGCTTAAATGGAGTACCCAAGATGATTATTTCAGATCATGGTGCTCAATTCGTAGCACGTTTTTGGGAACACTTACAAGCTTCTTTTGGCACCAAACTGATTTGAAGCTCAGCTTACCATCCTCAAACGGATGGGCAAACCGAGAGAGTAAATCAAATACTTAAAAATATGCTTAGAGCTTGTGTCATCCATTATGATAAAATTTGGGACAAATGCTTACCCCTAGCAGAGTTCTCATACAACAATAGTAATCAGGCAAGTTTGAAAATGGCACCATTTGAGGCCTTGTATGGATGAAGGTGTCGAATTCCTTTGAGTTGGTCCCAAACCGGAGAAAGTAAAATATTTGGACCAGACTTGGTAATCGAGGAAGAGGAAAAAAGTAAGAGTAATACAGGAGAATCTAAGAGTTGCATAGTCTAAGCAAAATAGCTATTTTGATGAAAGAAGAAAGTCTTTGCAATTTGAAGTTGGTGATCATGTCTACCTTCGGGTTTCACCAACCAAGGGTGTGCAAAGGTTTGGAGTGAGAGGGAAGTTAGCTCCCTGATATGTTGGTCCTTATGAAATCACCAAAATTGCGGACCTGTGGCCTATAGAGTGGGACTACCCCCTCCGCTTGCAGCCATCCATGATATCTTTCATATCTCTCAACTCAAGAAGTGTATTCGAGTTCCAACAGAAATTGCTAAACAAAAGGAAATATTGGTAGAATCGGACCTCTCTTATATTGAATATCCTATCAAAGTTCTTGATCAAAAGGAAAGGGCCACTAGAAGAAAAGTGGTTAAAATTTATAGAATTCAATGAAGCCATCACAACGAAGAGGAAGCCACATGGGAAACTGAAAGCTATCTAAATCAAAATTTCTGCGGTTTTCCAAATTCGCCCAAAAGATACACACACTTTCCACAATAGGCGTACTTATCCGAATCTCGGGACGAGATTCTTTTTAAGGGGGGAAGGCTGTAACACTCTAGTGTTTAAAATCCTAAGCAACAAAATCTAAATATAGCATCATACATAATAACCCAAAATCATTAAAACAATGCATCTAATTATGTGTGTGCATATGCATGTGTATGTGCATGTGTATATATGTGTGTATGTGAGATTTTTTCTTTTGTGTTTATAATCTTTCATCACCACATTTCATGACAATTGTAGTATAAGAGCACACTCATATTTTAGTACCTTACAATGTGTACTTCAAAACACCATTTGCAAATTCAAAAGTTAACACAAGAAATGACTAGCAATTCAAATTATAGTAGTCTTGAATTTAAAATAACTTTTAAAATGTGGCTCAAATGAACTTTGGGCTAAAACAAAAATTGTAGATTTTAAAATTTCCTACAACTTTTGTGTTTAGAGTTTTTCAAGTTTCTGTTCAAAATTTTGAGAAAATTTATTTGAATCCCAGCCTTTCTCTCTCTCTCTCTCTCTCTCTCTCTCTCTCTTCTCTCCCCTCCCCTATTTTGTCCCGTCGAGGGGCAGCGGCCGCCGGCCACCTGGCCGACGATGCCTACCCGGCAAGCCACGCCAAGGCGTGATCCCCAACAAGCCCCAACCAGACACAGACCAGGCCTGCTGTCGATGATTTGTCCCGCCCCGTATCCCGCCCCTGCCAGCTCGCGCGTGCCACGGGGCCATCGATTCCTGACTGCGCCTCCCTCCGTTGTGTCGCACCCAGCTCCTCCTCCCCGTGCGCGCCTATAAAAGGGCTGCACCGAGCCCCTCCTCACACGCGCTTGAGTACCACCACCACCCTGCATTAGTGCCACCACTTGACCTCACCGTCGAGCCCTACTGTCCGCCTCTCCTCCGCCCAAACTGAGGCTCTAAACGGGTCGCCCTCGACCTGCTGGTACTCCCCGATTTCCCCACGCCGCCCTCCCTCGTTGGACCAGCGCCACCCAATGCTCGCATCATGCCGGAGCTCCTGCTTACCGCCGGCAGCCCAAATCCAGCCACCCCAGCCCCAATCGAGCACCCCAACAGGTTTCCCTCGACCTTCTCGTGCTCCCCCAACCCTTTTGTCAGACCCGGGGCCACGGGACTGGGTACATGACGTAGTTTAAAGAGGTTTAAGAGATTAAGTCTGTCTTATCTCTTATTTACCTCGTTTATCTCTTATTTATCCTGTTTAAATAGGAGATAGAGCTAACCGATACAGAGGGAATCTACTCGAGATATGTTCTGGTACGATTCCTCAGCTGGTGTTGGTTAGTATCTTTGTAACCCTGGCCTCTCGGATATATAAGGGAGGTCAAGGACCCCTCTCAAAACACGATCTCTAGGTCATTCTACACCAAAAGCAATACAAACCACCATACAGGACGTAGGGTGTTACGCGTCTTGCGGCCCGAACCTGTCTAAGCTTTGTGTTCCTTGCACCTTCGAGTTCCTGATCTCGACGTCTCCTCACCCAAAACTTACCACCTTGGGTATATCCCTCGGTGGGCAGCCGGTTAAACACCGACAGCTGGCGCGCCAGGTAGGGGAGCGCATCGAAGATCCACCGGCGAGCTCGATGGCATCTTTCAAATTCATCAGGTCAGTTCCCTCCATGGGTACGACATTCGTTTTTGGCTCGTGGGTCTGCATTGCAGATGGTGTGGGCAATTTTCAGCGATTCCTCGTCGACATGAGGCCAAAGACCTTCGCTGCGGATCCTCGCAGCGACCTCGACAAGTTCGTCGACGGGCTCGACAACTTGCCGCTCCATGCCTCCGCAACAAAGATCGAGGCGGAAGCTGCTCCAGGCTAGACTTCATCCAGTGTTGCAGCAACCTCCCATAGGTTGGACTCGTTTCAATCTAGGGATCTGCATAGCCGATCCCAACTCGTTTCATGCAAACCGGCCACTGATCTTCAGGAGGTCAACGTCTCTGGGTCCCTCTCCATGTTAGAGAAAGACCTGGACTTTCTGCTCCAGGATGGAAAGCCAGAAGCCACCGCGTGTCGGGGGGCTTCGGGTTGTTCTAGCGCTAGTGATCTGGTGATCACCTCTTTGCCGGAGGGGCGCATCGTGCATTGGAAGGGCATGGTGCTCTCTGATCTACTCGAGGCAGAGGGTCGACTTGTGGCTCACCTCGAGCCCTTGCCCTTTCAAGAGGGCAGGCCGTTGGCTACCGCGGCAGAGGGGTCGACTGAACTAGTAGACGCAAGCTCTCATGAGCTTTCCTCCCGCCAGGTGCTAATGGTGGAAGAAGGCGAGGACGATGGGGATCTTCCTATCGTCAACTTTGAAGCGATCTCCGAAGATGAGATCACGGCCAACGCCGGCAACGAGAACGACGCCGATCGTGAGGCACGGAGGGCCAGGAACAGGGCCCGCACAATCCGGCGGAGGAGGGCCAACGAGCATAGGCCATCTATGCATCGCGAGCTTGACCCTGAGTTTGCTGCTGTAAGTGAACGAGGTTTCAGGACTCCGGTGGCCAACATCGCTAGGGTGACGGCCATCCTCGAGCGTAGTCATGATCCGGACATGCGTCAAGCACTCCTTTATGCGCAGAGGGCTTGGATCCAGTTGGATCAGCACAACCCGGCGTCCACCATCAGGGAGGAGCGCATGGGTGAGAGTCGGAGCCAGGCTCACAGCCGAACGGCTGGCAGCTGTCCTCGACATCAGCTTAGCAATGACAATACTCGCGGGAGCCAGGCCCCTGGCGGGAGGCAGCAGCCACCGCAAGGGGGTCATCCGCAATAGGCCAATCATCGACTTCCTCCAGAGGACCTGCGTCAGCACATCAATGAAGGCCATGACGCGCGGACTGTGATCTCCTCCAGGCGCAAGGTCCGCAAAGAAGTCGAAACTGAAGGTACTGACTGTAGTGACCGATTCCCTACTTTTTCTGCATGTTTCAGCAGCTACAAGTACCCGGAGGGCTTCAAACCGATCGGCATCACCAAGTACGACGGCAAGCAAGCCCCTCAGCAGTGCCTCCGTTGCTACTCCACGGCCATTGAGGTCGCAGGGGGGTCAAATATCACCAAAGTCATCTACTTCCCGATGGCTTTGGACCCTGTGCCGCTCACTTGGTTGGAGAGCCTCAGCAACAACTCGATCGACTCCTGGGAGCGCCACAAGAAGGTCTTCATCGACAACTTCCAGGGAGCGATTGCTCGTGCAGGTACTCATCATGATCTTGCTCAGTGTAAGCAGGAACGTAACGAGCTACTGCGGTCCTAGACACGTCGCTTCTTCGACGTCCGCGCCACCATCGCGAACATCTCGGAGGACGACATCATCGATTGTTTCTACAACGGCATCACCGACCCAGGCATCTACAGGGATTTCGGGTGGAACAGGCTGAAAACTGTTGCGGGCCTTCGTGATATGATGCACAATTGGTCCGAATAGGAGGAGAAGATGCGGGAGCGGTTCCCGCGGCGTCAAGATAGCAATCTGAGGCGCCCAAACGACAACCGCAATGACAAAGGCCTGCGGGACTTTTCGGGTCCACCCCGGAAACGAAAGCCAGATGATATCATCGCGGCTATCGATCGTCCTTCGCGGGGCAAGAAGTCGACGACGCAGGAGGAGTTTGAGAAGCTCCTGCAGAAGAAGTGCCCGTGGCACCCAGGTGCCAATCATGCCGCCATTGACTGCTACCACCTTCGGAGAACATTCACCAACGTCGGTGGTGGAAAGAAGAACAAGAAGCCTGCGGACAAAGAACCCGAGGACGATGATCAAGAGGACCACGGGCGCAACCCGAAGTTTCAAGACGCCTCGAAGGTCGTCAACGTCATCTTCGGGGGAGGTGAGGATTTTGGTTCCCGACGGGACCAGAAGCTGCTTCTCCGGGAGATTTTGTCCGTCGAGCCGGCGGTACCATGACCACTCCGTTGGTCGGAGGTCCCCATCTCGTTCTCTCATGATGACCAGTGGATGAGCTTTTCGGAGCTCGGTAAGTTTCCCTTGGTCCTGGATCCTGTGGTGGCGGAGGTCAAGCTCACCAAGGTCCTCATCGATGGCGGGAGCGGGCTCAATCTCATCTTCGTCAGCACTCTAAAGAAAATGGGCCTGGATTTCAAGGACATGCTGGTTCCCAGCAAGTCCCCCTTTTACGGCATTGTCCCAGGTAACACGGCACACCCGCTTGGTACGGTGGTCCTCCCAGTCACCTTCAGCACGCGGGAGAACTATCGTACCGAGTTCATCAAATTCGAAGTGGCTAACTTCGAATCTTCTTACCATGCAATATTGGGTCATCCGACACTCGCCAAGTTCATGGCAGTGCCGCATTACGTCTATCTGCTTCTTAAGATGCCAGGACTAAGTGGAGTACTCACCCTCCGTGGTGACTTGAAGAAGTCATACGACTGCAATCAGGAGGCGATCCAGTATGCTTCGACTACTCACGTGCCAGATGCTTCGGGAGAAGTACTCGCGGCCTCGCAGCAGCTTTCCCAGTCCGGGCTGGAGATTCCCTCCAAGAAGGCCAGCAAGTCGAGCATCCAGTCGACTGATGACGTGGCCCTCAAGACAATCCAGCTTCAGGAGGGAGATTCATCTAAGACCACTGTCATCGGCGCGGGCTTAGGTGACAAATAGGAACTCGCGCTCGTCAGCTTCCTTCGGGCTAACCGAGACATATTCGCGTGGAAACCAGCGGATATGCCAGGGGTGCCCAGGGAGTTGATCGAGCCTGCTTTGAATGTACACCCGAAGGCTACGCCTAAAAAGCAACGCCTGCGAAGGTTTGCCCACGATAAGCGTGAGGCCATTAAACGAGAGATCGCTAAACTTCTCGCGACTGGATTCATTAAAGAAGTAATCTATCCAGAGTGGGTAGCGAATCCCGTTCTTGTAAAGAAAAAGAACAATGAATGGAGAATGTGTGTTCACTACACTGATCTCAACAAGCACTGCCCAAAGGACCATTTTGGGCTGCCGCGCATTGACCAAGTTGTCGATTCGATGGTTGATTGTGTCCTTCTCTGTTTTCTTGATTATTACTCAGGTTATCATCAGATCGCGCTCAAGGAGGAGGACCAAATCAAGACTGCATTTATCACCCCGTACGGGACTTATGCCTACAAAACCATATCCTTCGGGTTGAAGAATGCAGGAGCAACCTATCAGCGTGCGATCCAGATGTGTTTCGCGGATCAGCTGCATCGGAATGTTGAAGCTGATGTGGATGACGTAGTCATCAAGACCAGGGAGTCCAGTGACTTGATTGCAGATTTGCAGGAAACATTTAGCAGTCTGCGCAGATTTCGGTGGAAACTCAATCCTACCAAGTGCGTTTTTGGAGTACCTTCAGGGAAATTGCTCGGGTTCATCGTTAGCAACCGGGGCATCGAAGCCAACCCTGTAAAGATCACGGCCATCACTGATATGGAGGCCCTAGCCACAATCAAGGATGTGCAGAAGTTAACAAGCTGTATGGCGGCCCTGAACAGGTTCATCTCCCGACTTGGGGAGAGAGGACTACCCTTCTTCAAGCTCCTAAAGCGCCAAGATAAGTTCCAATGGACGGAGGAGGCTGAGCGGGCCCTGCAGGATCTGAAACATCACCTTCAGTCAACTCTGATCCTTACAGCACTATTGCTAGGGGAGGATCTACTACTCTAAATCGCGGCAACAACTCACGTTGTCAGCAGTGCTATTGTAGTCGAGCGAGGTGAGGAAGGCCATGCGTGTGGAGTGCAGAGGCCTGTCTATTTCGTCAGCGAGGTCCTCTCCGAATCCAAGGTACATTATCCAGCTGTTCAAAAGCTTTTATATGCAATCTTAATCACACCAAGAAAGCTACGCCATTACTTCGACGAGTACAAGATCACTGTGATCACGGATTTCCCGTTGGCGGATATTCTTCATAATCAAGATGCCACGGGGCGCATATCCAAGTGGGCAGTGGAACTGGGGGCTTTGTCAGTCGACTTCAAGCCACGCACTGCAATCAAGTTAGAGGCTCTAGTCGACTTCATGGCTGAATGGAGGGAGAATCAAGTCCCAACTCCAGTAGACAAGCCAGAGCACTGGACCATGTACTTTGATGGGTCCCTCAAGCTCGACGGCGGTAGTTGTCGGTGTTTAACCGGCTGCCCACCGCGGGGTATACCCAAGGTGGTAAGTTTTGGGTGAGGGGACGCCGAGATCAGGAACTCGAAGGTGCAAGGAACACAAGACTTAGACAGGTTCGGGCCGCACGGAGCGTAACACCCTACGTCCTGTATGGTTTGTATTGCCTTCTGTATTGAATGACCTAATGATCTCCTGTTTTTAGGGGGGTCCCTGACCTCCCTTATATATCCGAGAAGCCAGGGTTACAAAGATGCTAACCAACTCCCTCCGAGGGATCACACCCAAACTGATCTCGAGTAGATCCTCTCTGTGTTGGTTAGCTCTATCTCCTATTTAAACGGGATAAACAAGAGATAAACAAAACAAATAAGAGACAAGACGGGCTTAATCTCTTAAACTTCGTAACGTGCCCAGCCCGGTGGCCCCGGGTCTGACAAGCCCCCGAGCTCTTCGTAGCTGAGCACTGCAGGCTTATCGAGTACTTTCGAAGCAGTCTTCGACTTCTTTCTGACGATTCGTCCTGAAGTCCTTCTTCGAGTACTTGCTTGGCTGCATCGAAGCTATGAGGTGCTCATGCCCCGAATTTTATTTCTGATATGGCGTGCGATTGCAAAATCGCACTCCATATGGAGTAGCCCCCGAGCCTTAGGTTGAATCGGAGAATCAGGCTGGGGATCCCGCTTGTCAGTAGTCTTCCTTACCCTTCAAAGAAATTTGAAAAATAAGTAGTCGATGCCACGTACCCCGCAGCCCCCGAGCCTTGAATCCAAATCTCACAAAGTTTGGAGATAAGGGTCCAAAAATCGTGGCATACAGGCTAAACAATGACACATTAATGAGGAAAACAAAGGACTAGACCAAAGATTCGAAAAACCCCTTTTTCCGGGCTTATTAGCCCTGAAAAAATGATTAATCAAATATGCCATCTAATCAAATCACCAAATGACCCCTCATCTTCGGATTAGTCCATGAAACGGCGCTTGACCTTCAGAACAGTAATTTTCCCCCACTCCGCTGGTTATTTAACCCCGCGATAACTGGAGGGAAAAACCACGCTTTCAATCTGCATTCCATCGAGAACCACCAAATTCCCCAATCCAAACCAAGCGCCGCCGCCTTCCCCCAAGAAGAGCTCCCACCCCGACCTCCCCGCCCCTCTCCCCGCAGCCCCCGAGCATCTCGTGGCCGGCGCATCGGAGATGACGTCCAAGAAGTCGGAGATCGAGGGAGTGAAGAAGGATGCGGAACCAACAACTGCGGAGTGGACACACAGTAAGTGCTCCCTCAACAATCTGAAAAAACTTGTTTCCGAGGGGTTGCTGCAAGAGAAAAATCTCGTCAACTGGCGCCCCTCTTTCCGTGAACCGTTCCCCATGGAGAATGTCGACGAAATCGTCACATTCTACCATTTTGCCGAACGGGGATTGGCCCTCCCCACTTGTTCTTTCTTCCGCGGCCTCCTTTACTACTACGGGCTTGAGCTCCATCACCTCAACCCGAATTCCATCTGCCACATCTCCATTTTCATCCACTTTTGTGAAGCATTTCTCGGAATTGAGCCCCACTGGGATCTATTCCGCTTCCTTTTCCGCTTGAAACCCCAACCGACCACGAAAAAACTCGCTGTGGTAGGGGGCGCCGGCATCCAACTGCGACAGCAGGCCGGCGAAAAATACCTTGCATATAAATTCCCCTCCAACCTTCCTGGGTGGAGATCCCTCTGGTTCTACATCGAGAACCATGCGCCCCCCCTGCCGACGAAGTCGAGCAAACCGCCCGTAGTGAGGGGGGAATGGAACCTTGAACCCTCCGGTATGGAAATGATCCAAGTCAAGGAGCTGCTGGAGGCCATCGACGCACTGAAGAGGGAGGGGGTGACCGGCGCCTCCGTCATGTTCTCCTTTTACAAGCGCCGCGTCCAACCCATCCAACAGAGATGTTGCCTGGGCTTCGAGTACACCGGCCCTGCTGACCCTTCTCGCATGTGCACAGAAGAGGTGCCAGATGAGGTCGCGCTCCAGCGGGTTCAGCGGGTGCTGCTGGACGTGAACACCATGCCGTACGTGCCCACCCTGTACTCCGCGCAACATCCGCCCCCGCCGGTAAGTGCTCGACTTCTTGTTGCCGAAGAAATCGACTACTGCGCCGATACTGAACTGAGGGACTTTCCGCAGGGACACTCGGAACTGTACTGCAGCTACCCGCCGCAGCCGGACCTCCCCCGAGCGTATCACCTCCTTCCTTCTGCAGTTACGGCGGCCAAGAGAGCTCGCCTTGCTGCGATCCAGAGCCGCAACGATGCCACCGAACGCGGGGTCTCGCCAGCGGGGGAAGAAGCCGAGGGAGGCCCGCGCCCTGTTGCCGCCGTTGCCACCAAGGCGGCTCGCCATGCTGCAGTTCAAGGCAGCAGCGAGTCCACCGGGTGCGTGGGCTCGCAGGCGAGTGAAGGGACCGTGGAGGAACCGCACGGGGACAACTCCTCCGATCAGAGCGTGGAGTTGACCGACGCTCTGCCACCGGTGCCGAAGGGCCAGCGCCAGGTGCGCAAACGCAAGGCTCAAGAAGTCGAGTCCTCCAGGTACGGAATTACTGTGTTGGCCAATTCCAAAGTTTCCATGGTGCTGAGAACTGACAGCATCCCCTTGCAGCCTCCCTGCTCCGCCGCCCGGGACAGAGCCCGAAGGGGTGGAGGCGGGCCCTTCTGCCGCCACGACGGTGACCATCGCCGTGTCGGGGACCCCTCCATCGGCCGATCAGACCCCTCCGTCCGCGGCGGGCGTCCCCCGTCGGGCCTGGCGGGTGAAGAAGGCTGCCAAGAAGAAGTCGACACTGTGAGTTTTGCCTCGATCGCTTGAAAAGCTTGGCCGCGCCTGCGTGAATAACCATGTTGTCGATGTCGCTAGGGCTGCAAGTGCGGTGCGACTCCGGCTGGAACCGGACAGGGCTACGGCGCCTGCCTCAGCTGCAGCAGCCCCCGAGCCCTCGGCGCCTGGGGGACCTGTACTCGCAGAGGCGGCCCCTGAAGCGGATGCGGGGCTCCCCGACTTGCCGCCTCCCGAGTCCCAACAAGGTGGAGCCGGGCCCGGTGGCGATGAACAAGTCGTGGCCCCGGAAGCGGATGCGGGGCTCCCCGACTCGCCGCCTCCCGGGTCCAGGCAAGAGGGAGCCGGGCCCAGTGGCGGGGAACAAGTCGTGGCCCCTGGTGCCGCTCCTACCAGTGGTACAGGTACGCGCTTACCCGCCCGCGGCTTGATGCCAGGGTCCGAGGGCAATATGGTGACTATTTCGTATGCTTGCAGGTGTCCAGCCGCCGCCGTCCGGGGATGCCGCCGGGCCCTCGGAGAGTCCCCGTGAGGTGCTGAGGACCGGGCCAGGGTACCAGAACATCATCACCACCGACCTGGTGGATGATCTTCTGCTAACGGCTGAGAACCTGGAGACCTTCAAGAGCACCTTCAAGGAGTTATACAACTTCTCCATGGTAGTACTCGCGTAAAGTTCCGGGTGTGTGCATTGGTGAGTTGTTTAGTACTCATTCTCCTCCTTTGGCGCAGCACGTGATTACCAAATCCCAGAAGAAGTCAGAGAAACTCCGCGCGGTTGTGAGCGACGCGCGGGAGTTAGGTGCCCTGCACAAGCGCATCTCCGAGGAGAAGACGAAGAACTGCTATCTGCAGCGCGAGCTGGACATGCTGAAGCAGGAAAGGACTCGAGAGACCTGGCTGCTCAAGAATGACCTGAAGAACCTTGAAGCGGCCAACTCCGAGCTCCACCAACGGGTCAAGGAGCAACAAGCAGAGTACCAGGAGCAGCTCAAGGCGGAAAAGAAGGCGCACCAAGGTAGGCCCCCGCTTCCCTCGAGTACTTTTCCTTAGTGATTTCACTTGCTTGCTGAAACATCTTCACCACAGAGTTTAGGAAAGTAATAAAACACAAAGAGGAGCTGCTTACTGACGTGAAGAATATGCTGTATCGTCGTACAGATGAAGTCGAAAGGCTGCAGAAGGTGATCGACGACACTGAACGGCAGTTCGTCGACTGCCTTTAGCAAGTCAAAGCGCTGGGCGAGAGGGACGAGCAGCGGCGCAAGGAGCTGGAGGACCTCCAGGGAGCCGCCCAGGAACTGGTGGACATGGTGGACCCGCCCGAAGAAGGCGAGGCCGGCCTGCGGCCCCTGCTGGGACGGCTCCGTGAAGCCCCGAAAAAGATGCTCAAGTTCTTATCCGAAGCTCCAGTCGCTTGCGTAAGCAACGCCCTTGCGTACGTCAAGTCCTTCGTGCCGACCGCGCAGCTGAGCATCTTCGCGCAAGGGATGGCGGCGGACTGCTCGGACGAGCGGTTCGAGGAGTACCTGCAAGAGGCCCAACCTGTAGCAGAACAGATTGTACATAATGTACTGCAGGATTAGGGTGTATGAGGCACTTAATCATTCTCTTATGTAAATGCTTCCCTTGACATCTCTACGTATTTGCATGTCTTAGCTGAATTGGGATCCAGGCTTACGAGACTCAAGTAGAGACGCGTCCTTGGGTGCAACGACCCGAAGAGCAGCTAAAATTCGTCTAACAGAGTAGCCCCAACTCGATCGAGCGGGTCTAGACCTGTTAGGGAAGAACGCGAGCATCGTCGCGGGGGTGCCGTGCGTAGGGCGAAAAGTTAGGACTAGCTCGAGTGCGGTGACTCTGATTGTAGTCGAAAACGCTCGTGCTTATGAGCGTGCTCCGTAAGCTGGGTGAGACCCGGGCGGACGGATCGAGCTTGTTAGGAGCAGGTGCGGTCGTTGCCGTGTTTTGGCCATTCTTTTGGCAAAAACATGACTGTTCTGAGTGCAGCCACTCATGATGTAGTCGAGGTGGCTCTTTATGCGAGCCTTTCCAACGCGCTGTTTTTTAGCCAGTCGAGCGGATCAACTGAGTTGGACAAGGTGCGACTTCAGTCGCGTGCGACCACATAAGGTCGTGGCGGAACTCGATATATCGAGGAGTTTTAGCCGGAGCGGATGGTTCGACAAAAAATGAAGTCGATAAGTTGTGAATGTAGTCATAACTTTATTCACGACGAGTAGCCAGCTTACATGAGAGTTTCGCCCGTGGCCGTGGCTGTTGTCGCCGGAGAAGGAGTGTTCAACCCGAATATTGTGGCTCGAAGCCTCCAATATGGATCGAGGAAAAGAGATCTTCAAGCCCCCGGGGAATTCGGATATCACCGGGCATTTGCTTACGGGTAGAACTTACGCAGGTGTTGGACGTTCCAGGAATTTGGGATGTCCTGGCCTTCGGGGCACTGTAGTCGATACGACCCTGGCCGTGTGACCTGCTTGACGACGAACGGGCCCTCCCACCTTGAGTTGAGCTTGTGTAGGCCAGATTCGTCCTGGATACGACGCAAGACCAAGTCGCCAACACTGAATGACCGCTCCTTGACGTTGCGATCATGGTATCGGCGGATCCCCTGTAGGTACCGGGCTGACTGGACAAGAGCGGTGCAACGAGCTTCCTCTACAGAGTCGAGCTCTAACTGCCGCGCCTCGTCCGCCTCGCCTTCATTGTACATTTCGACCCTCGGGGACTTCCACATGATATCGGCTGGTAAAATGGCTTCGGATCCATATACGAGGAAGAAAGGTGTTTGGCCTGTGGCTTTGGACGGCTGAGTCCGAAGCCCCCAGACTACATGCGGCAGCTCGTGTACCCATTTTCCTCCCTTCTTGCTGTTCTCGTCATATAGCCGCTTCTTGAGGCCGTCGATTATCAAGCCGTTCGCCCGCTCGACTTGTCCATTGGCCCGCGGGTGAGCAACTGAGACATACTTAACTGCGATGCAGGCATTCTCGCAGAATTCCCAGAACTGGTTGGCCGTGAAATTTGACCCCAAGTCCGTGATGATGGTGTTGGGGAAACCAAAACGGTACAAGATATCTGAGATGAAATCAACAACCCGGTCTGTCGTGAGCTTGGCGATTGGCTTGTACTCGATCCACTTCGTAAACTTGTCGATAGCCACCAGCACGTGGGTAAAACCGCCTGGCGCCGTCGTGAAGGGCCCGATCATGTCGAGACTCCAACAAGCGAATGGCCAAGATGGCGGTATAGTGGTGAGGCTATGGGCCGGAACATGTGTCTGTTTGCCGAAGAATTGACAATTTTGGCACCTGCGCACGAGATCCTCCGCGTCGGTGACTGCGGTGGGCCACCAGAAACCAGCCCTGTACGCTTTCCCAACCAGCGTTCTTGATGCCGCATGGTTGCCGCAGACGCACTTCATGAGAACTCCTGACCGAGCGCCACGCCTGTAGAGCTTGCCTTTGACCAGGGCGAAGCCCTTGCTCCTTCGCGATATGCGTGCCGCTTGTGCACTCTTGGCGTCGATTCCCGCCGGTAGCCGTTGGTCTTGAATGAAGTCGATAGGCCGCTCGCCAATCCTCCCCCAGCATCAGAACCTCTCGGTCGGGTTGTTGGGGACCCGAGTCGATGGTTACCGGCGGAGAAGGCTTGATGGATGGCTGAGCGAGCTCCTGGACGAAGACTCCCGGTGGGACTTGAGCGCGTGTTGACCCCAGTTTGGACAGGATATCTGCACCAACGTTGTGTTCTCGTAGCACATGGTGGACCTCCAAGCCGGAGAACTTGCTTTCCAGCTTGCGCACTTCCTGAACGTATGCCTCCATCGTCTCCTTGTTGCAATCCCATTCCTTATTTACCTGCTGAACGACAAGAAGAGAGTCGCCATATACAAGTAGTCACTTGATCCCTAGTGATATCGCCAAACGAAGCCCGTGAAGCAAGGCTTCATACTCGGCTTCATTGTTGGATACCGCCCACAGGATCTGAAGGACGTATTTCAACTGCTCACCTCGTGGGGAGATAAGCAAGACACCAGCGCCCCCGCCGTCGAGCTTGAGGGATCCATCAAAGTACATGGTCCAGTGCTCTGGCTTGTCCACTGGGGTTGGGACTTGATTCTCCCTCCATTCAGCCATGAAGTCGACTAGAGCCTGTGACTTGATTGCAGTGCGTGGCTTGAAGTCGATTGACAGAGCCCCCAGTTCCACTGCCCACTTAGATATGCGTCCCGTGGCATCTTGATTATGAAGAATATCCGCCAGCGGGAAATCCGTAACCACAGTGATCTTGTAGTCGTCGAAGTAATGGCGCAACTTCCTTGATGTGATTAAAATTGCATATAAGAGCTTTTGAACTGCTGGGTACCGTACCTTTGACTCAGAGAGGACCTCGCTGACGAAGTAGACGGGCCTCTGCACTCCAAACGCATGGCCTTCTTCGCCTCGCTCAACTACAATAGCGTTGCTGACAACATGGGTTGTTGCCGCAATGTAGAGTAGTAGGTCCTCTTCTGGTAGCGGAGCGGTGAGGATCGGAGGCGACTGGAGATGAATTTTCAGGTCTTGTAGGGCCCGCTCGGCCTCCTCCATCCATTGGAATCTGTCTTGGCGTTTTAGGAGCTTGAAGAAAGGTAGTCCTCTCTCCCCGAGTCGGGAGATGAACCTGTTCAAGGCCGCCATACAACCTGTCAGCTTCTGCACATCCTTGACTATGGCCGGAGCCTCCATATCAGTGATGGCCGTGATCTTTACAGGGTTGGCTTCGATGCCCCGGTTGCTGACAATGAACCCGAGCAGTTTCCCTGAAGGTACTCCAAAAACGCATTTGGTGGGATTGAGTTTCCACCGATATCTGCGTAGACTGCTAAAAGTTTCTTCCAGATCTGTGATCAAGTTATCGGACTCCCTAGTCTTGATGACCACGTCATCCACGTAGGCCTCGACGTTCCGGTGCAACTGATCCGCGAAACACATCTGGATCGCGCGTTGGTAAGTTGCTCCCGCATTCTTCAACCCGAAGGACATTGTTTTGTAAGCGTAGGTCCCGTACGGGGTGATGAAGGCAGTCTTGATTTGGTCCTCCTCCTTAAGCGCGATCTGGTGATAGCCTGAGTAACAATCGAGGAAACAAAGAAGGACGCAGCCGGCTGTTGAGTCGACAACCTGGTCAATACGCGGCAGCCCAAAATGATCTTTTGGGCAATGCTTGTTGAGATCAGTGTAGTCGACACACATTCTCCATTCATTATTTTTTTTCTTTACAAGAACGGGATTCGCTACCCACTCTGGATGGATTACTTCTTTAATGAATCCAGCCGCGAGAAGTTTAGCGATCTCTCGTTTGATGGCCTCACGCTTGTCGTGGGCAAACCTCCGGAGGCGTTGCTTTTTGGGCGTGGCCTTCGGGTCTACATTCAAAGCATGCTCGATCAACTCCCTGGGCACCCCTGGCATGTCCGCAGGTTTCCATGCGAATATGTCTCGGTTAGCCCGAAGAAAGCTGACGAGCGCGAGTTCCTATTTGTCGCCTAAGCCCGCGCCAATGACGGCGGTCTTAGACGGATCTCCCTCCTGGAGTTGGATCGACTTGAGGGCCACGCCATCAGTCGACTGGATGCTCGACTTGCTGGCCTTCTTGGAGGGAATTTCCAGCCCAGACTGGGAAAGCTGCTGCGCGGCCGCGAGTACTTCTCCCGAAGCATCTGGCACACGAGTAGTCGAAGCATATTGGATCGCCTCCTGGTTGCAGTCATATGACTTCTTCAAGTCGCCACGGAGGGTGAGAACTCCACCGAGCCCTGGCATCTTAAGAAGCAGATAAACATAGTGCGGCACTGCCATGAACTTAGCTAGTGCCGGACGACCCAATATTGCATGGTAAGAGGAATCAAAAGTAGCCACCTCAAACTTGATAAACTCGGTACGATAATTCTCCCGCGTGCCAAAGGTGACTGGGAGGACCACCGTGCCAAGCGGGTGCGCCGCATTACCTGGGACGATCCCGTAGAAGGGAGACTTGCTGGGCACCAGCATATCCTTGAAATCCAGGCCCATCTTCTTCAAAGTACTGACGAAGATGAGATTGAGCCCGCTTCCGCCATCGATGAGGACCTTGGTGAGCTTGACCTCCACCACCACGGGATCCAGAACCAATGGGAACTTACCGGGCTCCGAGAAGCTCGTCCATTGATCGTTGCGAGAGAACGAGATGGGGACCTCCGACCAACGGAGCGGCCGTGGTACCGCCGGCTCGACGGACAAGATTTCACGAAGAAGCAGCTTCTGGTCCCTCCTGGAACCGAAATCCTCATCACCGCCGAAGATAACGTTGACGACCTTCGAGGCATCCTGAAACTTCGGATTACGCCCCTGGTCGTCGTGATCGTCATCCTCGGGTTCTTTGTCGGCAGGCTTCTTATTCTTCTTTCCACCACCGGTGTTACTGAACGTCCTCCGAAGGTGGTAGCAGTCAATGGCGGCGTGGCTAGCGCCCGGATGCCATGGGCACTTCTTCTGCAGGAGCTTCTCGAACTCCTCCTGCGTCGTCGACTTCTTGCCCCGCGAAGGACGATCGATAGCCGCGATAACATTATCTGGCTTTCATTTTCGGAGTGAACCCGAAAAGTCCCGCTGGCTTGTGTCGTTGTGGTTGTCGTTTGAGCGCCGCAAATTATTATCTTGACGCCGCGGGAACCGCTCCCGCATCTTCTCCTCTTGTTCGGACCAATCGTGCATCATGTCACGAAGGCCCGCAACAGTCTTTGGCCTGTTCCGCCCGAAATCCCTGTAGATGCTGGGGTCGGTGATGCCGTTGTAGAAACAGTCGATGATGTCTTCTTCCGAGATGTTCGCGATAGTGGCGCGGACGTCGAAGAAGCGACGCGTGTAGATCGCAGGAGCTCGTTGCGTTCTTGCTTGCACTGGGCAAGATCATGTCGAGTTCCTGCACGAGCGATCGCTCCCTGGAAATTGTCGATGAAGATTTCTTAAGCCGTTCCCAGGAGTCGTTGTGTTGCTGCCGAGGCTCTCCAGCCAAGTGAGCGGCGCAGGGTCCAAAGCCATCGGGAAGTAGACGACTTTGGTGATATTTGAGCCCCCTGCGACGTCAATGGCCGTAGAGTAGCAACGAAGCCACTGCTGGGGAGCCTGCTTGCCGTCGTACTTGGTGATGCCGATCGGCTTGAAGCCCTCCGGTACTTGTAGCTGCTGAAACGAGCGGAAAAAGCAGGAAATCGATCGCTACAATCAGTACCTTCATTCTCGACTTCTTCACGGGTCTTGCGCCTGGAAGAAATCACGGTGCGCGCATCGCGCCTTAATTGATGTGTTGACGCAGATCCTCCGGAGGGAGTCGATGATGGGCTTGTCGTGGCTGACCCCCTTGCCGGTGGCTGCTGCCTCCTGCCAGGGTCTGGCTCCCGCAAGCGTTGTCGTTGCTGGGTTTGACGTCGAGGACAGCCGCCAGCCGCTCGGCTGTGGTTCTGACTTCGACTTTCACCCCACGCTCCTCCCTGATGGTAAGCGCCGGGTTGTGTTGATCCAACTGGATCCAAGCCCTCTGCGCGTACAAGAGTGCTTGACGTACCTCCGGGTCATGGCTGCGCTCGAGGATAGCCGTAACCCTGGCGATGTTGGCCACCGGAGTCCGAAACCCCCGTTCGCTGACGGCGGCGAACTCAGGATCGAGCTCACATGCATAGATCTCCTACGCTCGTTGGCCCTCCTCCGCCGGATTGTGCGGGCCCTGTTTCTGGCCCTCCGCGCTTCACGATCGGCGTCGTTTTCGTCGCCGACGTTGGCTGTGATCTCATCCTCGGAGACGCTTCAAAGTTGTCGATGGGAAAATCCCCATCGTCCTCGCCTTCTTCGGCCATCAGCACCTGGCGGGATGAAAGCTCATGAGAACTTTCGTCGACTAGTTCGGTCGACCCCTCAGCCTCGGTGGCCAACGGCCTGCCTTCTTGAAAAGGCAAGGGCTCGAGGTGGGCCACGAGTCGGCCCTCTGCCTCGAGTAGTTTGGGGGCGTCATGCCCCTCCAGTACACCACGTGCCCCTCCGGCAGGGGGTGACCACCAGATCACCGGTACCGGAACAACCCGAAGCCCCCCGACACGCGGTGGCCTCAAGCTTTCCGGTCTGGAGTAACAAGTCCAGGTCCTTCTCAGACATGGAGAAGGACCCAGAGTCGTGAGCCTCCTGAAGGTTAGTGGCCAAATCGCACAAACCGAGTTGATATCGGCTGTGCTGGTCCTAGATTGGAACGAATCCAAACCAGGGGGAGTTGACACAATACCAGAAGAAGTCGAAGCTGGATCGGACTCCAACTCGATCTGTGCTGCGGAAGCGTGGAGCGGCAAGTTGTCGAGCCCGTCGACGAACTTGTCAAGGTTACTGCGGAGATCCGCAGCGGAGGTTTTTGGCTTCATGTCGACGAGGAATCGCCGGAAACTGCCCGCACCATCTGCGATGCAGACCCATGAACCAAAAACGAACGTCGTACCCTGAGAGGGAACTGATCTGATGAATCCGAACGATGCCATCGAGCTCGCCGGTGGATCTTCGACGTGCACCCCTACCTGGCGCGCCAGCTGTCGGTGTTTAACCGGCTGCCCACCGCGGGTATACCCAAGGTGGTAAGTTTTGGGTGAGGGGACGCCGAGATCAGGAACTCGAAGGTGCAAGGAACACAAGACTTAGACAGGTTCGGGCCGCACGGAGCGTAACACCCTACGTCCTGTATGGTTTGTATTGCCTTCTGTATTGAATGACCTAATGATCTCCTGTTTTTAGGGGGGTCCCTGACCTCCCTTATATATCCGAGAAGCCAGGGTTACAAAGATGCTAACCAACTCCCTCCGAGGGATCACACCCAAACTGATCTCGAGTAGATCCTCTCTGTGTTGGTTAGCTCTATCTCCTATTTAAACGGGATAAACAAGAGATAAACAAAACAAATAAGAGACAAGACGGGCTTAATCTCTTAAACTTCGTAACATGCCCAGCCCGGTGGCCCCGGGTCTGACAGTAGTGCTGGGGTTCTGCTTATTTCTCCATAAGGTGAACAATTGAAATATATCCTTCAGATCCTGTGGGCGGTATCCAACAATGAAGCCGAGTATGAAGCCTTGCTTCACGGGCTTCGTTTGGCGATATCACTAGGGATCAAGCGACTACTTGTATATGGCGATTCTCTTCTTGTTGTTCAACAAGTCAACAAAGAATGGGACTGCAACAAGGAGACGATGGACGCCTATGTGCAGGAAGTCCGCAAGTTGGAAAGCAAATTTTCAGGCTTGGAGGTTCACCATGTGTTGCGGGAGCACAATGTTGGCGCGGATATCCTGTCCAAAATGGGGTCGACACGTGCTCAGGTCCCGCCGGGAGTTTTCGTCCAGGAGCTCAAGTAGCCATCCATCAAGTCTTCTCCGCAGGTAACCATCAATGCGGGTCCCCAACAACCCGATCGAGAGGTTATGGTGCTGGGGGAGGACTGGCGAGAGGCTTTTATTGACTTCATCCGCGATCAAAGGCTACCAGCAGGAATTGATGCCAGGAACGTAAAGGCGGCACGCATCCTGCGCAGAAGCAAGGGTTTTGTCCTGGTCGACGGCAAGCTCTACCGGCGCGGCGCTCGGTCAGGAGTTCTCATGAAGTGCGTCACAAAGGAGGATGGCTACGACATATTGCGGGAGATCCACGAGGGCGTCTGCGGAAACCATGTGGCTTCAAGAACACTGGTGGGGAAAGCATACAGGGCCAGTTTCTGGTGGCCCACTGCAGTGATCAACGCAGAGGATCTCGTGCGCAGATGCCAAAATTGTCAGTTCTTCGGCAAACAGACTCATGTTCCAGCCCACAGCCTCATCACCATACCGCCATCCTGGCCTTTTGCTTGTTGGAGCCTCGACATGATTGGGCCCTTCACAACGACGCCAGGCGGTATCACCCATGTTCTGGTGGCTATCAACAAGTTTACTAAGTGGATTGAGTACAAGCCGATAGCCAAGCTCATGCCAGATCGGGTCGTCGACTTCATCTCAGATATTTTGCACCGTTTCAGCTTCCCCAACACCATCATCACGGACTTGGGATCAAATTTCACGGCCAACCAGTTCTGGGAGTTCTACGAGAATGCTTGCATCGAAGTTAAATATGTCTCGGTCGCACACCCAAGGGCCAATGGACAAGTCGAACGGGCGAACGGCTTGATAATTGACGGCCTCAAGAAGAGACTTTATGATGAAAACAGCAACAAGGGAGGCAAATGGGTGCATGAGCTGCCACATGTCGTCTGGGGGCTTCGGACTCAGCCATCCAAAGCCACAGGACAAACGCCCTTCTTCCTCGTATACGGATCCGAAGCTATTTTACCAGTCGATATCATGTGGAAGTCTCCAAGGGTCGAAATGTATAATGAAGGCGAGGCGAATGAGGTGAGGCAGTTCGAGCTCGATTCTGTGGAAGAAGCTCGCTGCACCACTCTTGTTCAGTCAGCCTGATACCTGCAGGGGATCCGGCGATATCATGATCGCAACGTCAGGGAGCGGTCATTCAGCGTTGGTGATTTGGTCTTGCGTCGCATTCAGGACGAATCCGGCCTACACAAGCTCAACTCAAGGTGGGAGGGCCCGTTCGTCGTCAAGCAGGTTACAAGGCTAGGGTCATATCGGCTACAATATCCTGAGCGTCAGGGTGTCCCGAACTCCTGGAACATTCAGAACCTGCGCAAGTTCTACCCATAAGACGATGCCCGGTGATAGCTGAATCCCCGGGGGCTTAGAAGATTTCTTTTCCTTGAATCAATTTGGAGGCTATGTGCCATAAGATTCAGGTTGTACATTCCTTCATACGCGCACGATGGCCGCGGTCACGTGCAAACACTTATATAAATCAACTTCTTGTCGTGAATGTTGCGGGGGCTACGGCCACGTTCATATCCATTTGACTTCATTTTTTGACGGAACCCTCGGTTTCATCCAACTCCTCCACATATCAATTTCCGCCGCGACCTTGGATGGTCGCACGCGACAGCAGTTGCATTTTCCCCAACATAATCGATTCGTTCAACTAGTTTATATCCAGTTTGTTGGAGGAGCTCGTACATAGAGCTACCTCGACTACATGCTGACTGGGGGCACCCAGGGTAGTCTCGTTTCTGCCAAGAGCACGGCATACCAGCGGCGATGCCCGCATTTGCTCCCAACAAGTCCGATCCATTCGTCCGGGTCCTACTTAACTCGCGGAGCGCGCTCATATGAGGAGGACCCTGACTGCATCTAGAGTTAACACACTCGGGGTAGTTTTGCCTTAAGCATGGCAATCGCGTGATGATGCTCGCGTTCTTTTCTAACAGTTTTCGACCCGCGAGTTCGGGTTGTGGACAGCTTGTTAGATAAGTTCCTACATGGAGCTATGGCTACCTCTAGGGTCGCTGCACCTAGGGTAGTGTCTACTACTTAAGCCTTGTAAGCCTGGATTCCAATTTAGCCTAGGGACATACTCAAGTAGAGACATCAAAAGAAATCATATATACAAGGAAGTGAATACTTGTTTTCAGTACCCTAATCCTGCATTACACTTTGAACTATACGTTCTGACACAGGTTGGGCTTCTAGGAGGTATCTGTCAAATTGATTCTCGGTGCAGTCCGCCGCCATGCCTTGAGCAAATATCTCCAGCTGCGCGCTTGGCAGGAAGGACTTCACGATTGCGAGGGCGTTGTTGACGCATGTGACAGGTGCCTCGGAGAGGAATTTGAGTACTTTCTTTGGGGCCTTGCAGAGACGCCCTAGCAGGGGCCGGGGGTTTGCTTCGCCTTCTTCTGGTGGATCCACCATGTCCACCAGCTCCCGGGCGGCCCCCTTGAGGTCTTCGAGTTCTTCGCCCAGCGTCTTGATTCGCTGAAGGCTGTCGACGAACTGTTGCTCAGTGTCGCCGATCACCTTCTGCAGTCTCTCGACGTCATCTGTACGGCGATAGAGCAGGTTCTTCACGTCAGTAAGTAGCTCTTCTTTACTCATTCAGATTCTCCTAAGCTCTGTGGTGGAAAGCTTTTCAGAATCCAGGTTGAGTCATATAGTGCAAGTACTCGAGGGAAGCAATGGTTTACCTTGGTGCGCTTTCTTTTGCTCCTTGAGCTGCTCCTGGTGCGCCTGCTTATGTGCCTCGAGCTCCCTCTTCTGTTCCTCGAGTTGTTGCTGGAGCTCGACGTTGACCATCTCAAGATGCGAGTTCTCCGTCCTCTCGTCATCAAGGCGTCTTCTCAGGGCAGCAAGTTCCTTGCGGTTGAAGGCAAGGGTCTTCAGTTCTTCTGCTTGTTTCTGAGAGTGGGCGATCACACTCTGCATAAAAAGGGAAATCCGGATAAGCAACTCGATATAGTCACTGGTAGAAAAGTGTTCAGGTCTTACCATGGCAAAGTCATACGCCTTCTTGAGGTTCTCTATATTGCCATCTGTCAGCAGCAGGTCACCCGCCAGGTCGGCGGCGACGGCATCTTGACAACTTGACTCGGCCAGCAGCAGCTCAACGGGTCTCCCGGAGGTTCCCGCGGCTTCTTCAATAGTTGGCTGCTGAGCACCTGCAATCATAAATATTCTCAGCATATAGCATACGGGTCCCGGTAGCTGGCCGGGGCGGTCAGATGCTCACCTGCGCCATCCGTAGGAGCGGTGCTGGGGGCCTCGACTTGTTTCTCGCCACCGGCCCCGGCCTCGACTTGTCGGAGCTCGGGAGGCGGCAGGTCGGGTAGCGTCGTGTCCGCTTCGGGGGCTGGCTCCGCGGGCGCTGACCCTTCTAGGGCCGATGGCTCGGGGGCTGACGCAGCTGTGACTGGCCCAGCGCTTGAGGATTCCTCTCGGGTCGAAGACCCGGGGGCTGGGGTAGTCGACGCTGGTGTCAGCTGGCGGTCCGCGTCACTTGCAGCTCTAACGTAGTCGAAGTCAGTTAACATACAAGTCGAAAGATCAAAATATTTGCTGTGCAACCAGAGGCAGACTTACAGTACGGATTTCTTCTTGATGGCCCTTTTCATCCGCACGGCTTGTTGTGGCGTTGCCGTTGCGGGTGGCGGGGCTTCACCAGCCAATGGCGCGGTCCCCGCCACGGCAATGGTAACGGCTGCGGCGGCCGATGGGGTTGTCTCTTCTTTCTCGGGCTCGGCCCGGGAGGAGGAACCGGAAGGGCTACAGGAGGACATCGTAAGCACGGCATAATATCAACATATGGTAATACAGTACGGCACACAACAAGTACCCGGAGGATTCGACTTCTTGCGCCTTCCGCTTCCGCCTATCCGATGACCTTGCTGCGCCAGCGTCAGAGCGCCGGTCAACTCCACGATTGGCTCGGAGGGGTTGTCCGGACGCGTTTCCTCTTCAGTTTCCTCCCCCGCCTGAGAGCTCACGTCCTCGGTGGACCCGCTGCTGCATTGAGCTGCAGCAATGCGAGCCCTCTTTGCCTCAACAGCGGCATTGGGGAGGAGGTGGTCTGGCCGGGGGATGTCGGGCCGCGGCAGATAGTTGCGATACAGCTCTGTGTGTCCCTGCAGAAGGTTCTTTAGTTAAGTTGTGGAGTAAAAGAGGATGTTTTCAACAAAAAGAAGTCGAATACTCACTGGTTTGGGCGGATTGCGCGCGGAAAACAATGTTGGCACATATGGCACGGCGTCCACGTCCAGTAACACCCACTGAACTCGCTGTAGCATGGCTTCATCTGGCAATTCCTCTGCGCACATGCGAGAAGGATCAGCGGGGCCTGTGTACTCGAATCCCAGGCGATGGCGTTGCTGAATTGGTTGGACGCGGCGCTTGAAAAATGCGAACATGACGGAGGCACCGGTCACTCCCTTCTTCTTCTGTGCCTCTATGATGTCCAGCAGCTCCTTGACCTGATCCATCTCCCCGCCGGAGGGTTCAAGATTCCACTCTGGCCTCACTACAGGTGGTCTGTTTGATTTCGTTGGGAGGTGGGGAGCATGGTTCTCGATATAAAACCAATCATTCTTCCACCCAGGAAGGTTGGAGGGGAATTTGTAGGTAAGATATTTGTTGCCGGCCTGCTGACGCAGTTGGATGCCGGCGCCCCCCACAACGGAAAGATTCTTTGATGTGGGCTGTGGTTTGATGCGGAAAAGGAAGCGGAAAAGATCCCAGTGGGGTTTGATTCCGAGGAAAGCTTCGCAGAAATAGATAAAAATCGAAATGTGGCAGATAGAATTCAGGTTGAGGTGATGAAGCTCAAGCCCATAGTAATACAGAAGGCCCCGGAAGAAGGAACAAGAGGGGAGGGCCAATCCCCGTTCGGCAAAATGGAGAAATGTGACGATTTCGTCAACATTTTCCATGGGGAAAGGCTCACGATACAAGGGGCGCCAGTTGACAAGGTTCTTTTCTTGCAGCAACCCCTCGGAAACTAGGTTGTTTAGATTGTTGAGGGAGCACTTACTGTGTGTCCACTCCACGGTCGAAGGCTGCGCCTCTTTCTTCTTCCCTTCGATCTCCGCCTTCTTGGGCGCCATCTCCGATTTGCTGGCCACGAGATGCTCGGGGCCTGCGGGGAGAGAGGCGGGGAGGTTGGAGCGGGAGGATTTCTTTGGGGGGATGGCGGCGGCGTTTAGCTCTGATCGGGGGTTTTGGCGGTTCTTGGCAAAATGCAAATTGAAAGCACAGTTTTTTCCCACTGTTATCGCAGGGTTAAATAACCAGCGGGGTGGGTCATTTTTTGGGAATATTTCGAAGATGAGAGGTCATTTGGTGGACTGTTTGGATTAAATATTCGATTAATTATTTTTTCAGGGCTAATTAGCCCGAAAAAAGGGGTTTTTCGGGTTCACGATCTCATTTCCATCATTTTTATCATCATTTTGGTAATTTCTCTAAGTTTTCATTTTTTAGCCTGCTTGCCATGGTTTCTGGATCCTTATCTCCAAATTTGTGGGATTTTGATTCAAGGCTCGGGGGCTGCGGGATACGTGGCATCGACTACTTATTTTTCAAATTTCTCTAAAGGATAAGGAGGATTACAGACTAATGGGACCCTCAGTCTGATTCTCCGATTCAACCTAAGGCTCGGGGGCTACTCCATATGGAGTGCGATTTTTCAAATCGCACACCATGTTAAAAATAAAATTCGGGGCATGAGCACCTCATAGCTTCGATACAGCCAAACAAGTACTCGAAGAAGGACTTCAGGATGGAGTTTTTTGAAGAAGTTGAAGTATGCTTCAGAAGTACTCGATAAACCTGCAGTACTCAGCTACGAAGAGCTCGGAGGCTTGTCAGATCCGGGGCTACGGGACTGGGTACATGACGTAGTTTAAAGAGGTTTAAGAGATTAAGTCCGTCTTATCTCTTATTTACCTCATTTATCTCTTATTTATCCCGTTTAAATAGGAGATAGAGCTAACCGATACAAAGGGAATCTACTCGAGATATGTTCTGGTACGATTCCTCAGCTGGTGTTGGTTAGTATCTTTGTAACCCTGGCCTCTCGGATATATAAGGGAGGTCAAGGACCCCTCTCAAAACACGATCTCTAGGTCATTCTACACCAAAAGCAATACAAACCACCATACAGGACGTAGGGTGTTACGCGTCTTGCGGCCCGAACCTGTCTAAGCTTTATGTTCCTTGCACCTTCGAGTTCCTGATCTCGACGTCTCCTCACCCAAAACTTACCACCTTGGGTATATCCCTCGGTGGGCAGTCGGTTAAACACCGACACCTTTCCCTTTGCCGTTGACTAGTTCCAGATTTTGGCCGGGAATAGCCCAGCCCCGCCCAGGGACTATATTACAATCGCCAAGTTCTTGTTAGGGTCTTTTATGTTAGATCCAGGCATCTATCTGCGAGAAGCTGAGTACTTTTGTTTTCAAGAGGCTGTCACTTGTAAAATCAATCTAAAATCATGGAAAATTCAGAAAAATGCTGTGACCCTCTTGATGAACCCGACTACTTTGCATAGATAGATGACTAGTTACAAACTATAACTTGGTCTAAAATGAATCGTGTTTTAAATAGCCCATAAATGTATCTCTTGATATAGGAAAGTAGTATGAATGATTTTTGGATTGTAAACTCGTCTCTGCTTGTTAAAACTTGTGTAAAAATTTTAAGGCTAGAACCTATCCCTACGAGTAGTTTTTGTGGGATCTTGTTTGATGTGCTATTTTATTAGAGTTATTTGTTCATGCTGTTCTACTGATATTTTAGGGTTGAAACTTTTACAGTAGAGTAATCTTGATGCATAAATGTTATGGACAAGGTTTGGAACTTTTTAGTTCTGTCTAACTTGCTCATATATTTTAGTTAAGAACAATTACATTAAATCAAAGTAACTAGTTCTGGTGCTTAGAAAAATATAAAATTTTAACCAAAGACTACCTTTGGGTAGTATGTTATGTTGGAAAAGTTTGAGACGCAGAAACTTTGTGGAACGACCTGTAGAAATAAATCTTGATTAATATAGATATATCTTGACTTATTTTCTATGCTCTAAATCTTGCACACTAAAACCTGAAAAATTTATGGTAGCCTCACCATAAGTTTAGGAGTACTCAATAAAATATTGAGCATTAGTTCTTGTATGGTTTGGTCTATATAAATAGATCTTGATCCTAGCAGTAGTTGTTTAATGTATTTTTCATGATTAATCTGCTAAATGAAAATGACTGGAAATTTTATAGTGAGTTTGTACTTAAGTAATGTGCTCTGCATAAAAATCGCAACCTCAGAAACTATCTCTACAAGTAGTTTTGTTTAATTCATGCTTACTTTTGAAAAAAGGCCGTTTATGGAAGGACAAAACCACTCACTTAATTAATAAAGTTAGTTAATCCAGATAAGTACTCGATAAATTACTGCCCAAGGAAAATAAAATGAAGTGCTTTATAACTTAACTTGAGTTTTATTGAATTACAACTTTACAGTAAAATAGTTATTTATCTTGTCCCATTAAAACCACTCATACATATGCATTCACATAGAATCGATGACTCTCGCCGACGGAACCTACGAGCTGATGTTCGAGTCCGAGAGTGAGCAGTGCTGAAGCTCAAGTTAATCTAACTGAAGTTGCTGAAGACCTGAACCAAAGTTCGGAAGCGCCCACGGCTAGTTTTGCTCCGAAAGGCAAGCCCTGGAGCATAACCCTAATTTTTTAAAACTTATGCAACTTTTATTTATATATGGCATTGTGCATTAAGTTTGTAGGAGTTGATTAAAATTCTAGTTGCATGATCCTAGTACCTATCATATGAACATTAGTCTGTGTCGATCGCTAGACTGCCATGCTAATAGGACTCCAGTAAAAGTCGTGTGATTTTCTATCATTCGTGAGATATAGAAGTTGCTTGTTTACCTACGTTGGAATCATAAGATCAATGGACGAGGCTATGTTACGATATTCCTATTGATTATTGAGGCCCTATCTGTTTAGCGACAATGCTGAGCTCACGGTATGTGGTAGTGGTAGTTAAGTTTTTAAACGTACTAACCACATGCCGAGAATATGGTAATCGGTAAGCTTAAGTACCTGATTGAACAGGTGAGTGGACATACATCCCACTGTCTTGATGCTGGTCTTATGGGCACAGGGTGAGTGCAAGAGCAGCCACGGCCCGGCGCCGTGCCGTGGTTCGTGGACCTCTGTACTCGAGGATGGCAGCCCTGATCCATGAAACGGGAATAAAGGGGAAAAGTTCTGGAGTAACCACGTGACATGTGTTTAGGTTTCTCTTGCAAGGTTAAGAAATTCAATTGGAACCATCCGTTTCTCCCGGCCATTGAGATTGCTTAACCCTTTTACCACATAGAGTAAGAAGAGGAATACTGATGATGATTAATCTGGTTGGATGTTCAGTTAATTATTTTTCACTATGTGTGATTTGGATAGCTGCTTATCTAGAATGGTTAATCAACTAGATGCTAAAACTTGAAAGAAAGGACTCACTCTTAAATACTTTTTGGCAAAAACAACTCTCAGCCAAAAGTCTTGCATGTTTAGGAGTCTGCTAAGTATATACCACTAGTCGGGTAAGCCTTGCTGAGTATTAGTATACTCAGCCTTACTTGTGGCTTTGTTTTCAGGTGAGACTTTTGAGGATATGGTTGCTAGTTTGACTTGGCTGCGTACTCTTCCTCCTGTTTGGTCGGTGGAATGGGATCCGTCCCCGGCCAATGATGTTAACGCTGAATGATATCATGTACGGGCTTCATCATGATATCTTGTATCGTTGTTAGAGCTATCGTTTATTTTTCGCTGCACTATTAAACTCTGAAAATACTTGTTTATGCATGAATTCGAACTTGATTTGTAATAATAATTCATGTTGAACTCTATGATGTAAAATTTATGGATTGTTATAATCTTTGGGCTCACCTTCGTATGGATTGTATTTATGCATTGTTTCCATTGAAATTCCAGTGGTTGCATCGGGATGTTACCCGATAGATAGTCGTTTTACTCCGTTTTAAGCGCGTGTTAGTCTAGATTGCCTTTTAGGTGATACTTAGGGCCAGTTTGGTAGAGCTCCGACTGATCCTGATTCTCTGTGGGAGCTGATTCTTTAAGAGAAGTGATTCTGTGGCTGAAGGTGATTCTCTGATTCTCTAGCATAAACTCTTAAAATCAGGATGGAGAATCACTTCACAGAATCAGGAGAAGCTACTTTTTTCAGCTCCCAGCCTCTTAGTTCATTTCAGAGAATCACTCCACAGAATCAGCAGAGAATCACTTCTCTCTGAAAAACTGTTTGGCAGAGCTCTTGCTGGATTCAGCAGAGAATCAGCTCTGGGAGCTCTGCCAAACTGGCCCTTAGAGCACTTAAGCCGGATTAATTCGGATGGTTCAGCCACAGTTGGCCTACTTGGCCAGCCATTTCAGCCGACCAGAGCACTCATCCTGCTAGTTCCTTGCTTCCTGCAGCGGTGGCACTCTTTATTTTTTTATGAGTAAATTCCTTAAATGCCATTCAAATTTATAGTTATCTTTTGTATGCCATAAAAAATTTAGCCATTATTCATTGCCATCGGATGTTAATTCTTCATCCGTTTCATGCCATTCCGTTAGAATGCACCTTACTATCTCCGTCTTCCCAGTAAAAACCTCAGCGCCGTCAGCATCACAGCACGTCGAACCCGCCTGCGGCCAATACCGCTACGGCCGCAGCGATGCCGTTCATGGGCGCAATGCCGAGCTTGCCCCTCGCGTCCGCGTTGTTGTGCTCGGGCTGGGCCCCACATGCTCGGCGGCAAGCGCGAACGCTGCCAGACCAAGAACGCAAACAGGCGTCTCGTGACCAGAGGAGTGCAAGTAAGCAATCGCCCTCACTCCTACAAAACACATGGAGCTATCAAACCAGTCAATTGACCTTGCGCTCTGAATTGGTGAAATTTCCTTGACCAATCGAGTTAATTTGCTTGTCACAGACTGTTCTTGATGGGCTTGAAGAAGTATGGCAAGAGGGGATTGGAGGAACATGTCATGCAAGTTCGTATGAGCTGGGTCAGGAAGGAGCTCTTGCACCCACAGGCAGGGTTAGTAGCGCATCATAATTCCAGTGCTCTCTTATAGCCCTTATATATTTTAGTTTAATTTGAGCCCGACGCTTAAATTATCTAGGCTAAAATTTAAAACTCTATTATCACCCCGGCCACAGGCCGACCAACTCCCTGGTGCGCTCACGGACGCGGCAGCACAGCGGATGGAGACGGGGAGCGACAGTAGCAATGGCTGCCAGCGATCCTCTGCCCCAGGTCGCCAACTTCCTGGCCACGGAGAGCCGCTATGCACCTTGGCTGCAAGCTGCCCCGTCTATGGAGACCAGCCGTGTTGCCGTGCACCGCCCGCACATCGCCCTACCGTGGCCCGTGCGCTATACTGCCGCAGGCCGCGCGCCGCACTGCCCAAGCCACCTCCGTCGCAAGGCCGCGCGCCGCACTGCCCAAGCCACCTCCGTCGCATTGTCCGCGTGTCGCATTGTCGTGGGCTGCCTACTTCGCAGGGATGCGCAGCATCCCGCTCGCGAATTTTTTATTTTTAACCTATTTTCTAATTTAATTTTAAAAATAATCCACCGAACAAATATTTGGAGACTTAACTCTTTTAATCGCGCCGGTCCGCGTGGCGTGATAAACAAGCCACTACCACCGGCGTGAGAGCACAGCCTTGTCACGCTGCTCCCACCGGTGCGACAAGATCTCACCTTAGAAAAATCATATATTTTCATATGAACTTGAATGAAGATGATTTTTATATAAAAAATATAGCTCTTGACGAGATCTGCAACTTTGTAGTTTGGAGTTCTTTTATTCGAGGTCACTAAGATGCTTAAATGGTTGATTTAAATATTAGACAGTGCCTGTATCGGTTCGTCTCGAACTTGACATGTTTATCATAGTTCCACCAAGAAAGTTCTATATCACATTTGATATACGGAATAGCATAGAATAATTAATAATAATATAATAAGAACTAATATAATAAAAATTTAAACAATATAATTGTCAAGTATGAAATATAATGTAGCACTCTGTATATTAACGATAAGCTACATCAAGTAACTTGATGAAAGATTAAGATCTTAAAGTATGGTTATGATGGTAAAATACGGTTGCTTTTCATTTTGTGCGGAGAGCTTTGTTACAATAGGATTAATATTATACTAAGCAAAACTTACCCAACTATTCAATATAAATAAAGCATTGCTGTTAAAGTTCACTAGACGCTTAAATTTACAATATTTTATCATAAAACTTGATTACGAGCTCTTTGAGAATAGAGCAGAACAACAATAATTTACCTAGGTTTACTGTTTTCATGTGCCAGCGTGTGATCAGTTTGTTCAAGGCTTGATCAATGGATAAATTTCATACTTTCTACTTTACTGAGATATGCATGTTGTTCAAACCTTTCCTTCAAACTTTCACATTTTTCACTGTATTCCAATACTTAGGTTATTTCACCTTCATCCCGAAATCGGCAATATTATCCTATTTTGTCTATTTGTACCAACTCAAATATTTGAATTTTTTATTCAAACTTCTTCCATGTTGTAGTACATGATTAATACTACAACTTTTATATTGGTTACAACTTCAATATTTAAATAAATTTTAAACTTAAAACTTTCCAGAATGACAATGGTCATATTTTCCTTCTTCAAACATTTGCCCAAATTCAAATCTTTTTGAACAATACTTGAATTTGCTTCACTCATTTGGTCTACTCTTAAGCTTGACACGTGGAATATGCGCTAGCAGACTCCTCCCGCACGCCCCAACATGTACACCTTGCCACGCTAGTGCATGTGGCGCGATAGTCTATTTTCGTCACGCCATGCGGACCAGCGTGATTAAAAGGATTAGATCAGTCAATATTTATTCGGGTGGATTATTTGTAAAATTAAATTTGAAAATAGGTTAAAAATAAAAAAATATTCCCCGCATGCGCGTTGGGCAGAGCCGTCCCACCCACCAGGATGCCGCGGGGGCGAGCCGCGTGTGGAGCAACGACGTCCTGCCCGTCGGGCTGCCGTGGCTGCATGCCGTGCATGGAGCAGCGCCAAGGAGCGAGGGCCGGGGTCGGGAGGCACTCCTGCTTGCCTTGGCGCACGAGCAGAGTTGGCTAAGGATGAAGTTCATCGAAGGGAAGGGAAGCGAAAACGAAAAAGCCTTTGCCCTTCCTCTAACTGATGCACGGGGTCCACCGCAGTGCATGTCGCTATTAATGGTGGATTTTAACAGAATGGCTTTGAAAAGATGCAAAGTTTAATTTGATAGCAACGAAGGGATGACTAAATTTTCAGTGGCACATAAGGAATAGATATAAATTTGGATGGCATATTTCTCTTTTTATCACCAGTAGATGAAGAACCTAAGGCACCATGAGAATGATGAGGAAGACGATAATGGGCGCGGGACGGGAACTTTGCTGAGTCTTCTTATATGGAGCATAAGCATTGTTCCTCTTCCTGCCTCTCATTGTTCCCTTCCTGAAAGAGCCACCTTGGTTTACCACATCCTTTCAATCAGCTTTAATTCTCTCCTCCTCTTGGACACGCATGGCGATCAGATCCCTCATGCTCCATTTTTTAGGCGGATATCAAGAAAATCCAGGACTAGGACGGGACCACTGGAAGGATGTTAGGAAATTATTGCGCTATTTGCAAGGTACTAAAAACTATGTGCTTACTTATATACTTATAGAAAGTCTGATAATCTTGTAGTTGTCAGGTATTTTGATGCTGATTTTGTAGGGTGCCTTGATGATACGAAATTCACATCAGGTTACATCTTCACCCTTGTAGAAGAAGCTATATCGTGGAAAAGCTCTAAACAATGAGTCACTGCATTATTGACAATGCAATGAGTCACTGCATTATTGACAATGCAGGCTGAGTATATGGCATATTTTGAAGCACCAAGTAGGCTGTATGGATAAAGAATTTTATTCCAGGATAAAAAGTGGTTGACAACGTTCCAGAACCACTGCTTTTGTACTGCGATTATGTTCTACTCGAGTAACAAGAAGTTGAGTGTTTCTGTCAAACATATCAAAATTGAATATAGAGTCTAGAATCAAACAATTAAGATTGAGCATATTGGTACAGAATTTATGCTTATGAATTCACTTACAAAAGGCCTACCACCAAGTAATTTTTCGTAATAATGTAGCTGGCATGGGTTTACGATAAGGCCTTTGATGTGGAAAAAAGAGGGGAACCTAGGGAATCAACTCCCATAAATTATTATGAAAATATCCGATCAATTTAGGATGCAACTCTATGGGTAATGAGGCCTATAGTATTTGATTGATGACCACCGTGACACATTGTCCTAGAATGAAGTTCTATTGAGAAAAGGGTGAAAGGGCTTATGATGATTAGTCTCACCATCAACCATCAAAGGGGAAAATGTTGGATAATGATCTCAGGATAACTACAGATCCGAGTCTTAAGAGGCCATGGGGAAAATGTTGGATAATAATGAGGGATGCTCAACCGACAATTAAAATGTTGGATAATAATGAGGGATGCTCAATCGACAATTAGTTCAGCCCCCGCTCAACCAACAATTAGTTCAGCCCCGTCGTATAGCGCATATAAATGAACAAATCAGGATAACCGACCATTGATTCGGCCCGTTACGTAGTGCACATAAATGGATGAGTACGGAACCTCTGTAGACTAACGTTCAATATTGAAAATCCACTTAGTCCTACATTTGTCAAGCTACGTACTCTGTAAACATCTGCTCGTTATTCATTAGATCTACGTATTTTAGTAGATCAGTATTCAATCATGTTCATTCCCGTTCATGCTTATGTAAATCTCACATATTTTACTCTTATACATTACAGTTGAAAAATGAACCTATACTACAGGGGTACCTACACAGAGGCAAACAAAAGGTACAACTGGAAAAGAGCACACATGGCATTAAAACAGAAAGAATTCTAGGCGTGTGGCACGTTGCTCTTCCCTGCTTTTTCGAGAATGCTCTCGACGCCGACTCCACGGGCTTTGCTGGCTGCCGGGGATTGCCGAGCTAACCGCGCTGCGCCACGATGAGGTCGTGCGGCGAGAGGGTACCGGAGTTATCGGCGTCAAGCTGGTCGAACTCCTCCAGGAACTCGGCGATCTCCTCCTGGCTGATCTTCCCCAGCTCCTTGAGCTTGTACAGCACGAAGTCCGCGGCCCCGACCCGGTGGTCGCCGTCCATGTCCGCCGCCTCGAGGTCAGTGGAGGTGGTCCGCCGCTTGAGCACCCACCGCGCCAGCTCCCGCTGGCGCCGTTCCGCGCCCAGCTCCGCCGCGTACAGGAAGAAGAGCGCCACCACCACCGTGCTCACCGTGATCCACGCCGCCGCGAACGCGCGCCCCGGCACGGACGAGAAGCTCCGGTCGCCGTACCCGAGTGTCGTCACCGTCGCGCACACGCAGTAGAAGGCGTCCACGGGGCGCATCCCCTCCACCTCCACCAGGAACGCCGTTCCGGAGGCGAGCGCCGCGGCCAGAATCGCGGCCGAGGTGTAGAGCTTGTACCGGACCTTGTTGGCCTCCATGTCCCGCAGCGCCCTGCGGTCGCCGGCGCGGCGGAGGTGGAGCGCGCGGAAGAGGAGCGCCTCCTGCTTCTCGACGAGGTAGTCGGCGGCCTTGCTTAGGAAGGTACCGACGAGTGCCACGCCGGCGAAGACGAAGGCGCAAGCCAGCAGCTTGGCGGCGTCGCTGGCCGGGACTAGGTCACCGTACCCGACGGTGGTCATGGTGACCACACAGAAGTAGAGCGCGTCCACCACGCGGCTCCTGGTGCGGCCGCCGGACATGTGGTCCATGGTGAGGTAGAACGCTATGGTCCCGGCGAGGAGGTAGACCAGCAGGAGGACGCCGACGAGCCGGAAGCTCGGGCGCGCGCCAAGCAGCAGCTCCTTGGGCGGCGCGAACGGCTGCGAGCCGGCGCTGCCGCGCTCCTGATGGCTCGGGTTCTTGTTTCCTGGTGGAGAATCTTGCGCCGCATCGGCGGAGGGCGCCGTCCTGCAGCGCCGGAACCTCTTCGCTCCAGCTCCCTGAGTCGGCCTCGTTTCGCCGGCGTTAGGAGGGTCGCCGTCCTGTAACAGGGGCTGATTTGCTCCGTTCTCCGCCATTTCTTCCCCAGATTTCACCGGTGGAAAGGAGAACAACAGCGAGCTCAGTGGAGGGGAGAGGCTCGTGAGGAGATGAGGTGAAGAATTTGCCTGGTACTGAGGATCCTACTCATGAGTGTGAAGTGTGGAATGGCTTGTGTGCTCGGGTCACTCTGGAGGCGGCTCCACCTGTTCCGCTACCTGTCAATGTCCTGCACCACAAAATTGACGGTCGCTTTATACTTGAGTTGTCTCCGTTTGGAGCACGCGTGGTTTCAATGATTGGAGCGAAAGGCTTGAAACGAGAATGTTCTAGTATGCTAGGGTCTCCAAACAGAGGATGATCGGATCTTTGATGGTTTGGATCGAAGATCATGACGTTGACAATTCCGATTGTAACTCCCCGATTAGAACAGATCCAAATCCAAAATAGTTTTGTGTAAATTCTTTTCTTATTGGGAGTTCTTGTTTAGCCGTTTTGGTTCTTCCATGGACAAAAGACCACTCTCAGTATAAACATTGAGAACTTCATGTCTAAAATATTTCAAAATCGACCAATTAGTTTCAAATCACCTTGGAACTTAAGTCAATTCTTCAAACATGAAAATACTGATTTAACTTTCAACTCCTAAAGGACTCACTGTAGAGTAAGGCACCATTAGGATTTTATGTTGGATTTTGGAATCTAGGAATTTGAATGGCTTTGCAAAATCTGAATAGCGCTATTTGGATCCTTGGATTTTACTAGCTGATTTTACATATTTTTGTTCATACATTCCTTTTGCCGCAAATGCAGCACTACTTCCCACCAATGCACATGAACTTGAACCTAACCGTTCTACTGCTCAACATTACGGATCAAGACACACAAAGATCCACAAGCGCGTGAGCACTGTCACATCCAGATTCATATAAAAGCAATATAAATCCATACAAACATCTTCCCATCTTCCCACAAATAATACTCATCACCACTCCCTCCGTTTTTATTTAAATTTTTATTTATATATGTATTTGGTTTATCCTAAGTCAAAGATAGCTAATTTTGATCAAATCTATAGAAAAATATTGCAACAACTATACTATCCAATATATGCACTATCAACGTATATTTCATGTTTGATTCAATGAAATAAATTTGGTTTTGTAAATATTATTATTTTCTCTATAAATTTGGTCAAAGTTGGTCAAATTTGATTTAGGACGAAACATGTAAATAAAAAAAAAGAGTAAGAAACAAAGCATTTGCAATAGAATCCCGGAAGGCATTCATGTCAACATCCTCGTCACCTAATTGACTACTATCTCACTTTGTCTAGACAAAGAGGATGGTGACATTGGCACATAGTCCTCATCTTGGTCACACATATCAAAGTTTTGATCCCTCATTGCACTTTCTCGACTAAAATTATGTAGAGCCATGCAAGCAAGTATTATTTTGCTTTGTTTGTTCATCTTATAACTTGGCAAGTCTAACAAAATCTGCCACTTCATCTTCAGTACTCTAAATGATCACAATAACATTGCGAAGGGATGAATGTAAGTAATTGAGTACCTTTTTTCCCTCTTGGTCATGGGCCTTGTTGAAATTTTTGCAAATGGTACTTTGTTCTCTTGTAAGGTGCAAGATAACCAAGATGATTAGGGTACCCTGAATGTACTGGATAAAATTTTCCTATTACAAACATTGTACAATTAGAACTTTAGCGCACATAACCAATCTTTTGACAATTTGTATGCAATATATCTATTTACCTTGCAGCGGATGATGAAATTTGTCACCATATTTGTTTATGGCATCATTAAAAATCAGCATATCATGTATAGAACTAGGCTATCCCGCAACTACAAAGGTGAACCTCGTATCGAAGTCACCAATAGGCAAAACGTTCTGAGTCGTGTAACCATGTCGACCCACACGCTGAAGCAATTTTGATAATGGAACAACAACCGGTATATGTGTCAGACCCGGGGCTACGAGACTGCTAACATAATATAGAATATTCTAAAATAAGGGATGAGATATGTCTCATACCTTATATATATTGTAATGTACTCGGATATGAGTAGGACTAGTCGGTACATAAGAAAACTATCCGAGTAGTACTCGGGTAGGACTGCTAAGCAAGTATCGGGTTAGCATTCCATGTGACCCTATCCCTCCCAACATAATACATAAGGGGGAGCATAACCAACGCAATACAAATCACCAGACATGATGTAGGGTATTGCATATATTGCGGTCCAAACCTGTGTAAATCTTATGTTGCTTGCACCTTCGAGTTTCTGATCTCGACGACACACTACCTACAACCTACTGCTTCGGGGATATTTCTTGATAGGGTTGGTGATAAAACACCGACAACCTATTGCTTCGGGGATATTTCTTGATAGGGTTGGTGATAAAACACCGACAGCTGCACGTGCTAAGTAGAGGAGATCAACGGAAATCCTCTAATGAGGTTGATGGCAGTAATAATCAATCGGATGAGTCGCACCAAGTATTATTGCTGGATCAATCTAGGTTTTTTAGGCGAATCATAAATTTTGCTTTTCTTTTCTCTTTCCGATCCGCACGACTGGATCCCTCCGAACAAGCGCCGCCGGATGCTACATGCGTCGCGCGTAGGAGATAGGCGCAACCACTGCGGCAGCCCAGAACATGCGACATCAAGTCCAAAGCAGATTACCGAGTCCAATTTTGCGGGCTGTGCGTAATTACCGAGTTGGAGTCGAAGTAGAGACGAGCGGCGGCTCTAGATGCAGTGATGCAGAGTCAACCGTTCAAGGGCATCAAGTCCGAGACGGAAAACAAATTACAGCTAGCCACGTATGAAATGAGGGCCCGTTTGTTTCCGGCCTCTAAAGCCCAAAACCTCTAAACTTTAGAGGCCGGGATCCGAACGGCCCACTAGGCGCGCTCCGATGGAACGTTTAGAGGTGGAGAAACTTTAGAGCCCGCGAGCACTCTAACGGCCTCTAATCCGCTCGCCTTCACTCGCCTTTCCCAGCGCTGCCCCCCACCACCCCCCCGCGCCGCCGCCCCCTCTGTCCCCCTACCCCCCCCCCCCGCGCCGCTGCCGCCCCCTCTCTCCCCCCCACCCTCCCCCGCGCCGCCGCCGCCCCCTCTGTCCCCCCCACCCCCCGCGCCGCCGCCGCCCCCCCTCTCCCCTCCACCCCCCCCCCCCGCGCCGCCGCTGCCCCCTGTCTCCCCCCCACCCCCCACGCCGGATCTGTCGCCCCCCTCTGTCCCCTCCACCCCCCCGCGCCGCCGCCGCCCCCTCTATCCCCCCCACCCCCCGCGCCGCTGCCGCCCCCTCTATCCCCCCCACTCCCCCGCGCCGCCGCCGCCCCCTGTCTCTCCTCCACCCCCCCGCGCCGCCGCCGCCCCCTGTCTCCCCCACCCCCCACCCCCCGCGCCGGATATGTCGCCCCCCCCTCTATGCCCCCACCCCCCGCGCCGCCGCGGCCCCCTCTCTCCCCCCCACCCCCCCGCGCCGCCGCCGGTAAGCCTCCGCCCGATTGCCCGCGTGTGCACCACCCTCTCCTCCTCCTCGCTCGGTCCCAACCGACCGCCGCCCTTCCCTCCGCCAGCAGCCTCTCCCCGACGTGCGTCTCCCTCTGCCGACGCCGCTCTCCGCCTCGCCGCGCTCGCCTGTGCCGCGGGCGAGCACCCCTGCCTCGTTGTGCTGCCCGTGCGCGTGCGCGTGCCCGTGCGCGTGCCGCCCCCGCCCCGTTCGTGCAGTAAATGTTCTAGTTCTCTAAAAATTGTGAAATTTTATTTTTTTGATTCCTCTGCAATAGATCTATGTAGGAAAATTAAGTTTGAACATGTTTAAAGTCTGTACAATTAGTTATATTTATTCTTTCTAAACCAAGTTAGTTGCTTATCTTGCTGTGTAATGCTCCAAAAATGCCAAATTAAATCTCTTAACTCCTTCCTCATCTTTGTAGCTTGTGAATAACAAATTTGTACCGAGTTGCATCATTGTGTGTCATTGATTTGTAGATGTATGTCCTTCTTGTAAGATCATTTGCCATTTTGCTTTAACAGATACATATCTAATTGCATAGGCTCTAAGATATTTAGGATTTAGTTGTGTATCGAAATGTAGTTTTAAATCTTAAGACTAAATTGTCAAGTAACTGCTACTAAACCAAATTTAGAAACAAACAAAATTATAGCAGACGGCCACCAAAAGATATGATGCCATGGCCACTAATCTTGTATCTTAGAGTTTAGATGATCAGCCAGGGGCACTTGGAAGCCATATTCTACTAAGCAGTTGTATTGACATGGTGATCACAGTTAATCTAATGCATGCTCGTTTTTCTAGGTGCTGTTGTATTTTGTAAAATATCTAGAACATCATGGATGGACAATCATATTTAACAAGGACGTTTTTCAGGTGCTCGTTTTTCAGGTGCTCGTTTTTCATATCTAATGCGTATCTAATGCGTGCTCGTTTTTCAGGTGATAATGTGGCATTTGCACGTCCAATTTGCCTTCTTTGGAGGAACTACATTTGGAAGAAGGCTAGAACATACTGTATCCTAACACATACAGTATTTTGTATGACCATTTCTTTAATCTTTTGGTTGATAATGTATTTGATGTTCCTCCATTGTAGACACTTCACATAGTGTATCACTTCTCCTGAAGTTTACTGTAAGGAATGTTGTTAGTTATTGTGTTCGTGTGCCCTGAACCACCTGTGCTCTCCGTTCTTTCGCCCACCAGATTTGCGTTACATGTATGTTCTGTGCTTGAAGCCTTTTTTGTTAACATTTTTGGAAATAGGCTGCAATCCTCATGTTCGGCCTTGTCAGGAGAACCCGTTCTGTATAGAATTCCAAGTTACATTGCATGGATAGGGGGGGTAAAATTGTAAACTTACTCACATTACAGGGCTGTAACGAACACCCCTCTAAATATTAGACCTCTAAAATGTTTCGACCTCTAATTTATAGGACTGTGTTTTAGACCCGTCTAATGTGAAACGAACGCACCTCGAGATGCAAGACAGAGCAGCACATTGCAACCTTTTCCGTCAAAAGGCACTTCAGTGGAAATTCGTTAGATACACACGAAAGGCTACCATGAAGATTCCGAGATGCTAGCTAATTGTACACGAAGGTGTACGCGGGCTGCATATTACTCAAGATTTGCACATGCACCACTTCATCGACAAGTCCACGAGCTCCGCCGACAACCTGGACTCAACTCTAGCCCGGCTACGTGGCCCCGCTCCAGCTAGTGCTGCGAAACCGCCGCGCTGCTACAGCGAACCTCGACTACTCATCTCGACTATAAACTAGTCGAGGCAGACTTCACACTGTCGATAAGTAGTCAGAATCAACTCCAACTAATGGGCTTCATCGGCAATCGTCCATAAATCAAGCTAAATCACTTGTACCTTTCCCAACTTGTTCTCTACAAGATCGGCTACTTATTTGTGTACGTCTCTCGATAGATATGAAACCCTATAAAGCTACACTTCGCAGCCTACTTTTTGCGCAACGCACATTTTCTTTGTCGTATACCGACTACTTTTTTCTGCTCCTTGTCCTCTCTTTTTGGTCGCTAATTTGCTCAGGTAGTATTCCGCCTTAATCCGTGAAGCCTCGAGTCTTCGGTCTTGACCTAAGCGACTCGTACACGGTATGAGCGAAGGCTAGAACGGGGACCAGATGATTAAACGTAGAGGTGGGCTACTCGCGGAATTTAAATGGCCTAAAACAAGAGCTCAACACAGCAACTTTATTTTTATACCGAATAAATTTTGGTGTTTTCACATTATTACCGAATAAGTTTTGGTATCTTCGTATTATGCTACATAATGTATACATTGTCTTTTTTCAGATCGAGCTTCGGGGACAACTCTCTAGGCCGCATGGCGTGCCATCACAGCTCCTTCAGCTCCTGAGCTCGGGGGCTAGGTACTAATAACAACTCGACGTGGCTCCATTAGCTCCCAGGCTCGGAGGCTGGATACCAATAAACTACTCGATGTGGCTGCCACGGCTCACCTGAGTCATAAGCTCGGGGCTGGATGCCGTAAAACTACTCGGTAGACAACTTATGTGAAGACTGAAGGCGTAAAGGTAACCCTAGATTAGTGCATGGTTAAATAACCAACGACGGCCTAAGGATCCTTTAGTATAAGATTTATTTTGAGAGATAATTTAGAATTATATTAGGAAAGTTATTTCATTAACTATTTTTCAGAGCTTCTATACGAAAGAAAGGGGTTTTCGAATTTCAAACCAATTTTTCTATTTTAACCATCAATTCAAATTCACAAAATATTCTACAATGCATGCCACGTTCTTTTGCATCTTTTTCCAAATCTCGGGATTTGGATTCAAGGCTCGGGGGCTGCGGGACACGTGTTATTAATGGCATATTTTTCAAACAATTTGGATTTTTCCACGGCACCCCATATAGAAGATTATTTGTGAAGATTTAAAGACTACTCGGGGCATGAGCACCTCGCAACCTCGAAGTAGCCGTGGAAGTACTCGGAAGACACTCTGAAGATGGAGTTTTAGAAAAGCTCGAGGGCTTGTTTGACCCGGGGCCACAGGTTTACTTACATGCCGTAGAATATTCTAGAGTAAGGGATGTGATATGTCACATCCCTTATATATGTTGTAATATACTCGGATGCGAGTCGGACCAGTCGGTACAAAAGAAAACTACCAGAGTAGTACTCAGGTACGACTCATAAGCTAGTATCAGGCCAGGATTCCATGTAACCCTATCCTCCCAGACTATATAAGAATAGGCAGGGACCCCCTCCAAAGCATAACCAATATAAGGCAATACAAACCGCCATACAGGACGTAGCGTATTACGCATATTGCTACCTGAACCTGCCTAAACCATATGTTGCTTACACCTTCAAGTTCCTGATCTCAGTGACATCCTAGCTACAACCTACCACCTCGGGGATATGTCTCGGTGGGCTTGGCGGTAAAATACCAATAATATGTGTCCCATCTATTGCCTCAATGCAATTATCAAAGTGCGGTGAGAAGCGAGGACTCTGCAGTTTAGGATGCACTATTCTAAGTTGAGGATATCTTGGTTTCACGTTGCTAGAGAGCCTGAATACACTATCTTGTTCAAATTTCTATCGACCGCCTCGATTGACCTCTGAAAACAAATTTCCGCCTGTCTAATTGATTGTGGTGCTCCAATGATCCATTGAAATAAGGTAAAGGACAAACAGAACTCATCTTATTTGTTGACTTCAATCCATACGATGACATTAACACATCATGTAGCCTATAAAAAGTTCCCTGCTCATTCAAAACATGTGGTAGCATGCCGTGTGGATTGCTAAGTGTTCTAATGATACACTCATATCCAGAGAGATCAGTTTTCACCTTCTTGGTTTGGTTCATGGAAGTAGTTTCCTAGTACATACCAATCATGCGTGCCACAGCTCCAAATTGTTGCACAAGATCCAATTGACTCAGCACACCCGTATTTATTTCACCATCGTCGGTAGAAGAAGATATCTCCACTGACACGTCATCCTCACCACATGATGAAGAGATCACCTACATAGAACAAACGTATGTCAACCATTGATATCAAATCAAAACTGTTGATTAAACAACCAAAGTAACGCAAGGCTGCCATAGAGGTCACAGCCAAATATTACTATTAGTCACCAGATCATAGGTTCACAACCACATAGTAAGAACATGACACCATAATTATACATGACACATAACATGACACATCATAAAAAGAGATCCTAGAGTTTCTAGTTTCCCTTCCTCTCCACAAAAGACATCATAAATATTCTACTTTCACTTCTCCACAAAAGAGGTCCTAGAGATTCTACTAGCCCTTCTCCTGGCACCACCTCTTCAACCAATCCAACCTTGCTCTTTGGTCGTCAAACTGAAGAACATAGCGCGGTGTCCTGCCTTGACAAACAATTTACATACCATAAAATGCTCATCAGTTCCTTCAACTGCCTCACTCTCCACCGCCATACACATACAATGATGCAGTGATTCAAAAGTAAAGCCGCCCCCCCAACACACACACACAATGCCTTTTGTGCAACGGTACTATTTGCCAGCATAGTTTCCCATATTCCCTGCATGACCTTCACCTGGGACTCTTTGTCCTCTTTTTCGGGCTGGTTGCAGTAGTGCTAGTACTATTAGTCTGCTTAAAACTGCGGATACTCATAGGACTCCCATCACCAACATCACCTTCATCACCTGCATAGCCCTCACTCATCTCTTCCCCAGGTATGCAAGAAGATGACTCATCCACAGCAATATTATGGAAAGGTAATTTCAAGCTCAGGTAGACTTTCTGGAGGCCCATTTCGTAGCTTCCTCCATTCACCATGATTTTGTAAAACAAAATAGAGATTAATGCCTAAAAACTCAGATATCACAAATATATTCAAACTTAAATAGCTAGGAGATGGGAACCAAGTAACTTTGTGCGCTTTTTCCACCAATCATCAACTGCCATCACCGTGCCCCTACCCTCTCCAAGTCCGGTTTCTTTGTTCATGCACAACCAGAAGACATACAAGCCCCTAAGGACGTCCCATCTGTTCTTGAACTGTTGTTTGGAGTGACGTAGCCCTGTCCTGTCTTCAAATTTAGCCGCTTTGTTTGTCTACCCCTATTAGTCATGTGTCCATTGTTTGTGTTGCCAACTCTAATTTCTCAAGACAAAGCTCACAAAGTGAAGCATTATTGGCGATATTGGCCCAATCAACCTTGTCAAATAGATCGTCCATCTCATGTACAAAAAAAAATATGATGATACAACTTAAAAAAATAACACTATGCAACAACAACATATGTAACAGCAACTTATACTGGATATACATTTGCCTAATATAACTTGCTTAAAGTAAGTAATAATCATAGCATACTAAGTTGAAACATATACTTTCTGTTCTGAAGATAGCAAACAAGTTGGTGGACCAAGCAGCCAGATGAACCAAGCAGCAAGTAGGTTGACCAATGAATTAAAAAATAGGAACCAGAGGAACCAATTTCTCAATTGCACACTTATAGGAATACTTAAATTATCAATGAATTAAAAAATAGCAGCCAGATGAACCAAGCAGCAGTTTGACTAAAAATGAAGTAAAAAGTAGTCTGCAAAAAGAAAAGAGCACCGTCCCAGTAAACTTTTTCTTAGATAAACTCTATACAAGAACTCTGATCTTAATTACTAATTAGTAGGTTCCAAACTAATTAAACAATTCAGTTCAGAAAAAAGTTTCACATTACTAGAAAGTTTCAGATAAGCATTTCTGTGCTGATGGCATGCCCTTCACAATAGCTACCTAATTAGTGACCACAAAACTTCCTATGGACTGTTTCTCGAAGTAATCAATCATACCTAAGTCTCAAAGTATATAAGATCAAGGGAAAAATTCTACATAACCCTCCAACTATTCATGGTAGACTACTTTACTCTCAAGTAGTTTTGGACGGTGGTTTTGCTACAGTAGCACGGTTTTATCTTTTTTTATTTATTTCCGCTGAATTTTTGAAAAATCATAGTAAATCACAGAAAAATCATAAAATGGAAAATCTAATTTTCTTGGACTCCACATGAGTAGATCTAAACAGTGAAGATATAATATGGTATGCTTTAGTACAAATCTTTTGCTGAAGTTTTAGATCTATGCTTTTTTATAATTAACTGAAATAACTCGTAGCTGCAGCTTCTATGGTCCAATTGTGGTAAAATTTTTATAGTTGCCAAATTATTGTATTCTTGAACTGTAGTAAAAATTTTATACTCCTTGGATCATGTATAACTTAGTTATAGATAAAGCATAGATTCTGAGCATGGATTTAACAAGCATAAACCTAAATAAACCTATAACTAAGTTATACATGATCCAACGAGTATGAAATTTTTACTAAAGTTCAATCATACAATAATTTTCCCACCACAAAAATTTCACCACAATTGTACCATAGAATCTATAGTTATGAATTATTCCAATTAATTACACAAAAGCATAGATCTAAAGCTACAGCAAAGATTTTGTACTAATGAATACTATATTATATATTTACTGTGTAGATCTACTCATGTGGAGTCCAATAAAATTGGATTTTTTTATTTTATGATTTTTCTGTTATTTACTATGATTTTTCAAAAATTCAACAAAAATAGATAAAAAAGAAAAAGATAAAACCGCGCCACTGCAGCAAAACCACAGTCCAAAACCGCTTGGGGAGGTTATGTAGACTTTTTCCAAGATCAAGAGCAAAATGAGCAGATTTTTGAGCAGTCCAAGAGTGAATGTAGCAGCCGGGTTGTGGCACCAAGTGAATGTAGCAGCCGGGTTGTGGAGGCCACCAATGAAGGCGGCATCGGCAACACTACGAGTTGCAACGGCTGTAGTGCTTCGTCCTCCAGCTGGATGAGGTGGTCAGAATGGCGTGACGCAATGGCAACAGAAGGACGACTCGGCACGGCTGGGCCATGTCCTTGTGAACCTCCGTTGCACCGAGAAGGGACGCCGTTCGAAGTCATGGTCCTTTGCCATTCCGGCTGGGGCTGCCGTCGCATTAGGCTCTGTCTGGTTACTTGAGGCTTATTATAAGCCCATAAGGTTCTCACATGGAGAGGCTTATAATAAGCCAAAATGGGTGTTTGTTTGTATGGACTTATAGTAAGCTTTGCCCCTCATTAATGTCATTAAAGAGGCTGAATGGATAGGGTTGCGGAGGGTTAGGAGTTGGAAAGTGCTGTTTTCCTGGTGGGACCCATAGGAAATAAGCCTCATAAGAACCCCTTAAAGGGCTTATGAGCTTATGGACAGGCATATAATAAGCCTCACTGTTAGCGCCACAGGAAGGGGGGTCCCACCAGCCCTGGACAAATCAAGGATAGGTGGGCTAAAAGGCCCTCTTGACCCATTAGTGGTAATAGGCCAAACTGAGGCGCCTTCTAGAGGACCCAAGACCGCGGGAGGCCAAGCACCTCCCCGGGAGGGGGCGGTTCCTTAGTGGGGAAGGGATCGCTTCACGGCGCATTTAATGCGCCCACCCTACTACAGCCGGACGAGGCCTGTGGGCAGCGCGCCTTCCCCGTAAAGCCACATGATTACGAGGGAAGCGTGCTCTCAGAGGGCACGACGACCGGAATAGAGGGAGCCTTCCCGCCCGGATCACATCGTGTCGTCTGGCGAAAGGCGGTGGGGTGGCCCCACCACTCGTACCTTCCGTCATGTCGGATAGACATGGGAAGGAGCGCCTGTGGTCCCGGGCAACGCACAAGAAAGACCTCGGGCAATGCATAGAGCCCGGGAGAGACCTCAGGGCATCCCGGGGTCCCTTGAGGAGGACCCATGGTGACGATAGTCCTAGCCCACAGTGCAAGACCCTGCCTGGTGGGCGGGCACCACTTGCAGGCCGGCGCCCCGCATTAGGCGCCGCTTTCACACTTAAGGCGGTAAGCCTCTTCTCGGAGCCCAGGGGGAAGGCTATAAATAGAATAGACAGGCAATGTGTAAAGGGATTCGATCCAAAAGAACCCAAACTCAGACTCAGCTGAATACTACCACCAGCTCCACACTGGATGTAGGGTATTACGCTCATCGCGGCCCGAACCTGTCTAAACCTCTTTAGTTTCCTTGTCATCATACGACCGGAATCCTACTGCGTGTGACACCCATGACCGAATCTCTAAACGGGGGTTCCCACGAATCCCTGCTTGCGGTACTCACCCACCGACAGCTAGCACGCCAGGTATGGGGTGTTGGCGCGTAGGTTCCCTGTCCCCGATGAAAAACCTTTGAAAGAAACCATGGCGAACCGCTCTAACAGTTCCGACGGTGAGAGCAACGGTGATCATGCCCCCCGAAGGGGGCCATCCAATGCACCGCCCAGCGTGGGGGTAGTGGAACCGCATCCCCTCACACCAGGTGGGCGCCGGCGATCCCCTGTGCCCCCCCCCCCGGTCCATGCGTCGCCCCTCCGCTCGGCCACCGCTTTACTCCCCCCCTTGCTGGCGCCTTGACCCCGCGCCACGGCGCCTGCGGTACTGCCGCACCGCCACAGGTTCCCCTGCCGCCGCCGCACCTCCGAGACTCCTCTCCCCCGTAGCAATTCCCCGATAAGGCTCTGCTCATCCGTGTTTTCCCCCTCCTCTTCTCTCCGTTTGGCTATAAAAGAACCGCCCGGAGCACCTCGCGCGCGTACAGAAACCGTCACTCCACCATTGCCGCCGCCGTGAGCTCGGGTCACCGTGGGACCTCTCCCTCCGCCCTTTCCCTCCCCAAATTGACTACACTAGCAGCTTCCTCGTGCCCCACTGCACCTTCCCCGCCCGCTCCTCCCCTTCCCCGCACGCCGGAACCACCCCGCCGCCGAGCGCCTCCGGTCGCCGGCCCGGCTCACCGCGGGTAGCCCAAATCCGGCCATCCCAAGTCCCCCCGAGACCACCCACAGGTAGCTTTGGCCCTCCTCGTGCTCCCCCTCTCTTTCCCCCTCACCGCCGGCGACATCCCCGGCCGGAATTTGGCCGGACTAGAACCTCTCCCCGCCGGCCATGGTTGTGGACTCAATTGCTTGAGAAACTTTTCTTCCAGGGGGTTTTCTGCTAAATGCTGAGGGCTGTTCTGTAAGGATGGTTATTATTTCATGTGAATGTGATTCCCTGTCTTGTAAAATTCATAACAATTCATAGAAAAATCCAAAAATAGTGAAACCAACTTTGTTAGAAAGTAGATTTCAAACTCTATGACTCTTATTAATAGAGTTTAGTTTGAAATAAGATATTTCTACATGTATTTTGAATTTATTGTTGAAGGGTAAAATACACTCAATCTTGATATTTCATGTTCTTTTGTTCTTCTTAAAAGTATAATGTGAATGATTGATGAACTCTAGTTAACTTGTGTTAAGTTGCCAACTTAAACTTGATTTAAATTTAACTTCTTTTAATTGAACTTTCAAATTTGAAATATTAAATAAACTTATTATATAACCTCTTCTAAATTAACACCATTACTAGTCTCTAATGTGATATTTTATAATCAACTTCTAAAATCTTTTATTTGAAAGTTTTTAATTCAAATTTGGGTTCATTCCAAATTTAATTTAAATATTTTAGTTCTTATTACCATAAATTCTACCATAAATAGTATTTCAAATCTAAACCCTCTTTATTTATGCATGTTTGTGTGCTAATTGAATGAATTATAATATTTGAAATATGGTTTTCTAAATTTAAATTTTGCCTTGTTAACTTATTGCATTTCATATAGAATCAACGACACTCGACGACGGGGATTACGAACTGGCCTTAGGACAAGACCAAGGTTTTTCAGAAGATCCAGCACAAGCCGTCGAGGGACTAACTGAAGTTCCGAACCCGAGTTCGGAAATCTCTGACTCTCCTGCCCCTACCCCTGCTCCCGAAGGCAAGCCCCGGACATCTCCCACTACTTTATTTACACTGCAATCTACATCTATCTATATTATATTTTGCATTAGGTCTAGGAATTGAGGTGGAACCCTAGATGCATAAATCTTAGGGATCCAATGTAATGCTCCCGAGTCCTTATCGGATAGATGCTCCGCTAATAGGACCGGTAGAAGTCGAGTGATTTCCTGTCACTCGCGCGATATAGGAGTTGCATGTTTACATTACTGCAACCACTATAAGGATAACGGACAGGGTCATGTGCTGTATCATGACCTGAGGTTTTACCCTGTCTGTTTTGATAAAAGTCTTAAGGCCGAAATGTTTGGTAGTGGTGGCTAAGTTTTTGAAAGTACTAGCCACATGCCGCGAAATATGGTAAGCGGTAAGCCTAGTACCCGATTGGCCCGGCAAATGGACGCGCTCCCACCACTCGACTTTTATTTTATGTTACACGCACCGACGTGTGGGAGTACGTTCTGCAAGGCAGACAGGAATACGGGTTTTGTAGTCGCGCTACAGACGTATGTCCTGTACACATTGGGTGTGCCTACGGTCCTGCAGTCGCTTGTGGTGGCCCCGATCCATAACCCGGAATATGAGGGAAACGGTTGCTTCGGAATGCCCTGTTGGTATTCTAAGCGTGTGAGTTAGGTTTACCTTGCAAGGTTAAATTCGATTCGAATCGTCCGCCTCTCACGAGGATTGAGACTGCTTATCCCTTCTGCCACATTGAGTAAGAAATGGAACTAATGATAGATAATCTTGTTGAATGATAATCACTACCTTGCTTGCTTAGTATAGGTGCTAATCTAGAATAAATACTCAACTAGAAAATGAGAGCTAAAACTTGAAAATAGTTCATACTCTTTGTTACTTTTCAGCTGAAAATAAACCCAGAGCCTTTGCAATGCCTTCATGAGTCTAGTTATGGGCTAAGTATACCCAATCCCGGGTAAGCCTTGCTGAGTATTAGAATACTCAGCCTTGCCAATGTTTGTTTCAGGTATAACCTACGAGAACCCCACGGACAACCTTGGGTGGCCAACGTCCGTTCCGTTTGGCTGGTCCGTGGAGTGGGACCCGTCCCCGGCCGGCACTGACCCTCCGGAGTGACACCAGGCCCTGGGCTAAGCTTGGCGTCCGTCTTCGCGACGTGTGTAGTCGCGTAAAACTTTTTCTTCCGCTGTGAGTTTAGACAAGCTGTTATGCTTGTCAGTTGAACATGGTTATGTATAAGTTTACTTATCTTTGAAACTCGGTTGTAATAATGCTGTATGGTTGTAAATTAAAATTTGATGAGCTATTCTGTGATATGAACTCGCCTTCGTGCGAGATAAACCTGCTTCGATCCTGCTGAACCGTGGTTGAATCGGGCGGAGACCCGACAGACCAAAGGATTGTTCCGTTTGAAGTGCGTTAAGCCGATTGCAGTTGTACGGTGATCAATAGCGCACTTGAGCCGGAATAATTCGAGCGGTTATGCCACAAACAGTTTGCCACCAACTTTTCTGGGTCGTTCAACTGACCCGGGACCCGGGGAGATCTCCTCCCGTGGGGATTCCCGGCCGCCGTCGCAGCAGTCCAATCCGGGCCGATCGTGCACCGGCGGGTCGTGCGACATGTGCTCCCACCTCGGTGAGAAGAGAGCCAACGAAGACACCCGAACTACCCTCGAGTGTACACATCAGTGGCGCCGAGAGGCCGAGGAGGACCAAGCCTCCTCCAGCTCCCCATGCAGGAAAACCAGGGGCAGCGCGGCTCCGCCGGTGACAACGACATTGGACCCTATGAGGCTGGGTGCTGGGCCTTCACTGCGGACTTGCGGCGGGTCGACTGGCTCACCAAGGTCCGGCCGGATATCCTGGAGAAGTACGATGGTACCATCGACCCCAAGGAGTTCCTCCAGATCTACACCACGGCCATCCAGGCCGCAGGTGGGGGGCCTCAGATCATGGCCAACTACTTCCACGTGGCCCTCAAGGGTACCGCGAGGTCCTAGCTGATGAACTTCCCGCCCGGATGTGTCAACTCATGGGGCGAACTATGCCAACAGTTTGCCGCCAACTTTTTCAGGTCGTTCAACCGACCCAAGACCCGCGGAGATCTCGTCACAGTCAGATAACGCAAAGGAAAAACACTGTGACAGTACATCCAGCATTTCAGCCAGGTGCGCAACACCATTCCCCACATCTCGCCATCTGCCGTCATCATGGCGTTTAGCGAAGGGGTCACCAACAAGCTATCACACCCTAAAATATTTACTTTTAGGATGTGAGTATCTTTTAGAATGTGTTCATCTATCAATAGGATTTTTCGAGAATTTTCCAGATTTTTTCTGGAAATTATTCTCTTTTTTCGTAGAGCTAAATCAATTTATTCGAAAGTTCTAAAAATCTATCTCTCGAATTCCAAGTATTTTATTTTGATTTCATGTGACCTAAATTACCTCCCAAGTTTCCTCAGAATTTTTTTGGGATTCTTCTTGATATATTTTTCGTTGTTTAAATTATTTATTTGGACTTTTCTAGATTTATTTTAAACTTAAAAATATGTTCTGGAAAATATTTCTATTTTGATATCAAATTCTCATCGTAGTCGGACCGAGCCGTATCTTTGTTGTACATCCTTTTAACCTTGTCCTCTCTGAATCCTTAAGATGCCCCATCGAGCTCCCAATTCTATAACCTTTCTCCCTGATCAAGTCATGCTTGAAACGATACCTCATAGCTCGTCTTCAATGTTTTTCCGATGACGTTCGATCACTGTCAGCTCCAGCGACTAGCACCATCACTCTAAAATTCTATACTCAACCCAATCTCCCTCAGCAACCCAACCTTTTTATCTCTCTCTTTACCCTTCTCTCCAAGACCTGAATTCTATCCATCAGCCTGAATCAATGTCGGCCCTGCCAAGCGCTCCTCTCCAGCTCTCTACAATGACATGATCCCGCTTGTCATTCCTCATCCTCTTCCTTTCGTTTTCACCGTAACAGTCATACCATGCTATTCTCAGTTTACCCATGCGTGCGCGTTAGGACTCGTTGACTGAGTTCGGTGAGGCCACGCATGCCCGACCTCCTATACGCCCATACCCAACCTGCAGGCTAAGATAGCTTTTCACCCGTGCCATTTTGGACTCCATCCGAGACCGTACAGCTCATTCTGCTATCCTCAGTGTGTGCACAATGCAAGCACGGCCATCCGTACTTTGCAGCCCACCGCTCGACCCCTCACTCTTTTTGGTCCATTCTATTGATCGGCATGTTCACCTAGATGGCTCATCCGTTACCAACTGGAACCGATCGTTCACTCTGACTCGGCCCAGTCCGTTTTCTTTGTTTTGCCCTATTGGTAGATCTTTATGCCTAACGGGCCGAGCACCCAAGCCAGGTGCGACCTCCTTTGTTTTCTGGACGCGTACTCTGGGTACCACCAGATAAGCATGGCAAGGGAGGATGAGGAGAAAACTTCATTCACCACTCCGGTGGGGACATACTGCTACGTCCGTATGCCCTTCAGACTCAAGAACGCTGGCCCGACGCTCCAACAGACCATGTGTATTACCTTGAAGGACTTGCAGGGCCACAACATCAAAGCACACATCGATGACATTGTGGTGAAGACCCGACAGCAGGAGACCCTCATACAGGACCTGTCAGAAGCCTTTGATAGCATGTGAACCACCAGGCTCAAGCTCAACCTTGAGAAGTGCGTGTTCAGAGTACCAGGGGGGAAGCTCCTGCGCTTCCTCATGTTGGGTCATGGCATCGAAGTGAACCCACAAAAGGTGGAAGCAATTGATCGCATGCAGCCCCCGACTCGTTTGAAGGAGGCTCAGTGCCTCACGGGGTGCATGGCAGCTCTCGGGCAGTTCATTTCTAAGCTCGAAGAGAGAGGCCTTCCGCTCTTCAAGCTTCTCAAGAGACCAGCCGGTTCGAGTGGACCATGGAAGTGGATCTGGCATGTTGGGTCTAAAAGAATATCTTTCCTGCCCCCCGGTGCTTATGGCACCCCGCGACAAGGAGGAACTACTCCTTTACATCTCGGCCACCTCGCAAGTCGTAAGTGCAGTGCTGGTTGTCGAGAGGGAAGAGGAAGATCCCGGGGATGGAAGCCTGGATCCCTGGAGGAAGTAGCCACAAGAGGCCACGGAAAGGTCGCCAACCCCGGACCCCGGGATCATCCTGGACAGGTCCTTAAAGGCGACCTCGACGCGTGCAGCACCCGATGTACTTCATAAGTGAGGTACTCCAAGACGCGAAGGAGCACTACCGCAGGCACAGAAGATGCTATACGCCGTCCTCATGGTGTCCCAAAAGATGCGGCATTATTTCCAAGCGCATCAAGTCACTGTGGTTAACTCATACCCCATCGGCCACATCCTCGGGAACCGGGAGGGGACGGCCGCACGATGAAGTGGGCAATTGAACTGGCCAAGTTTGGTCTGCAGTTCGCGCCCTGGCATGTGATCAAGAGTCAAGCCCTCGCCGACTTCGTTGTTGAATGGACCCCGGTCCCCGACATCGAGCGACCGAAAGAACCCGCGTACCCTGCGGTCGATGATGACAAGCCATGGACCTTGGAGTAATGGTGTATGAACTTTGACAGGTCGATCACCCTCCAGGGGGGCGGAGCTGGGGTTGTGCTGACCTCCCCGGACGGACAGATCCTCAAATACGCCGTTCAGCTCGACTTCCGGGCCACAAACAACAAGGTGGAATACGAGGGCCTCCTCGCTGGGCTACGAGTCGCAGCCGGTTGGGAGTTTGCCACCTCCTGGTCAAGGGGGACTCCCAGCTCATGATCAACCGGTCCCCAAGGAATACCAATGCGTCAATCTGCAAAGGGCCGCCAACGTGGCCGAAGTACGGCGTATGGAGCGGCATTTGGACAGACTGGAGCTGCGACACGTTCCCCGCAAGGAGAACACTGAGGCTGATGAGCTGTCCCGGCTTGCATCCTCATTACCCCCTAGGGTGTTCAAAGAAAAGCTTTGCCAACCTACCGTCATGGCCACTGACCGTGTCGAAGGGGGAACCGCGCCTCTGAATGGGGGAAACCAGGCCATGCCACACACCGGGAACACTGTGCTCCCGATCAGTCCTCAGGAACCCTCATGGATGGATGACATCCGCGGCTTCCTGAAAGAAATATCCTTTCCGAGGATGATGCGGCCACGGAACGGATCACACGACAGTCCAAGCGCTACGCAATGGTAGATGGGGTCCTTCTCCAGTGCACCTCTCCGGAGGAAGGCGGCGGGCTGCTCGCCGACATCCATGAAGGCAAGTGCGGGAGTGTGACATTCAGGGTTAATACCCACTAGATTCTAGTATAAAGTGTGTATGTTTGATTTTATGTATGTGTGCTAAAACTTTAATGCAAAGGCAAAAGGATCTTTTGGTAATTCTGGAAAAATGGGTGAGAATGGGAGGTAAAATCAAAACATATGAAGGTTGTTTTGCAAAAAGTCAAGAACTTACTTTTAAACCGCAAATAGAGGTGAAACTACCCAAAGGATGCAAGTGTAGTGTAGATTTTAAATAGGATTGTTTTTTAAGTTTAAAACTTTGCTAAGTTTTATGTTAGTTTCAAATCCTTAAGTCTTTTTAAGATGAACCTTAAAGCAAAGTTGTAGATCTTTTTGAGCTCTACACTTTTTATTTTGGGCATATTTCCATTTGAGCTATGGTTTGAAAGTTAGCTAGGCTTTACAGTGGAGTCCCTGTATTTTTGGAAAATTGCCGATCAGTCCTCATCGTCTACCTCCAGCTCCCTCCTCTCTTTGTTTTTCTCTGCACCGCCCCGCCACCCTCGCCGGCTATGTGCCGAGCCTTAGCTGCCCCCGCGCCGCTTCCCTCTACGCCACATGCCGCCCTAGCACCCACGCCGCCGCTCCCCGGCTCGCGCTGGCCCGCTCCTGCTCCTCCACGTCGCGCCGCCGCTGCCCGAGCCTCCACGTGCGCTGCCGAGCTTGCCAGCTCCTGCCCTCACTCGTCGTGCCTCCTCCTCGACTTGAAGCACGTCCTTGAGCTCCCAGTGCACTCCCTCTTGCATTCCTGTAACCACATTTGCACTGTTTTTCCTTTTCCCGAGCACCCCACCTCGTCGGAGCCCCGCCGCAGCCCCGCCTTCCCGTCGACAACCGCCTCCACCGCCTCCTATCCCTGATCCAGTGCTCTAGAAGCACCCCCGCCACCCACTGGTGCTCCCCAGCCTGCCCAATTTCGCTCTCTTGCACCAGAACGACCGGACCACTACGCTGGTGAGCTCGAGCTTCCGCCGCCGCTCGGCCTCGCCGTCATCCCGTCGATCCACCGCCTCTTAGCCCCGGCCAAGCACACCATCAGCACCACATCATCTCGTAGAAGCTCTCTGGCCACTTCCCCGCCGCCCTCCAGCACTCCGGCCACCGAAACGCCGACGCCGCCCCTCGAAGCTCCGCAGCCCGACTCTGTTCGCCATCGACCCGCCGCCTCGGCCCTTCTCTTCCCCAACACCGGCCACCCCGGTGACCGCCGTGAGCCCCTGAACCTTTCCCCTCACTTCCCCCTCGCCGCCGGTGAGCCCTCTCGTCGGAATTTGATCGGCACCGATCAACTTTCCTGTGTAGCCCGGCTAAGGACCCAATTGCAAAGATTTGAATCTTTCCAGGGGCCTTTCTGTAGGAAATCAGTACCCCCTCTCTAATTCCAATCAGCCAACTTGTAAAATCTGTAGGAATTTGTAGAAAAATCCAAAATTACCAAAATAATTTTGTTGTACGCCACAAGTTTAACTCTACAACTTTTATTAGTGGAGTTCAGTTTGAAACCAAATATTTTTGGAGTTATTTTAAAGTTTAACAAAAGGGTATCTTGTGTGTAACTTTTGCATGTTAACTTTATTTCCTGTGAATTTTGGTGTGTAGCTTGTTTAGGGTATAAGTGATCTTGTGTGAAAAATTCACCTATAGTACTGAACCCTAGTTTGAATTAATTTAAATTTATACAAATCAAGCTAGAAATAGTCTAAATCTATTCAAGCATGTTACTAAGATCTTCATGCTTAGATCTTTTTACCATGTGATTTTCTACAATAGAGTAGTCCATAGTAAATATTTTAGGAATTTACAACACTGTTTTGCTTAAGGTTTGCATTTAAACTTGAAATTTGAACTTAATTCAAATATTTTAGTTTCTGCTTTAAAAAAATTATGAAAAATTTACAGTAAGCTCATCCACTAGAAGAGAGCTTACCCACAAAAATTCAAGGCTAGAGCCTTTGTGGATTTCAAAATAAAAATCAAACTTGTTAACCTAATTCTATTAAATGAAGTAATTTGATATTAAATTAAAGTACACCTAGTAAATTTGAATTCAAATCTCCTGTTTTATGAAGTTATATTTATCAATTAATTGGATTGCAACTTTATCATGAAATAAAAATACTTAACTTAAGAACCACCTAATTCCAATCATAGCATATCATGTAGAGTCAGCGAGACTCGACGACGGAGACTACGAGCTAGTCCCGGAAACTGAGCAAGGATTTTCTGAAGATCCTGCAAACATCACCGAGATTATAACTGAAGCCCCGAACCAAAGTTCGGAAGACCTTGACATCCCTGCCCCTAGCCCCACTCAAGAAGGCAAGCCCTGATGCATAACCTAATATTTGAAATTACTACAATTATGCAATTTTATACTTATATATTTATGTTATGCATTAAGTCTAGGAGTTGAAATGGAACCCTAGAATGCATGAATCTTAGGAATCTGTGTATTGTGCCTGAGTCCTTATCGAATAGATGCTCTGCTAATAGGACCGGCAGAAGTCGGGTGATTTCCTGTCACTCGCGCGATATAGGGGTTGAATGATTACTATTCTGCAGTCACTATAAGGACGATGGATGGGGTCATGTGTAGTATCATGACTTGGAAGGTTACCCCGTCTGTGTTAATAAAAGTTGATAAGGTCGCAGTGTGTGGTAGTGGTGGTTAAGCGTTTGAAAGTACTAGCCACATGCCGTGAAATATGGAAAGCGGTAAGCCTAGTAACCAATCGGCTCGAGGAGTGGACATACCTCCCACCACTCGTATTTTGGTTTTTCACACGCACCGACGTGCGGGAGTATGTTCGCACAGCGGACAAGAGTACGGTCATGTAGTCGCGCTACAGACATATGTCCTACACATTGGTGTGCGTATGGTCCTACAGTCGCTTGTGGTGGCCCTATTCCACGAGTCGGAATGAAAGGCAAACGGTTGCTTCGGAACAATCGTTGAATGTTCCAAGTGTGTGAGTTAGGTTTACCCTTGCAAGGTTTGGAAATTCGATTCAGAATCATTCGTTTCTCGCGGAGATTGAGACTCCTTATTCCTTTTGCCACATAGAGTAAGAACAGTAACTGTTATTAGAATAATCTTGATGGATGCTAATCTCTACCTTACTTGTCTAGTATAGGTGCTTACATAGAATGGTTAATGCAACTAGAATCTGAAAGCTAAAACATCAAAATTAGATCATACTCTTTGTTGCTTTTCAGCTGAAATTAAACCCAGAACCATTACAAGCCATCATAAGTCTAGCTACATGACTAAGTATACCATGACACGGGTAAGTCTTGCTGAGTATTAGTATACTCAGTCTTGCTAGTCTATTTTTTTTAGGTATGACCTTTGAGAACCCCATGGAAGGTCCAGCATGGCTAATCTCTGTTCTGTTTAGCTGGTCCGTGGAATGGGATCCGTCCCCGGCTGGCAGTGACCCTCCGGAATGACACCATGTTTCGAGCTGAACCTGGTGTCAACCTCCGCGACGTGTGTAGTCGCGTGTTAATTTCTTCTGTTGTGACTCTACTTAAGCTTGCATAGCTTGAGGTTTTCAATCAATGTTTGTATAAGTATACTTAAGTTTGAAATGGTTTGTAATAATGTTTAATATTCTGTGAATTAAAAGTTGGTGAGCTATTGTACGATTGTAAACTCGCCTTCGTGCAAGGTAAACCTGCTTCGATCCTGTTGAACCGTGGTTGCATCGGGCGGAGACCCGACACACCAATGGGTTGTTCCGTTTGAAGTGCGTTGAATTAGTATCGGCTGTATAGTGATGACTAGCGCACTTGAGCCGGAATAATTTAGGCGGTTCTGCCACAGGGAGTCACTCATCCTCCCGCACGATGGTCAGGAAGGCCTACCGGCAAGGCTTTTATTGCCTGACAGCCCTCGAGAACGCAACCGAACTGGCTCGACGCTGCTGGGTGTGTCAATTCCATGCAAAACAGATTCACTAGGCAGCACAGGCGCTCAACACCATCCCCCTGTCATGGCCATTCGCGGTCTGGGGGCTCGACATCTTGGGACCTTTTCCCAAGGCAATCAGTGGATACGAATGGTTGTACGTGGCAATCGACAAGTTCACAAAATGGCTGAAGGTAACCCCGGTCATCAAGGCCAACAAGGGTTCTATGCTCAAGTTCATCAAGGACCTGGTGGCCCGGTTCGGGGTTCCAAATCGGATCATCACCGACAATGGGACCCAGTTCACGATCAACCTCTTCAGGGATTACTGCAAGGACATGAGCATCAAACTATGCTTCGCTTCCATCGCACATCCACGCAGCAACAGGCAAGCCGGGCGAGCCAATGCAGAAATCCTCAAAGGGTTGAAGACCAAGCTATTGGATGTAAAGAAATAGTACGCCCCTCTACTAAAGTGGGTTGGAAGGCCTGTATGCCTAATCTATGCAGGGTAGGTGCTTTGTTCAACAGTACAGGATGTGCATACTATTTGAGGATTTCTGCTCAAGAAGCATGGCATAGGCTGGATAGATGAGCTACTAGCAGTGGTATGGGCAAACTGAACCACCCCAAGCCACGCGACAGGCGAGACACCATTCTTTCTCGTCTATGGAGCCGAAGCCGTGCTCCCAGCCGAAGTAACGTTGGGAAGCCCGCGGGTGCGAGCCTACAACAAGGAAGATCAAGATCAGCTGTGGCAGCACAACGTCCTCTACCTTGAGGAAGTACGGTGCAGAGCGGCGGTTAGGGCGGCTCGCTACCAGCAAGCCCTCTGACACTACCACTAGCACCACGTACGACCACGAACCCTCCAAGTCGGGACCTGGTCCTCCACCGATTCCAATCACACAAAGGGAAAAACAAACTCTCACCCATGTGGGAGGGACCCTTCCGTGACATGGAAGAACGCCAGTCCGGAGCGTTCCGGCTCTCTGATGAGGACGGAGTGCTTGTGCCCAACGTCTGGAACATCGACCATCTCTATAAGTTTTACCCATAGATAGAGGGGGGTCCCAGTGTACCGGCATGAAGGCCAAGTACCTCGCAGACAACCTCCCTGGGATACTTGACCGGGGGCTCCCACCTATGTACACCTACCTCGTATTTTTCCTTCCAGCATTAAGTATATTGCAGTCTTCTTATGCAATTTCTAAAGTTTTTTCGAGCGGAAGTTACTTGCTAGGGGCGTCTAGTTTGCGTCATGAGAGAGCGGTCTTGCCTAAAAGCGACATGCTCGCTGGGAGCTAAAAGGCTTTTCTTGGCCAACTTTGACTCTCGGCCTAGTCTCTGGACCCCGGGATCAGTTGTCTCCACGAACCCTACACTCACCACCACACGCTTCCACGGCAAGCAGCCTCAACTAATGAACAACAGGCCACCCTAGGAAAACGACTTGAGCTCACTTAAGAAACAACTTATACTTACACAAAGGCTTATACTTACACAAAGGCTAGTCAGAGAAAGGGAAATTTTACATATTTCCTTGCAAAGATATACAGATCACAGGGAAGCCACCCTGTACATGTGCGATGAATAGCCATGGAAGGCATGAAGCTGCTATAAGGAATCCCCCAATGTGATAGAAGAGGAAGCAACGATGGGCCGGCTCCGACGAGTGTGCGGCGGTGCGCGTGCGCCCGCAGCTACGCCCGGATTGAGTGCCCCTTCACTCACCTGTGGGGGGGCTCCACGCCATGGCTTGCAAGCCACGAGCTAGGGGAAGGTGAGATCACTCTGCAACCTTGAGATCAGCGTCTAGCGCTGAGGCTGTCGGCCTTGCCTCCTCCGGGGCGGGGGGCTGCCACACGCAGGGAGAGGCCACAATAGCGTCGCCCTCCTGCACGGACCCCACTAAACCAACCGATTCAGGCGTAGGTGGCAGGCCTAGTAGCAGGTCCTGAATGGCGGCTGCGTCTAGGGTGGCTCCTAACGCCGTGATCACGATGATGCCGTCTGGTCCTGCGATGTCTCCCTCAACATTGCGTGCCTAGACCACCGGGGGAAGCAACAAATCCGGCCTCACCGCGGGAGAAGCCTTTCCCCCCGAAGAGGTACTGCGGCACGACGCGCTCCTGTCAATCAAAAGTGGCCAAAGGTCAAAGCTAGAAGGAAGACAAGCATGCAGCAGAGATAGGGAGCACAGTTTGCAAACCCTAACTGGACCCTGGCCCAGCGAACTGCCACACCGGACGCTGGATCCGGGGCCGCTTAGGGTGAAGAAGGATGCCCTGAGGTCACCTCGGTCTCTGATGCGGCTGAATCTCCCTGGCCAGTGTCCCTTGGGTGCGATGGCGGAGATGACGGGGGCGAAGAAGATGAGGAGTCTACCTGCACCGAGGAGGCCAAGCGCTTGCACTTTGACTTCCCCAGCGGGTCCGACACACCCTCCGGGCCACCGGGAGTCCGGCCCTCACTGGTGGCAGGGAACATGGCACAAGTGGTGGGATAGAAGCCACTCTCGTGGATGACAACACCACCCAACGTTGCCGCCTGCGTCCCTCCGCCATGGCCGGAGAACCTCCCGCCACCTTACAGCGCACGGGCGGGGACCAACCTCCACGCGTAGATCACCGGCAGGCCGTCTAGGATGGCGTGGTGCTCCAGGTCCTTGCACAAGGCTTGGATCTCCTCAGGGAGCAAGGCCGCCGCCACATCCTTCACCTCCATGGCTTGATCCATCCAGGATGCCACGACTTCCTCGGAGTGGTTGAACTCGATGACATGCGCGAGGCGGCACTCGTCGTTGTCGTCGGTGTAGAACCACGCTAGGTGGAGGCGAGCCTGGAGTGGAGCAAGACGGTGACGGAAGAAATCAATCCCCACCATCACCGCTGTCAACCCACTCCAGCGCAGCTGGGCGAATTGGGCTAGGACCGGGTCCCATCTAGCCCCCAGAATCGGCGTATCCGTACAGGCGGGGGTGTTCGATGGCGGGCTGGTGGGGAGGCGGAGGCGGAGGTGGGGCGAATCGTTGGCAACCTCCACATATAGCCACTGCTGCTCCCAGTTCTCCCACTTGTTCCGCACTGAAAGCATGATGAACTCCTGGCACCGCCTTTGACGGATCTCGAAGTAGCACCCGCCCACCATGCGGGCTTGGGGGGCAGCACCCGGGCCTGGCGACGCTGAGGGCGACTGGCAGAGGCTGAAGAAGTGGAGAAGTGGCGGAAGAGCTCCACCGACGACTGCACACTGATGAACATCTCGCATGCGTGTGTGAAGAGCGCTAGGGTGACGACAGCGTTGGGGACAAGGTGCACCATGTGGATGGTGTACGCATCTAGCACCTCCACGAAGAAGGGCGAGAATGGTAGCACCAGCCCCGCCATTAGGAACGGGAGGAAGATGACAACCTCCTCGAAGCACCATGGGCTGGGATAGGCCGTCCCAGTGCGGAGGGGAGTGCTTGGGGACACGAGCCCTTTAGCTCGGTCCATCGCGGCTGCGGTGACTGATGAGTGCCCGAAGTCGAGGACGCGGTGGCCACCATCTTGCCCGCCGCAGTGCACCATGGTGAAAGCTTGGGTGACGGCGGCGAGAGGAAGGTGGAAAAATTTGTTGGCGAGAAGACAAGTGGACAAGGTGGCCAACGGTGCCCTCCCCTCTGACAATATATACCTAATGGAAGGGGAAGGCACGTGACGCTCCAACTCCGCAAGAATTCCGCGGACCACAAACACCGGCCCCCTCGAAAGGACCGGCACGATCCCCGAAGTGGAAGGAACGGCAGGAGCCACCATGCGGCGCGGGCGTTTGGAGCACATAGTAACTCTTGGCCCCACACCTGACTCACTGCCTTGGATTCAGGAATGGGCTCGGGGGCTACTGTCAGCGCCACGGGAACGGGGGTCCCCCAGCCCTATACAAATCAAGGATAGGTGGGCTAAAAGGCCCTCTTGGCCCATTAGCGGTAATGCGACAAACTGAGGCGCCTTATAGAGGACCCAAGACTGCGGGAGGCCAAGCACCTCCCGAGGAGGGGGTGGTTCCTTCATGAGGAAGGGATCGCCTGATGGCGCATTTAATGCGCCCGCCCTACTGCAGCCGAGCGAGGCCTATGGGCGGCACGCCTTCCCCGTAAAACCACATGATTACGGGGGAGGCTACTCTCAGACGACACGGCGACCGGGACAGATGGAGCCTCCCTGCTCGGGTCACGTCGCGTCGTCTGGCGATAGGTGGTGGGGTGGCCCCCGCCACTCGCATGTCCCATCAAGTCGGATAGACATGGGGAGGAGTGCCTGCGATCCCGGGCAACGCATAGGAAAGACCCCAGGCGATGCTCAAAGCCCGAGAGAGACCCCGGGGCATCCCGGAGTCCCTCAAGGAGGACCCCGGGTGACGACAGTCCTGGCCCACGACGCAGGACCCTGCCTAGCGGGCAGGCGCCACTTGCAGGCCGGCGCCCCTCATCAGGTGCCACATTCATACTTAAGGCGTTAAGCCTTTTCCCGGAGCCTAGGGGGAAGGCTATAGATAGAATAGACAGGCAATGTGTAAAGGGATCCGATCCAAAAGAACCCGAACTCAGACTCAGCTGAATATTACCACCAACTCCACATAGGACGTAGGGTATTACGCTCACAGCGGCCCGAACCTGTCTAAACCCCTTTTGTTTCCTGATCGTCATACGGTCAGAATCCTACTGCGTGTTACACCCCTAGCCGAATCTCTAAACGAGGGTTCCCACGAATCCCTACTTGCGGTACTCACCCACCGACACTCACCTTTAAGCCTAGATGTTTGGATGGAATGGGACTTATTTGGGGCTTATTGGGTAGGGCTTAAGCCTCAAGTAACCAAACACCCCTTAATAGGCTGAGCAAGTAGAGTAGCACAATATTAATGGACCGGATGTAGCTTCCAACCCACTGCTAATAATATCTCTCCTTCCCTCTCCCTCTCATTCCATTATTGTACGTCAGAGGACAGAATACACCTCTTCCACATACATCATTATAGTGTAGCAAAACACTGCTGTTTGAAACAACATGCATATAATGGTGCACTAACTTCCATTACGACACATCATCATAATATGAAATTCTCTTGCATTCAATAACGTTTATAGTTACAATTGTTTTTTCTCTATATTTATTCAAAAGGTCGATAACATGCGCGTCATACATATATATTAAGCGATCTGGAGTGCCAACTTAGAATGCGCGGTTTTCTAGTCTTGGCAACCCACGAATTCATAGTCGACCGAAAGGTGGCCATTTGGACATACCACCTCCATCGGTGTCAAGTTGCCGGAACACGGAGATGTCCAGATCGAGTCCATCGCACCGGTCCACCACTCACTACCGGAAACGAGCACTTTGCCGAGTGCCAACTGCTTTGCCGAGTGCAAAATATCGGGCACTCGGCAAAGAGCCTCTTTGCCGAGTGCAACACTCGGCAAAGAGAAACACACGGTGAACTCATGCTTTGCCGAGTGTCTGGCACTCGGCAAAGAAAAACACTCGGCAAAGAATGTTTTGCCGAGTGTCGAGCACTTGGCAAAGGGTGACACTCGGCAAACGAGCGCACGAATATTCATGGCATGACTCTTTGCCGAGTGCCTGGTCCGAGACACTCGGCAAAATATACAAATTTTTTTCTTTAATTTCTCTAAAATTTTTTCTATTGCCATCCTACATTCTCCTCAACAAGATATGTAATTTAGGTTCTTTTATCGAAGTGTTTGCTATATTTCGATAATTTATTTCATTGTATTGAATTTCTTGAATAATTCAAATTTGAACTGCGTGGTCATTCGAATAGTGGAAAAAATGAATGAAAAATTATTATTCATGTTAATGAGCATGCTTTGAGGCCTTATCAAAGAAAGAACCAGAAATTTTAAACTTACTATTCACGAAACATGGCGATTAAATTGTGTTCAAGTCGTGTTTAAATTGTAGAAAAGGCAAATTTGGTCGAAAAAATATGAAACTTATCGAGATGTCATGTTATCATGTGAGGACACTGTGATAAAATTTGTATAAGATTTCGTGAAAGTTTGACATCTACGATGCTTAACACTTCATCGGGTTTCATATAAAATTTTACATCTCTTTATAGAACTTTCAATTTATAAGCATCGTATGTTGTAACTTTCACGAAACCTCGTCAGATTTTTATCATAGCCTCCCCATGTGATATCATTACATCTCGACAAGTTTCATAATTTTCGGTCCATATTTTCTTTTTATACATTTTAAAAACAACTAGACAAGAAGTTGGTCGTCATGTTTGGTGGACAACAAGTTTGAAATTTATAATTTTTTTCTCGATAAGGTCTCAACGCATCCTTCAATAACGTGAATATTATTTTTTCATTCATTATTTTCCATTATCCGTGTGACTTGTAGTTTAAATTTCATAACTTGTAGTTCAAATTTTAATAAATACAACAATTTTTTCTTTGCCGAGTGCCCGGCACTCGGCAAAGAGGGGCCTTTGCCGAGTGCCTATAATATGGCACTCGGCAAAGAGGGATCTTTGCCGAGTGCCCCAGATCTGGCACTCGGCAAAGCTTTTGAATATACCGCCGGCTCCCTCCACCTTATCCACACACTTTCATTAGCTCTCACGCCGCCCCACCCCCGACCCCGCCGGCTCTGCGGCCCCGCCCGCGCCCGCGCCCCCGCCCCCGCCCGCGGCCCCGCCGCTCCCCCGGTTGCGCCCCCGCCGCGCCCCTGCCACCGCAGGTCAAATCCTGAATCTCCAACTTGAGTTTGTGTTTTTGGTTTCTTCGTTGGATTGCAGCGTGCTGATAGAGCTGCTCTGGGTTCTATTTGACAATTTCTGCAGTACGATGGAGACGACAGGAGGGATGGCAGCAGCTGGCGGCCGCAGCAACAGCAGCAGTCACAAGGATACGGGAGGCAGCAGCAGGTTTGATTTTTCTTTTTGCCTCATTTTACTTTCGTAACAAGGATTGGGCAATTCACCTGCTCGTCTTTCATTATAACTTGTTAATCGTACTTACAACCGATGTCCACATATTGTAAATTTTGGGTTTGTGTTTTAGTCACAGGAACAGTGTGGTATGTTTATGTTCTGTTGAATGAATGGTTCTCCGATGCACTATTGAGCTGATAGGGTGGAGAATGCACTAACTTAAGATGCAAGGTTTTTATTTGCTTTTGGAAATCTTCCATAGAACAAAATTGCAATAGCACAACAGCTCTCTTGGTTATCTTTTAGAGCTTTGCCCATGCATAGCTTGTTCTACCCGTTTTGGTTAAAGATACCATCAGAACTAGCAATTCATAAGAATTAGAATCCCAAACGATGGTTGCTTCTTAGAGTGTTTTGTTGAGCTTACGATTTGGAATATTTTAGGAAGGAGAGAGGATAAATGATGGAGGTTGGCAGACCGTCGGTGAGAAAAAGAACCATGGAAGACCACAGCAGGTCTGATTTCTATTTCTTTATTTTGCTTCTTCATCATAAATAGCTGTGAATATGTTGAAGCTATTGCTTTTGTTTTTTTAGGTCCTTGTGTCTCTATATACCGACTGACAACCAAGAACCGACATTTACAGATATGGTCCTTTGTCTAGTTATTGATGCACTGAGCCACTGAATAAAAAAAGTCAGTTGAGTGTTGCAGAATGTGACCTGTTAAAAATGCTACTTGCCAACTGTTCCCTCTTTGGTCGTCAGTTATTGATTAGTTTTATAACGTGATTGTAATTAGAATATGAACTGAGCATAGATAATTGCTAAAATTTTCTGTAAGTGGATCATTACTGTGAAATGCCTCAACCTGTAGCACACCATTTTGAGCTTTCTTGTTGGTGAAAGATCTGAGCAAACCATGGTGTTGTTACACAGCTACGCCCCATTTAATTCTTGTAAGACTGTCATTTTTATGCCCACATAAACAATTGAAATTCTAGTTGCATTAGAAACATCTGATGGTGATAATAGCATGTTCTATCTTCCTTGTTCTATCTGAACTCTGAATTCCCATCATTGCATAATGCAGTTCTTGTAATGTATCATAAGCCCTTGTTTTCTTATTCGAACGTACTTGTAACGGGTATTCCATGACTAATTTGCAGTTTTACCTAGAAGAAGCCAAGGGAAATGTGGACTACCAAGGTTATATATTCCCAAGACATCGTGGTGAATCGGTGAGTATATTGTTAAAATTGATGCACTCTCTTTGCCAGCAAAAAAAAATGATGCAATGCTGTTGCAATGCTCTTACCTCCTCTGTTGCCTGTCATGATGCAGACGACTCTGTTCTCTTCATTAATGCTGGTGGCGGTGCAATTGAAGGCTGTGATTCCAACGTAAAGGTTACTGGTGATTCATTCTTTGAAGGAGGGGATGTGATAGAAACGAATGAAAGCATAACTGAAGGTGGTGATTGTCCCTCTGTTTACCACTCAGCACGCTATGGCAGCTTCAGCTACAACTTCAACGGTCTTGCCCCTGGAGACTATATGTGATATTGGAGCTTGTGTGGTGAACTTGAACTTGTGTGGTGAATTTCAAATGAACCTTTATCGTTATTAACACTTATATCGTGAACTTGTGTATGTGATTTTACTTGTGTGATGACGAGACTTTGTTAAATTTGGTTGCGACGATAAGATTTGTGTGAATTTGGTTGTGTATGCAAAATTTCAAATAATATACCTGTGTGAATATATAATATGCTTATATGAATATGTGCCTATGTAAAAGGTGGGAAAAAACAAAATAAATTTTTTTAAAAAAACTCTTTGCCGAGTGTATAAAAAAAACACTCGGCAAAGTGACCTAAACTTTGCCGAGTGCCACATCATAGGCACTCGGCAAAGACCACGCTCTTTGCCGAGCGCCCTCTGGTTGGCACTCGGCAAAGAGCCGGTCTTTACCGAGTGCCTGCCCTGACACTCGGCAAATCCTTTGCCGAGTGCCCGACAAAAGGCACTCGGCAAAGACGTCTTTGCCGGAATATTCTCTACCGAGTGCCCTTTGCCGAGTGTTACACTCGGCAAAGCCTTTGCCGAGTGTATTCGGGGCTTTGCCGAGTGTCCCAGACACTCGGCAAAGATCCTGAATCCGGTAGTGACTCTAGCCACTGTTTTGGCCCCTGTCGCCCTGTTGGTCACCTGCTTGACGAAACCCATGTTATGCTTTGTGTGTTGAGAGAGAGAGAGAGAGAGAGCATGCATTCATGCATATACCCGGAGGCAGCGGCCACAGGAGGGTTGTCCATGTGCACCGGCAGGGCCACAGAACGCTGTCCAGCCACAACGCCGTCGCCACGCGAATGGCATGTCAGCATCCCACGTGGCACAGAATGTGCTCGCGGTCCGCATGTTCCAGTTTATGTGCTCCGGGTTGTAACATGTTGTACGTCGCCAAGACACCATGTAACTCCTGTGCTTTCGCCCCATGATTGGCAGCCAAGAACATGACCAACACCATGAGGATGAGGAGTGATACCTTCGAGATCTCCATTGTTCTCTTTTTACTGGACTCTAGGGTATATTAATTTTCTCAGTAGATGTGGGCATGCATGAGTCGTATATGGCCATACTTATAGATGTTGATGGTAACACAAGCTTCAACTGGAAACAAAAAAAATAATGATTAAGTTAGTGCCTAGTGGCCATATTAAACTGTGAGATGGTGTGAATCTGACTTGTTATCATCGTTATGATCTGGTACGCGCGTTGTTCCTGCGATGAGAACTATATGCATGGTTACACAAACTATGCCTTACTTCATAAAATAAAACCTATGAGTTTGATGGTTCCCTTCCAATTCCATTATGTTATGCCTAGTTGTGCGCTCAGACCTTCATAGGAGCATATATATGCAGTAACATATATATGGCATATACTGCACTCTGCAATTAACTACACTATCAACAATGTATTTGCCGGCATGAAAGATCCATGTCTGCCCCAACATGGTGATATATAGAATTATATTTCATTTCCCTGTAGTTTGAGACTCCATCTTCATAACAGACTCAGTAATTAATTTAATTATAAATAAATAATGTTGGCGATCTTTGTAATTACCACGCTGATCTTTGTTCCAGAAAAAAAATTACCACGCTGATTTCGCTATTTTGTTGCGTACCACTAAATCTTCGGATACAGCCTTGTGATCGTATGCATACATCTGGTTTGTAGTCAAGCTATTATATAAGCAATGATTTGACCACATTTGAACTACACAGGCACGCTGGACTTATATTAAGCTGCACAAGTTTATGTCATGCAATTGATTGCAACCGTTGGGTAAGGTACAAGTTTATGTCATCCAGCTTAAACTACACAGGCACGCTGGACTACTTACTGAAAGAACAAAGCAAAACCTCGGTTGTAGTCCCCAATGATTTCAGATTGTATGTTAATTTATGCTGGATGAGCTGAAGATAGATGGCATGGGTAAAAAATGTGATAGTTCAAAGTGACGTCACATAGACTCTCTTGTTTGGTTAATTATACAAGTCAGTTCCATAACTGTATGAACATAATCACATATAAAAGAGCAAGGTCAAAAAAACACTACTCAGTCATCTATTCATTAGCCACATCGATTTCATCCAAGGGCATAGTAACAAATATATGATGTTGGGTAAAGTGGATAAACCTGATCTTCAGAAAGGATTAGTAAACTGATCTTCAGAAAGGATTAACCTGATCTTGTGGGAAGATGATCTAAGCCAATATATTAATGATCTGTTTTCTTTCTCCAAGAGTTACTTGGTTGGACTATATTATGATATGCATGTCACTTTCGATCTAGTATGTTACCGTGCATAAGAACGATTGCAAATTCGACTTCCTCTTTCTTTTTAAAATGGTGACTTCCATTTCAATTTTTTTGAAACAGTGACTCCCATTTCCATTACACACAAAATGGAAATGTATTTGATTACATCTAGATATCTAAGGTGATGAAAAGAAGGCACACGTGGAACTCCGAGAAGAGGAAGAAACTCATTATTAGAGATACCCAGATGCTAGCTGGATGACTCGTACTATATATATATGTAACATCCTAGATTTTTATCGAATGTTAAGCATGACCAACCGTAATAAATTCTTGCTTTCTATTTATAGCGTGGCACTTCTGAAATGGTGTACCACTTCATTTCATTTAATAAATAACCACAACGACATTTGACTGACCTCGAGTACCATGGGGTGGGGAGGTCACATATTATTATGATAGGTGCTGACTTAAATTATGTGCTAGATCATATTCGCAGCCATATTGTTAATTTGTAGTGTCGCTAGCTTGTGGCATCCATGTGCATCCAATACATACACAAAGCCCAGGCATACCTATGCAGGCGATGAGGCAACAAAAGAACACATAACATGTATTGAGGAAACGCTACTACATAAAAGTACATCCCAGACACCCTATCACTTTGTCCAAATGGAATAGTACTATCAAGGAGACATTTTCTCTAAGTTTTCAAAACAGCAAGCATATAACATGGTGCATTTGCATGTAGGGATGAAAACAAAAGCGAAATTTTCCAATTTTTTGTGATCGTTTTCAAGATTTTATCGAGATTTTGGTCTAAATGCACTACTAGAAAACGCGTTAAAGATCCAGACCTAAAGCACCCACTGCTTTTGCAGCCGATACTGATGCGAGGCATCAATACCGGCTGCAACGGCTGCTGTCCTAGAGAGAGCCTTAGGCACCGGGTCATGCCACGACCCGGTACCAAAGGCTTCGTGGGGCCTCAAGCACCGGGTCATGGCATGACCCGGTGCCTATGCAGCGGATATGAGCATCGGTTCGTGCCACGACCTGGTGCTTAATAACCCTAGCAGCATTAGTGCCGGGTTGTGGCACGACCCGACGCTAATGATTGACCAAAAGCACTGGGTCATGCCACGACCCGTACTAATGCCTCCGCCTATAAATACCAGACCCCCTCCCCTCCCCGAGCTGCCATGAACTCAGCAATGTTCACGGCAGCCGGGTGAGGGGAGGGGAGGGAAATTTTTGTAATTTTTTTTAGAAAGGATAGAAATTTTTTCCTTAAGCTAGCAATTAATTTTCTTCGGTGCAATTAGCCTTTGATTTAGTTTATAATTGTTATACACTTGCTAATTAATTTTTGTAGTTTTAATTTGCAAATGATTTAGACGTAGCTAGCTATCTATTTAGTTTATTATTGATATAATAATTGTTAGACATGTGATATTATTTTTTAGATGTAGATACCATGTGATTTAGATATAGTCAGTAATTGGGTTAGTTTATTATTGTTATAATAATTATTATACATATTATAATTAATTTATTTAGACACTCTAATGAGGTTGTTTTAGTGTATTTAATTTTAGGTTGTAATTATATTTTTAGAAATGAATTACTTTGACACTCTAATGATGTATATATGGTATGTTTCTCAAAAAAATTCCGTGCTTCTTCCAACATAGCCTTAGGAACATTAAAATCTTTCATGCTTACACTATAACCAATTGAGAACTAAAAATTTCATCAACAATGGTTGCAGCGTACTTGAGAACCTCTCTTGGACCCTTCTCAGTAAGAGAGGACACCAAATCTGTGAACTAGCATGATCACAATTTTTGTTAAGATCCAACTTTATAAATGATGTTATAAAGTTGTATCTTTATAAAGATTTTGTTCATGACTCCTTCATTGATTTGGTGTCCTTTGTTCTGTCTAAGAAGGGTCCAGGAGAGGCTCTCCAATTTCTGGATCTGCTGCACCGAGTGTTAACGGAATCTTTAATTCTCCAGGATTTTAGTATTAGCTTGAAAGATTTTAATGTCCCTATTCTCTAGGCTATGTTGGAAGAAATACATAATTTTTTTCAGAAACAAACAGTCAGCACGTTGAGATGCGGTTTGAGAAAAAACTGAAAAGTGTCAAAATAATTCTATTGACTTTTGTATTCAATTATCGATTAATGAGTAATTATCGGTTAGACCTTTTAATTAATCATGGTGTGTGAAGGATATTTGGACCTTATAATTATTCATGTTATTGTAATTATTTGAATTTATTCATTTTTGTTCATTTATTTGATCATTGTACTAAACTGGCGTACATTTGAACATAAATAATTTGTAGATTTACTCTTTATTTTCCAGATGAGTCGGCAATGGATGTACAATGCCGACCGGCGTTCAATGGAGTTTATTAATAGCATGCATGAATTCATCAATGCGGCCAAGAAACACAAGCATGACGGTTTCTTAAGTTGTCCATGCCGAATCTGTAAGAACGAGAAGGATTACTTGTCAACAAGAACCATTCACAGTCACTTGTTCCGAAACAGTTTCATGCCCAACTACAATGTTTGGACCAAGCATGGAGAAAGAGGGATTATGCTGGAGAATGATGAAGAAGAAGATGATTTTGTTCCTCACTTTGAGGATGATTACTGTACGATGCCTTCTTTGAAGATACTACAATGGGTGAGCCTGAAGAAGATGCTGAAGCACAGGTTGCAGAAGATGATTTTGGTCAGATGTTGCACGAAGTAGAGGAAGTATGCGAAACTGTAAAGAAATCCAAGGATCTGAAGCATATGTTGGAGGACTATGGAATATTGTTGTATCCAGATTGCAAACAAGTGCACAGAAAGTTGGGTACCACAATGAAATTGTTGCATTTGAAGGCATCAAATGGTTTGTCTAACAAGGGATTCAAGGAGTTGCTGAAACTTATAAAAAACCTACTCCCTAAGGGTAACACATTGCCCGAAACAATATACGAGGCAATACGTGATGTTTGTCCTCTAGGATTGGAAGCACAAAAGATACATGCATGTCCTAATGACTGCATCCTCTATCATGGTGAGGAGTATAAAAATTTGGATGCCTGTCCGATATGCAAAGCATGTCGGTATAAGATCCCTCGAGAAGATCCAGGCAATTTTGAGGGGGTGCATACCAAGAAGAAAGTTCCTGCCAAGGTGATGTGGTATTTTCCTATAATACCACTTTTGAAAAGTCTGTTCATGAACAAAACCAATGCAAAGTTGATGTGAGGGCACAAAGAAACGAGAAAGCAAGATAATATATTGAGACACCCCGCTGATGGATCCTAGTGGAGAAAGGTGGATAGAACATGTAACATTCAGGTAATTAGTAAGAGATAAGTATGTTTGTTATGCCATAGGTGAGTTGCACAGAAAACTAGGGGTATATTTGTAATTTATGAATTATATAAGTACTTGAGTGTAATTGGGAGAAAGTACTATTAAGTGTCAAGTCTAAATGGCCATAGAGAAGAAAAGTACAAAAGTTAAGTTAAAACCTAAGAAAAATGGACTTTGTATGAAACTAAGGACCAATGTGTGATTAACACAAAAATATAGGGGTTTACATGTGAAATAAAAGTAAAATTCAGAATTACTTAAGGATTAATGTGTAAAAATACAAGTAATCATGACAATCCAGAAAAATTGTAAACATGCCCAAAATTTGATCAAATTTAGGTGGGCAAAAACAAAGTTAACTTAAATTCCATCTTTGTTTCAAAATACAATCTAAAAAGCTGTAAAATTTGAGTTTCTGAACCTAAGCCCTAAAGCAATGTTGTAGAGTTTGAAAAACTCTACAACTTTCATGTTGAGCACTTTCTCATTTGACCTTTGTAGCAGTGAGAAATCTTAGTTTACCGAGAGGTCCCTGAACTTTTTGGAAATCACAAGCAAGTCCCCCGGACCTCTTCCCCCTCCTCTTCCTCCTCGCGCACGTGGGACCCCTGCTCTGCTCGCCTACCGCCGGTAGTGCTTCGCCCCTGCCGCCGCTCTACCGCCGCCGCAGCGCCACCTCCTGCTGGATCCCTTCCACGCATTGTCCCCTCCCTGCCCCGACCTCTTTCCTCTCCCCTGCTGCCCTCTTGCGCGCGCGCCACGACTACCCCGAGCCTCCGCCGGCCGCCACCTCCTCGTCGCCGTGGAGAGCTCACCGCAGGGCCTTAACTTCCTGTCTCTCGCGCGCAACAGCATCACTTCAACACCTACGCTCTATTCTTCCAATTCTAGTACCCAATTTCAAGCGCTTGACCCACATTCCACCGCCGCCGTCTCCTTTTGCTCCGGCCGCGCACGGCATTCCCGTGGGCAGTCATCACCAGACCTCCTCCGCCCCAATCCATCCTCGTGCAAGCTTCCCCATTGCTTGCTCGTGCTCGACAACCCCCTGTTGCCTCCCAATTTCAACTGGAGCTTCGCCTCCGACGAGCGCCGCCGTCGCCGCCTTCGGCCCCACCGTGGGCAGCTCGCTCCGGGCATTCCCGCGCCTCCACAACCCCCTAGCCAGCACCACATCATCCTTGGGAAGCTCCACGACCCATCCGTTGGCTCTATAGTCCAGCACATCGCCCTCCTGAAGCTCGCCGGCGTTCCTCCTCGCCGCCGCCGCTTCTGTCTCCGTCGGTCACCTCTGATCCAGCACGTTTTCATCCAATTGGTTGCATGTACACCTTCCCCGTGACTTACTGGTTCTCGTGCGCAGGTCCCCTGCCAACGTTGACCGCCGGAGCCTTGCCGCCGACGGTGACCTCTCCGCCGCCACCTCGGGTCCTCGTCGAGATCCATCTTGCAGACCACCCCAGCCCTCGACAAGTAGTGCAACAGAACCGCCGTAAGCCCCTGAGCCCTCTCCTTCCTTTGAACGTCGCCGCCGGTGACCTGTCTCGCCGGAACACGGCCGTCCTTCCCTTGCCCTGCGTCTGCCTTCAGCTTAAGGACCTCGTGTTAGAAGACTTAAAAGTCCAGGGGGCTATTTGCACACCCTTAGACTCAGACAAATAGTACCCGAAGGACCCCTTATGTAATTTATGCTGCCAAGTTTGAAATTTTATATCAATTCGAGGAAAAATTATAAAAATGCAAACTAAAATTTGTTGGAATCCTTAGTTAAAGATCTACAACTTTACTTAAGAGATAAACTTCAGTTTCTAAATGTTTTATACTCTAATTTAAATGTTAAGTTTAGTTACTTGTAGGCTTAGGAAAAATGTGTTAATTTGATAGAAAAATGATAAAATTATGAAACCAGTTGTGTTAATTTTCTTTTAACATGTAGAATTTAAGAAAAATAATTAATCCCAGTACTTAAGTACTATTTTCTTAATGTACAAGTTTAATTAGAAATAATGTATGGTTCACCTTATATAATTAATATTTATAAATTTAAATGCTCAAAAATCATGAAAATATTTTAGGGTACTGTTCTTTAATAGTATAACCTGTTATTAGATTTCCAACCAAGGATTTGGTGTCAAACAAATTGGACATAGTATAATTAGTCCATAATGTAATAGTAACATAAGTTTCGTATAAATAGTTAATATAATGAATAACTAAAGTTATTTAATATAATTATTAGAAACACACCCCAACCTGTTACCCTATGCCACTAGTTAGATAATTAGTGTAATCAACCTTGTTGTTTAATGGGTTTAGATAAAACAAGTAATACTCAATAAATGACTGCCCAGTACAGGGTAGTTAGGTTGTTTGTTGAAATATAGTGTTCTTTTGTTTGGATTGCAACTTTATTGTGAAATGACATAAAAGAATGTGCATTCCATAACTTATAACTATGCATCTCATGTAGACTCGACCGCTCTCGCCGACGGTGACTACGAGCTGGTTCTAGAACAAGGAGTGGAATCCGCTGAAAATTCCGGGAACGTCGTCGAAGGTTTAACTGAAGCTCCGAACCAAAGTTCGGATAACTTTGACCCTACCACTCCCAATCCTACGCAAGAAGGCAAGCCCCGGACATAACCCCTACTTTATTTAAACTGCAAACTATACTATCTATCTATATCTTTATGCATTAATTTCTTAGGAGTTGTTTGGAAACCTTAGTTGCATATTCCAGTAACCGATGTATTGAACACTAGAACTTGAGTTCGAATAGCTGCTCTGCTTATAGGACCGGTAGAAGTCGGGTGATTCCCAATCACTCGCGCGATATAGGAATTGTGATGTTTACATTCCTGTTATCACTATAAGGATGACGGACGGGAGTTTTGGAGGTATCATGGTTGAGATGATACCCTGTCTGTGTTGTGGAACTTGATAAGGTCGCAGTGTGTGGTAGCGGTGGTTAAGCGTTTGAAAGTACTAGCCACATGCCATGAAATATGGTAAGCGGTAAGCCTAGTAACCAATCGGCCCGAGGAGTGGACATACCCCCCACCACATGTATTTGGTTCTTTTGGTTACTTTGTTCGACGTGTAGGAATACGTGTTGCTGGGCAACCAGGAGTACGGGTTTTGTAGTCGCGCTACAGACGTACGTCCTGCACTTTGGAAGTGCGTATGATCCTGCAGTCGCTTGTGGTGGCCCTGATCCACGAGTCGGAATGAAAGGCAAACGGTTGCTTCGGAACGACCCTTTGGTGTTCCAAGCGTGTGTGTTAGGTTTACCCTTGCAAGGTTTTGAAATTCGATTCAGGAATCGTCCGTTTCTCGCGGAGATTGAGACTGCTTAATCCCTTTGCCACATAGAGTAACAAGAGCAACTTTATGATTATCAAGGATGATGTTTGATTAAAGATACTACCATGTTTGAGTAGTTTTAGGTGCTTACCTAGAATGGTTAATTAACTAGAATCTGAAAGCTAAAAATTGAAATTAAGGATCTACTCTTTGTTGCTTTTCAGCTGAAAACTCTAACCAAAATCTGAAAAGCCTACATAAGTCTAGGTACATGGCTAAGTATACCTTGAGCGGGTAAGTCTTGCTGAGTATTAGTATACTCAATCTTGCTTTATAACTATCTCCTTCAGGTAATCTCCCTGATGAGCCAGCTTTCATTACCCCATGGCCCTACCCCTTGCCTGATGGTTGGTCCGTGGAGTGGGATCCGTCCCCGGCCAACACAGATTCCGCCGAGTGATATTATGCCAGGGCTAGCATGATATCCGTAATAACGACGTGTACAGTGTCCGTGTTTTCAAACTCCGCTGCTGTAACTTAAAACTTAAACCGTTTTGTAATAATGTCCCTCGTTGGACACTCTGATGTTACTTTTATATCCTCATGTAATATATCTGCATGTGATGTAAAGTGTAATGGCATTTATATCTCTGGACTCGCCTTCGTGCGAGGTACCTTGTTGGATCCTGCGTCGGTGGTTTATCGGGACGTTACCCGACAGGCCAAGGGATTATACCGTTTGAAGTACGAGGTAGCCCTCAAGAGAGGACTCGCGTACTTGAGCCGGTGTAATTCAGATTAGTTCTGCCACAGAACATTCCCAACTCTTGCAGATGATGCAAGGAACATAAGGTTTGGATTAAGTAAGGATGGCATGAATCCTTTCGGTGAGCAGAGCAATGGCCATAGTACTTGGCCTATGACACAATGTATATACAATCTTTCTCCTTGGCTATGTATGAAGCGTAAGTTCATTATGATGATGGTGCTTATCCCCGGCCCGAAACAACCTGGTAACGATAGTGATGTGTACCTAAAACCACTGGTTGATGATCTTCTTTTGTTGTGGAAAGAGGAGGGGGTTCGTGTGTGGGATGCGCACGCAGAGGAACATTTTGACCTGCGTGCATTGCTTTTCGTTACCGTCAATGATTGGCCTACACTTAGCAAGCTGTCTGGACACTCCAATAAGGGTTATAAGGCATGCACCCATTGTTTAGATGAAATCGTCAGCATATATCTGAAGTACTGTAGGAAGATCGTATACATGGGCCATCGTTGATTTCTTCCTATCAACCATCCATTAAGAAAGAAGCATGCTCATTATGATGGAAAGGCAGATCATCATATGAAGCGTAGGCACATTTGTGGGAAAATGGTTGATGAGGACATCGCCACCAACGATACATCCACACCTACACCAGTATCTACTTCGACAACACCTCTTGGTCCTATTACTCGCGCTCGTGCTCGTCGGCTTACCCATCAAGTAAGTTTACTCTTAAGCTCAGGTTCATCCTATTTAGACAATGGAGATACGTGCACTCTTGTTTTACTCAGGAACAATGGATTGGATCAAAAGGGAAGAGGCATCACGCAAGCTGGATTCGGACTGCATGACAAACACGACTTGTGATAGCCGCCACGACTTCATCCGGACTCCGTTTTGGACGTTCAAGTACTTCCTGGAAAGCTTATCAAATCTACTTTCCAAAGGATCTAGAATCACCTCCATATCTATTCAGAGTCAACTGTAATCAACGATTTACTACAAAGTCCTTTTCAGCCACGGTGCTGTGTCACCCTATTTTGGCCCAACGGGCCGTGTATTAAGTTGAGTCCAATTTGGACATGTCCTAGGGTTGGAACATGATCCCAGCGCCCTTGTGGTTGTTCTCCCACTTCTTTATAACCTTTAGCCACCATCAAGAACACGCGGATTTTGTTAGATGCAAGTTTAGCTTTTGCTACTTCCTTGTAGACGCGCGTGCTGATGCAGCCGCCCGTCCACTTGTTTTCGCAACCCCACTATAATTGAGATTCGGTTTGAAACCTTCAGTTACATCTCATAATTTCAGTACTTGTTGTACTTGTTCTTGGTAGTTCTTCGATTGCTTGCAGGATGAGTGCCCTAGTGGCCGGGTGTCGCGCTCCACAAGATCGCGGCAACCATAGGAGGTGGTGTATCGGTTGCTAAGGCGCAGCATCCTTGGAAGGCTGTAGTCGGGCTGTGAACGTCATCTCCTCCATCAATCGAGTTATCCCACGCCTCTCATCGAAAGATCAGGAACAAACCCTAGCGGGTTCGCATCAGTTGGTAATCAGAGCAAGGTTGTTCGGTGAGAGACTTCCAATCCTTCGCTATTTTTTATTTTCCTATAGTCTAGAAAAAGCCAAAAAGAGTAGAAATTTTTTCCCCCACCGCAATCCTATAGACCCTTTTGAGCCTTTACTAGTACTGCTTAGTTAGGGCTTGTTGAGTTTTCAGTTGCATCGGTTGTGTCGAGTTGCTGGTCTTAGTTGTAGTCCTTTAGAGATTCGAGTTCTTATCACGTTTGGTCACGTACGCAGCCTTTTTAATCATTGTTTTGGCTGAATTAGAATATACTTTGGCTGTCAAATTCGACTTGGAATCGGTTAAGTGCGTGTTGGCCGAGACTGACTTGAATTCGGGTAGCCTATTCATCTCGCGGTTGCCGAATCTGAGTATCTCTTTGTTATCAAGTCCGAGTTGGAATCGGTGCCTCTTTGTTATCAAGTCCGAGTTCAATTCAGTGTTGGTTGAATCTGAGTCCGAACTGTGTACTAGAGGCAATCATACTTCATATATATATTTAAGTGTTCGGCTTACTCCAGAGAGAGAGAGAAAAAAAAAGCATGTGTGGTGACTTGCTCACCTGTATACCCCTACTCTCTCTGGAAAAAGCATGTGTGGTGACTTGCTCACTTGTATTCCTTTGTTCATAGAATCTATTTTTGAGGTTCCCCTAAAAAAAAGAAAAAAAAAGGATCAGTGTTAAAAAAAGAAAAAAAAGAAAAAAAGAAGCAAGGGGCTAATTCATTGAGTTTGTTTTTCCCTTCTGTTCAGGGTGGTACTTTGTGACTTCCTTTGTATCCAGGCTCGCATCTTTAGCACAGTCTAGACTAGGACCAGCACAGTACCACCGTTGAACGATTATTCAGCTTGCTTTTGTGACTAACGTGGTGCTAGTACTTTCTTGTTCCAGCCCACCTACAGCTCCACATATTCGACTACAGCTCCACAGGTCTTGTTGCTGCAACACCGATACACTTCCTTCCACGGTTGTGGACTAATTGGTTGCCGTCCCCTCCTGGCAGCAAGGTAAGAATTGGTAAGAGCTTGTGCAACAGGTGGAGAGTGAGCGCCTTGCAGTAGCTACACCCTATTAGCTGTTGGGATTTTACTAGTTCACTTGTTTTTCTTGTTGTTCTTGTTTTTCTCACCATGGCAGACTCCGAGGAGGAGGATCATAGCTTGCATCAGTCTCCACGTACCAGGGGCATCATACAACATTTTGAAAGGCAAGTGCAGCGGCACACAGAGGGACTTGATAATGATATGCAGGTGACAAATGACAAGATTGGACAATTGGAGGCTACGCAGATTGCCACCAACACCAAGCTTACGGGCCTGGAGACAGCAGTCGACAATATTGACAAGAGTCTCGCTGCTCTTTTGCGGCGTTTTGATGAGCTCCATGTGAAGACCAACGAACAACATGATGATTGGGAGGATAAATATATTGCTGATACTGAACAAGATGAACAAGATGCTCGCCATCGCTGACGGCTACGCACTAATCGTAGAGGTATGGGTGGTTTTCGTTGACGTGAGGTACGCAACAATAATGACGCTTTCAGCAAGATTAAATTTAAGATACCTCCTTTTGATGGTACAAATGACCCTGATGCATACATTACTTAGAAAATTGCTGTTGATCAAAAGTTTGCTTGCCATGATTTTCCTGAGAATGCACGTGTTAGGGCTGCTACTAATGAGTTCACTGATTTTGCTTCTGTTTGGTGGATAGAACATGGCAAGAAAAATGTTGATGACATGCCACAAACTTGGGATGCTTTGAAACGGGTCATGCGGGCTAGATTCGTTCCTTCTTACTATGCACGTGATCTGTTACATAAGTTACAACAATTGAGGCAGGACACTAGAAGTGTAGAAGAATATTATCAGGAATTGCAAATGGGTATGCTATGTTGTAATTTAGTGGAGGGTGACGACTGCTATGGCTAGATTTTTGAGCGGGTTAAATTGAGAAATTCAGGACATTCTTGCGTATAAAGATTATACTAACGTAACCTGTTTGTTCCAACTTGCTTGTGAAGCTGAAAGGGAGGTACAGGGATGACGTGCTAGTACTAGGCCTAATGTTTCTGCAGGTAAATCTACATCATGGCAGCCATGCACGAATACTTCTATGGGCGGACGTGCACCTGTAACAACTCCTTCACCGAGTCGTGCAGTACCACCTTCTCCATCCGACGACAAGCCACGCAGTCCTCCCACCACTTCAGCAACTAAGACTGTCTAGAAGCCAGCCGCTAGTGCTTCCTCGATTGCATCCACGGGTAGAACAAGAGATGTCCAGTGTCATCGTTGTAACATTCATGTAATTATAAATATAGACACTAGGTATTAGTGAGTGGTATGTATGTTGTGGTTTGTACAGAGAACTAGGGATATAATTGTAAATTATGAATGTTATAAGTCCCTATGTGCAATTGTGTAAAAATGCTCTTAAATGTCAAAATCAAATGTCTATAGAGAAGAAAAGTACAAATATTAAGTTAAAACCTAAGAGAAATAGACTTTGTATGAAACTAAGGACCTATGTGTAATTAACACAAAGGTATAAGGGTTTACATGTGAAAAGATTGAAGTGTAAAAGTAAAATTTAGATTTACCTAAGGGTTAATGTGTAAAACTACAAGTAATCATGACAAACCAGAAAAATTGTAAACATGTCCAAAATTTGATCAAATTTAGGAGGGAAAAGACAAAGTTAATTTAAATTCCATCCTTGTTTCAAAATGCAATTTAAAAAGTTGTAAACTTTGAGTTTCTGAACCTAAGCCCTAAAACAATGTTGTAGAGTTTGAAAAACTCTACAACTTTCATGTTGAGCATTTTCTCATTTGACCTTTGTAGCAGTGAGAAATTTTAGTTTACAGAGAGGTCCCTAAACTTTTTGGGAATTGCAAACAAGTCCTCCTGACACCTCCCTGCTTCGTCTTCCTCTCGCACCACCGCTTCCCCCACTGCTCTGCTCCTACCGCTGCCGCTCGCCGCCGATGCCGCACCCCGAGCTCCACCTCCTGCTGAGATCAATTCCACGCGTCGCCCCCTACCTTCCCCACCTCTCCTTCCCTCCTTCCCTGGCGTCTCCTGCGCTCGCCACGCGCGCGCCACCGCCGCTCGGCCGCCACCTCCTCGTCGCCGTGGAGCGCTCACCACAGGGCCTTATTTTCCTATCTCTCGCGCGTCGTAGTATCACTTCAACGCCTACACCTTGTTCTGCCAGTTCCAGTGCCCAATTCCGAGCGCTCGACCCACATTTCACCGCCGCCGTCTCCTCTTGCTCCGGCCACGCACGGCACGCCCGTGGGCAGCCAGCACCAGACCCTCTCCGCCCCAGTCCACTCTTGCGCAAGCTTCCCCGTAGCTCACTGGTGCTCCTCGACCACTCGTTGCTCTCCAATTGCAACTGGAGCTTCGTCTCCGACAACCACCGTCCGCCGCCGCCTTCGGCCTCACCGTGGGCAGCTCGCTCCGAGTCTTTCCACGCCACCACAATACCCTAGCCAGCACCACATCATCCCTGTGAAGCTCCACGACCCATCCATTAGCCCTCTAGTCCACCACCTCGACTCCCCGACGCTCGCCGGCTTTCATCCTCGTCGCCGCCGCTACTGTCTCCGTCGGTCACCTTTGATCCAGCATGTGTTCATCCAATTGATTGCACGTACACCTTCCCCATGACGTGCTGGTTCTCATGCGCAGGTTTCCAGTCGACGTTCACCGCCGGAGCCTCGCCGTCGACGGTGACCCCTCCGCCGCCACCTCGGGTTCTAGTCGAGCGCCATCTTTCCGGCCACCCCAGCCCTCGACACGTGGTGCAACAGCACCCTCGTGAGCTCCTGCACCCTTTCCTCCCCTCAGACCTCGCCGCCGGTAACCGCCGTCACCGGAACAGAACTGCCCCCGCCTTGCTCTGGTTCGGTCCCCAGCCTAAGGACCTCGGGTTAGAAGAAATGGAAGACCAAGGGGTTTTCTGCAAAGCCTTAGACCCAGATGAATAGTAATCAAAGGACCCCCTTGTGTAAATTAAGCTGCCAACTTTGAAATTCTATATCAATTCGGGGAAAAACCATAAAAATGCAAACTATATTTTGTTGGAATCCTTAAATAAAACTCGACTACTTTTATTTAGGAAGTTTGAGCTGTAGGTATATATTTTCTGGTGTAGATTAAATATTAGAAAATAAGTGTTTTAATTGTATCTCATGTTGTACGCATGTGTTATAGCTGAAATTTGAACTTAGACTGTATGTGCTATGTATAGCTCTGTGTAAAAAGTTCGAGTACTTTACTGTTCATTTGCTTAGGTTTCGAGTACTTTTTGTTATATGTTGATAAAAGTTACTTAATTTAATTCCAAATGTATTCCTTCATATTTAGGGCTGAAAAATTTATCTTAGCTTTGTTACAACAGGAGTAATCTAAGATAAAAATTTGAGAGTCAAAGGCCTAATATAACCTCAGCCATGAATTTAAGTTTAGATTCAAAGAAAAATTCATGACCCATAGTTCTAGTTCATAAAAATTTATGAGAATAATTTAAAGCTTTGTTCATGAGTAGTAAAGCATAGCCACAAATTATCAACCTAGGATCATGTGTAGAACTCCTAAATTAAATAGAGTTTTTAAGTGGGATTAGTGTGATTTTTTTAAAATAATCATGCTACTTAAGGTAGATAGCTAAATATTTGGTGTAGGTAACCTTAATGTAACTAAGTAACTTAGATTAATACTCGATAAATGACTGCCCAGTGCAGGATAGTTAGGTTATTTGCTTCCATGTAATGTTCTTTTGTTTGGATTGCAACTTTATTGTGAATTACCATAAAAAGTATATGCATTCCATAATTTGTAACTTTGCATCTCATATAGACTCGACCACTCTCGCTGACGGGGATTATCAGCTGATTCCGGAACCAGAAGGAGTTTGTTCTGAAGATCCCGGGAACTTTGTCACGGAATTCTCTGAAGCCCCGAACCAAGGTTCGGAAGATATTAATTTGACTAACCCCCGCCCCACCAGCGAAGGCAAGCCCCGGACATAACCTACTATTTTTATTACACTGCACTCTATATTTATTTATGTATTCTATGCATTAAGTTCATAGGAATTGTTTGAAACCCTAGATGCATGAATCCTAGGAACCAATGTATTGAATAATAGTACTTGAGTCCGAGTAGCTGCTATGCTAATAGGACCGGTAGAAGTCGAGTGATTTCCTGTCACTTGCGCGATATAGGAATTGTGATGTTTACTTTCATGTTATCACTATAAGGATGACAGACGGGAGTTTTATGAGGTATCATGGTTAAGATGATACCCCGTCTGTGTTGTGGAACTTGATAAGGTCGTAGTGTGTGGTAGCGGTGGTTAAGCGTTTGAAAGTACTAGCCACATGCCGTGAAATATGGTAAGCGGTAAGCCTAGTAACCAATCGGCCCGAGGAGTGGACATACCCCCCACCACATGTATTTGCTTCTTTTGGTTACTTTGTTCGACGTGTGGGAATACGTGTTGCTGGGCAACCAGCAGTACGGGTTTTGTAGTCGCGCTACAGACGTACGTCCTGCACTTTGGAAGTGCGTATGGTCCTGCAGTCGCTTGTGGTGGCTCTGATCCACGAGTCGGAATGAAAGGCAAACGGTTGCTTCGGAACGACTCTTTGGTGTTCCAAGCGTGTGTGTTAGGTTTACCCTTGCAAGGTTTTGAATTCGATTCAGGAATCGTCCGCTTCTCACGATGATTGAGACTGCTTAATCCCTTTGCCACATAGAGTAACAAGAGCAACTATGTGATTATCAAAGATGATGTTTGATTAAAGATTCTACCATGTTTGATTAGTTATAGGCGCTTACCAAGAATGGTTAATCAACTAGAACCTGAAAACTAAAAGTTGAAATTAAGGATCTACTCTTTGTTGCTTTTCAGCTGAAAACCTTACCCAAAGCCTGAAAAGCCTGCATAAGTCTAGATACATGGCTAAGTATACCATGAGCGGGTAAGTCTTGCTGAGTATTAGTATACTTAGCCTTGCTTTTGTTGATTTACTTCAGGTAATCTCCCTGATGAACCAGCATTCATTACACCGTGGCCCTACCCCTTGCCTGATGGTTGGTCCGTGGAGTGGGATCCATCCCCGGCCAACACAGATTCCGCCGAGTGATATCATGCCAGGGCTAGCATGATATCTGTAATGACGACGTGTACAATATTTACACTTTTAAACTCCGCTGCTTTGACTTAAAACTTAAACCTATTTTGTAATAATCTCCCTTCATTGGGAACTACTGATGCTTTGTATAATTATTGTAATATATCTGCCTGTGGTGTAAAATGTATTGGCATTTATATCTCTGGACTCACCTTCGTGTGAGGTACCTTGTTGGATCCTGCGTTCGGTGGTTTATCGGGACGTTACCCGACAGGCCAATAGGATTAAACCGTTTGAAGCACGAGGTAGCCCTCCAGAGAGGACTCGCGTACTTGAGCCGGTGTAATTCAGGTTGGTTCTGCCACAATCGTTGCAAGGGCTTTGGGCACGTGCAGCGTGACTGTCCTACCAAGTGCATTTTGGTGGTCAAAGATGATGGTGCATATTCCTCCGCTAGTGATTTTGATGAAGATACACTTGCTTTGTTTGCTGCTGACCATGCAGGTAACGAGGGAACACCAGACGAACATATTGATGCAGGTGCAGCCAAACACTATGAGAGTCTCATTGTGCAGCGTGTGCTTAGTGCACAAATGGAGAAGGCGGAGCAAAATCAGCGACACATGCAGCAAAATGGTGAAGAAGCTTGCACTCAGCACCAAACCGCACCCACATCCGTATCACATTCAATGGCTAAACAACAGTGGTAAGGCTAAGGTAACGAGGCTGGTGCGCATTAATTTTGCAATCGGATCATATCATGATGTTGTTGAGTGCGATGTTGTGCCTATGCAAGCTTGCCATATTCTGCTCGGTAGGCCTTGGCAATTTGATACGGATTGTGTGCATTATGGTAGATCAAATCAGTTTTCGCCCTTGCACCATGATAAAAAAATTTTGTTGCTTCCTATGTCTCCTGAAGCTATTGTGCGTGATGATACTGCTAGAGCTGCCAAAGCTAAAAGTGAGAACAATAAAATTGTCAAATTGGTTGCTAATAAGCAAGATGAGATACGATTGAAAGGAACTTGCTTGCTTTCTACTAAATCTGATATTAATGACTTGATTGCTACCACTTCTGTTGCCTATGCTTTGGTGTGCAAAGATGCTTTGATTTCCATTCACGATATGCAGCATTCCTTGCCCTCTGCTATCGCTAACGTTTTGCAGGAGTATTCTGATGTGTTTCTAAGTGAAATACCAGCGGGGCTGCCACCAATACGAGGGATTGAGCACCAAATTGATCTAATTTCAGGTGCATCGTTGCCCAACCGTGCGCCGTACAGGACCAATCTGGAAGAAACGAAAGAGATTCAGCGACAAGTGCAAGAACTACTCGACAAAGGTTATGTACGTGAGTCCCTTAGTCCTTGTGTTATTCTGGTTATTTTAGTTCCTAAGAAAGATGGAACGTGGCGTATGTGTGTTGATTGTAGAGCTATTAATAATATCACAATTCGATATCGACATCCTATTCCACGTTTGGATGATATGCTTGATGAATTGAGTGGTGCTGTTGTGTTTAGCAAAGTCGATTTGCATAGTGGGTACCACCAGATTCGCATGAAATTGGGAGATGAATCGAAAACTGCTTTCAAAACTAAGTTCGGGTTATATGAGTGGCTAGTCATGCCTTTTGGGTTAACTAATGTACCTAGTACCTTCATGCGATTAATGAACGAGGTTCTGCGTGCTTTTATTGGCAAATTTGTTGTTGTCTACTTTGATGATATATTGATTTACAGCAAATCCATGGAGGCATATCTTGATCATTTATGTGCTGTTTTTAATGCTTTACGTGATGCATGTTTATTTGGTAACCTTGAGAAGTGTGTCTTTTGCACAGATCAAGTATCTTTTCTTGGCTATATCGTTACTCCACAGGGAATTGAAGTTGATCAAGCTAAGTGGAAGCTATTCATGGTTGGCCTGTACCAAAGACCATCACACAGGTGCGGAGTTTTCTAGGACTTGCTGGGTTGTATCATCGCTTTGTGAAGGATTTCAGCACCATTGCGGCACCGTTGAATGCGCTTACGAAGAAGGGGGTGCCTTTTTCTTGGGGCACCACACAAGAGAATGCGTTCACCATATTGAAAGATAAGTTGACACATGCACCTCTCCTTCAACTTCCTGATTTTAATAAGACCTTTGAGCTTGAATGTGATGCTAGTGGAATTGGTTTGGGTGGTGTTTTGTTACAAGATGGTAAACCTGTTGCATATTTTAGTGAGAAATTGAGCGGACCTGTTCTGAATTATTCTACTTATGACAAGGAATTGTATGCTCTTGTGCGCACATTAGAAACATGGCAGCATTATTTATGGCCCAAAGAGTTTGTTATCCATTCTGATCATGAATCTTTGAAATATATTTGTAGTCAAGGAAAACTGAACCGTAGACATGCTAAGTGGGTTGAATTTATTGAATCTTTTCCTTATGTCATCAAACACAAGAAAGGAAAAGAGAACGTCATTGCTGATGCTTTGTCTAGGCGATATACTTTGTTGACACAACTTGATTGCAAGATTTTTGGTTTGGACACAATTAAAACACAATATATGAATGATGCTGATTTTAAGGATGTCTTGCTGCATTGTAAGGATGGAAAAGCATGGAACAAATTTGTCGTCAATGATGGATTTGTGTTTCGAGCTAACAAGCTATGCATTCCAGCTAGCTTCGTTCATTTGTTGTTGTTACAGGAAGTGCTTGGACGTGGCTTGATGGGGCATTTTGGAGCAAAGAAGATAGAGGATGTACTTGCTGGTCATTTGTTTTGGCCAAAAATGAGAAGAGATGTGGAGCGATTTGTTGCACGCTGCACTACATGTCAAAAAGCTAAGTCACGTTTAAATCCGCATGGTTTGTATATGCCTTTACCAGTTCCTAGTGCTCCTTGGGAGGATATTTCTATGGATTTTGTATTGGGATTGCCTAGAACTAGGAAGGGATGTGATAGTGTTTTTGTGGTTGTGGATAGATTTTCTAAGATGGCACACTTTATTCCATGTCATAAAACTGATGATACTACACATGTTGCTGATTTATTCTTTCGAGAAATTGTTCGTTTGCATGGTGTAACAGACACAATTGTTTATGATCATGATGCCAAATTTCTTAGCCACTTTTGGAGAACTTTATGGGCACAATTGGGAACTAAGCTTCTATTTTCTACCACTTGTTATCCCCAAATGGATGGTCAAACTGAAGTTGTTAATCGAACCTTTGTCTACCATAGTAAGGGCTGTTTTAAAGAAGAATATTAAGTTGTGGAAAGAATATTTGCCTCATGTTGAGTTTGCTTATAACCGTTCCATGCATTCTACTACAAAGATGTGCCCTTTTGAGATTGTTTATGGCTTGATAGCTCGTGCTCCTATTGATTTAATGCCTTTACCCACTTCTGAAAAATTGAACTTTGATGCTAAGCAACGTGCTGAACTGATGTTAAAACTGCACGAAATAACTAAAGAAAACATAGAGCGCATGAATTCTAAGTATAAACTTGCTGGTAATAAAGGTAGAAAGCAATTGATTTTTGAACCTGGTGAATTGGTTTGGTTGCACTTGAGAAAGGATAGGTTTCCTGCTTTGAGAAAATCTAAATTGATGCCTCGGGCTGATGAACCGTTTAAAGTGCTAGAACAAATTAATGATAATGCATATAAGCTAGACCTGCCTGTGGATTTTGGGGTCAGTCCCACATTTAACATTGCAGATTTGAAGCCATATTTGGAAGAGGACGATGAGCTTGAGTTGAGGATGACTCAAATGCAAGAAGGGGAGGATGATGAGGACATCACCACCAACAATACATCTACACCTACACCAGTATCTACTTCGACAACACCTCTTGGTCCTATTACTCGCGCTCATGCTCGTCGGCTTACCCATCAAGTAAGTTCACTCTTAAGCTCAGGTTCATCCTATTTATATAATGGAGACACGTGCGCTCTTGTTTTACTCAGAAACAATGGATTGGATCAAAAGGGATCACGCAGGCTGGATTCGGACTGCAGGACAAACACAAATTGTGATGGCCGCCACGACTTCATCCAGACTCCATTTTGGACGTTCAAGTACTTCCTAGAAAGCTTATCAAATCTACTTTCCAAAGGATCTGGAATCACCTCCATATCTATTCGGAGTCAACTGCAATCGTCGATTTAGTATAGAGTCCAATTCGGACGCGTCCTAGGGTTCGAACAGGACCCCAGCACCCTTGTGGTCATTCTTCCACTTCTTTATAACCTTTAACCGCCGTCAAAAACATGTGGATTTTGTTATATGCAAGTTTAGCTTTTGCTACTTCCTTGTAGACGCGCGCGCTGATCCAGCCGCCCATCCACTTATTTTCGGAACCCCACCATAATTGAAATTCGGTTTGAAACCTTCAGTTACATCTTGTAATTTCAGTACTTGTTGTACTTGTTCTTGCTAGTTCATCAATTGCTTGCAGGACGAGTGCCCTAGTGGCCGGGTGTCGCGCTCCACAAGATCGCGGCAACCATAGGAGGTGGTGTATCGGTTGCTAAGGTGCAGCATCCTTGGAAGGTTGTAGTCGGGCCATGAACATCGTCTCCTCCATTAATCAAGTTATCCCACGCCTCTCATCGAAAGATCAGGAACAAACCCTAGCAGGTTCGCATCAGTGGTACTTGAAATGGTCAAAGATATAAAAGTAGTCTTCAGAAAGGGACCTAGTAGTAGATGAGTGCCCAGTGTTGAAGGACACGCACCTATATGGAAGAAAAAGAGTATTTTTTGGGATTTACCTTATTAGGAAGTCTTAGAGGTCCGCAACGCAATTGACGTGATGCACCTCACTAAGAATCTTTGTGTGAACCTGCTAGGCTTCCTTGATGTGTATGGTAAGCCGAAAGATGAACTAGAAGCGCGCAAAGACGTGCAATGTATGAAACAAAGAGCCGCCCTACATCCAGAGAAGAGGGATAAAGGACATCATTACTTAGGTCCTGCCTGCTACACTCTAAGAAAGCAAGAGAAGAAAAGTATGTTTGAATGTTTGAACAGTATCAAAATCCCATCATGCTACTCTTCAAATGTCAAGAGGCTACTAAATATGAAAGAGAAGAAATTCACATACGTAAAGTCCCATGACTGTCACGTGCTCATGACGCAATTACTTCCAGTTGCATTGAGAGGTATTTTGCCAGACAATGTTCAAGCAACAATCATAAAGCTATGTGTATTCCCCAATGCAATTTCAAAGAAGACAATCGACCCGACGAGTCTACTGAATCTACAGGAAGATGTTGTCCAAAGTATAGTTAGTCTTGAGATGATATTTCCTCCATCATTTTTCAATATTATGACGCATCTCCTAGTTCACCTTGTCAAAGAGATCGGTATTCTCGAGCCTGTCTTCCTCCACAACATGTTTCCTTTTGTATGATTCTTTGCAGTCCTAAAGAAATACGTTCGTAACTGTGCTCGTCAGAAGGAAGCTTTGCAAAGGGTTATATGATAGATGAGGTCATTAAGTTTTGTGTTGACTATGTGGATGAACTTTACTTGATTGGGGTTCCAATATCACGGCATGAGGGGAGGCTGATTAGAAAGGGCACACTAGGAGAGAAATCAATAAATGCCAATGATCATACTTCATTGAGCAAAGCATATTTCACAGTTCTGCAATAGTCAGCCTTGGTGGCTCCGTACATCGAGGAGCACAAGCAGATCATAAGAAGCAAGTACCTTGGAAGTCTGAAACCTAGATTACAAAGAATCACATCGAAACTTTTCTCACCTGGTTGTGCTCGAAACTAATGGCTAACAAGGAAATTCATGAACAACTTGCGTGGTTGGCCAGGGGTCCATCCAATACAATCTTGATGTACCAAGGATATGAAATTAATGGATACACATTTTACACAAGATCCCAGGACAAAAAAAGCACCAATCAAAATAGTGGTGTCCGTATAGAAGCCACAAATACTAATGGCCAAAGCAATTCATAGTTTGGTTACATTGAGGAGATTTGGGAACTCGACTATGAGCCTTTGAAGATTCCTCTATTTCGTTACCAATGGGTGAAGCTGACTTGAAAAGGCGTTGCTATTGACACGTACAAAATGAAAACCGTAGGCCTCAAAGAGCTTGGCTATCGAGATGATACGTTCGTCCTAGCCAATGATGTTACTCAAGTTTTCTATGTGAAGGACATGTCCAGCAAACCCAAGAAGGACAAGTCTAGCAAATCAACAAAGGACAAGTCAGAAGATGATGAGCTAAAGCGCCACATAGTTCTGGCACGCAAAAGTAAAATTGTGGGAGTCGACGATATCACGAATGAAGAAGAATACAATAAGGCTGAGGACATGACTCCGTTCGCAGTGGATGTTGACTCAAGTATCCTTTTAGCCCAAGAGGATGCTCCATACGTACATCATGATCATAATGAAGGGATGATTGTAAAGAAAACTATTGTTAATATTCCATTAGATGATTAAGTGTCTCATGAATAATTTTTAGCCATCATGTAATATTTTTAATCATCATGTAATATTTTTAGCCTCTGGAATAATTTTTAGTCATCATGTAATATTTTGACTAACACACACCCACTCACACACATATACATTCTCTCTCTCACACACACACACAACACGTGCACACTCATTCTCTCTCTCACACACACACACACACTCACTAACACACACTCTCTATTTTTAGGGTGAATTTTAAGTAATTAGATATAAAAAATACAATATTTACAAATTTTTTGGTGAAATTTTGCGCCCATATATAATATTTTAGGAAATAAAAGACTTTCAGCAGAAAAGAAAAAACAAAACAAAACCAAAAAAGAAAGAGAAATGAAACGGCGGGAAACGAATTCCCTGTGAAAATGAGAACCGGTACCTAAAGAGGGGAATTCGTTCCCGCCCGTTGGCGCCCCCTTAGGTACCGGGTGGAAAGGTCAACCGGTACCTAAGGCTTCTCTAGGTACCGTTCACATTTTCACCCGGTACCTAAGGCCCAGGGTATAAATGTGCCCTGCCCTTCCTCCCTTCTCTTTCTCCTCCTTCCTTCTTCGCCCAGCCCGAACGACGACACCGGCCGCCATGCTCCTCGCCCTCGCTCATCCTCCCCCGCTGGCTTCCTAGTCCACCACCGCCGCCGGCCTCCCTCATACTCCGTCGCTGCTCGTCTTCTCGCCGTGCCGAGCCAACCCGAGCCGCCACCGACGTGCTCGCCCTCCTCGTCGCCCCCCTCTTCGCCACCGCGCACCTCCAGCCTGTGCGCGCGCCCGCATGCACCTTCTCGTCCACGCCGGCACCGTGCCCACTGCCGCCACTCGCCTCCTACGCCGGCACCCAGCGCTCGTGCCGCCTCGGGCCGGCGCGCCTCCCATCTCTGCCTCCGCCCCTCCACCCGCTCGCCTCCTCCGATCCAGCCTCATCCATGCCACCTTCGTGCCCGCGCCTCGGCCTCCACGCCACACCGCCCCCTCCACAGCCTCCGATCTGCTGCCGTCAGCCCGCCCTCGCGTGCTGCTCCCCCCCCCCCCTCCTCCGATGACATACAAAACGCTCGACCGCCCGCCACCCTAACGTAAGGGCATAGCGCATTAGGGTTTTTTATTATTATATTAGGGTTTAGTTATATTTCTGTTTTTTATTAGGGTTTAGTTAGATGTTTTTATATGTTTTATTTAGGTTTATGATGATTATAAATTACATTGTGTACATGTTCTTTAATTATGAAATCAGGTTTAGTTTAGGTTCATATTTAGTTTTCTTTAGTTTACATTCAAATTTAGTTTTTCTTTAGTTCTTTAATTATGAAATGTCATGTGTATGTATTATAAAGATGTGTAATTTGAAAGATGTATATATACAATATTGTTTATGGAAATTACATGTGTCATTTTCTAGACTTATTAATTATTGCGTGGGCACATACACACATGCACACTCTAAGACATGTGCACACACTCACTCACACATATATAACACACACACATTTTTGTTGGTAAAGTGTTCCATGAAATTACATGTGCCATTTTCTAGACTTATTAACACTCACATACACTCACACACACATACACTCACATACTCACACACACACTTTCTAATAATTTGTTTATCTTTCAGGTCTTAGGATTTTAGTTAAGATGGATGGTGATGGCGATGGTCCACACGCCGAACGGTTCCTTTTAGATCAAATCAACTATGATAGTACGACCGTCTATGACCACTACAGTGAAGAAGAGGCCCGGACTGCTGATTCTTTCCTAAATATGTCCGGAGATAGCATAGAAGAAGATGATGATGACTTTGCGCCAAGGCATGAGCAGCCTATTCCCAGCGAGATTCCTATCGGGGTACGTATCTTTTATATATATATATATATGTATGTATGCTTATAGAAACTTGATTTACATTTTGTATTAATATTAGTCTTGTTATTAATATATCTTTTTTCAATCCTCCTCCGGATCGAAGAATAGCAAGTCCAAAGGTAAACGACGGCAAACCAAGAAGATGGAGGGAGGATAGGTCGTCACACAAGTGGATGCAGAGGGCTGCCCATGTGCTCCTAAGGAGGCTGGTAAAAGGTTTACAACCTAGTGTGGGGTTGTTGTTCAGGCACGTGTACCGATCACCACAAGACTCTGGAAAATGAAGAATCCAGACGAAAAACGCTATGCCGTGCCTCCAAACCAAAAGGAGATGTTATGGAGAGAACTCAAGGATATGTTCACTCTTCTTGAAGGAGTAGATGAAGAACTTGTGAAGAAATGTGCCTTGAAAAAGATGGCCCTTGCATTTTCAACATTTAAGAAGAAATTATTTGGAAACTACATCTAGAAGGACAAGGAACCGGACTGGGACAGTTTCCCCAGGTCAAACCTTACTTGGAGGAGTTCAAGGAATACAAGTTGTCCGAGGAAGCTTAGGAGTTATCTAAAAAGAACAAGGTCAATGCGGCCGCCAAGAAATACAACCACCGCCTCGGGCCGGATGGATATAAGAAGGCGATTCAGACATGGCAGAAGATGGAGCAGGACCTCATGGATAGAGGTATCCAGCCGGTAACTTGAGACTGGCCGGAAATATCAAAGCAGTGGTTGTTTGCTAATGGTGTCACACTTAACCAAGAGTATGGTAGTTTGGTGGTGCCCCGGGTGATGGAAGAAGTGGCCCGAAATTTGGTCGTAGCAATACAAGTGGCCAAAGAAGGAGCATTTGAGCTCACAGGGAGAACGATGAGCTAACCAGGGCCTTACACAACCCAGAACACCCTAGATGAGCCCGCGGCATCGGCGTGGTCCCATGGAAAGTTGCTTGGGTCCCATGGAAAGTTGCTTGGGCTTTGAGATAGCACGTACAAGACTCATCGCAAAAGTAAGACAGAACAGGAGGAAAAACTTCATGCCTTAAAATATGACATGACCAGAAAAGTGCAACAGCTAGAAAGTGAGATGGATGCCAGGGTCCAATGGCAGTGGCGGTTACTCTAAGTCAGCAGCAGGGCACTGGGACGCAGCAAGATGTTGTGATTAGCCCAGCCTCTCAGCGATGTAGCAGTTGCGCATCCACGGTGGCCCCTAGGGATGAGCCCTAAGAGAATGAGCTAGCGGTCGACAACCAAATATACCCAGTGGATGATATCACCATGCAGACACCATGTGAGCTACATGTGAAAGCAAAAAATATCACTGCTCTAGTAGCCTACGGGTTGGCCTTACTGATGATTCCTGGTGGTACGATTCATGGTAGGCAGGTACCACCTGGCTACTCCGTTGTCACCGTGGAGCAGATCGCCGAAGCCGACGGACAAAATAAAAAGCTCGAGCTTGATTTTGTTGGAGGGGACGGAGAACAGACGCTAGGATAGGCACTCCACGGTTGCCTTCTATGGCGCAAGGCCCACATCAAACTTATTGGGAATACAGCGGCTCCTATGGATACTCCTTCACTGCCAGGCTCAAATAATGATGATGACAGCGACTTTGGTGGTCCTTCATCTTCGCAACCATGGGCTCCCTCACCATCATCTCCGCCGAGGGCCAGAGCACTCCAACTCCTCTAGCACTGGCCAAAGGAAAAAAACATAACTCATCCCTCCCACCGGCTGGAACCCCCAAAAAGTGGAAGGTTGTCGTGAAGAAAATAGGCCCTAAGAAGAAATTAGCATACGAGATGACCGACGAGGAACTGGTGGAGCATACGCGCCAAGAGGTGATAGATCATTTCAAACCTAAAGTACTAGAGAAGAGGGTGCCAATAGATGCAATGCTGGCAGCAAAGTTGTGCGACAGCTTGAGCGACGCCGCCAAGAGACGGGTAAAACTACCCTCGGACTTCGATCACACGCTGATAAAAGCCCATCAGAAAATGAAGAAATGTGGGAAGACCGTTCCTTAGCTTGGCACACAACAGAAAATCCTTGAGCCCCTCTGGGTGTAGACGGATAAAGAGAAACATGCGGTGAAATTTATGCAAGAAACGGGATTTACCTATGTTCAAGCAGCCGGGCAAGAAGATATCCTAGTAGCTCAAATTGTAGGTCTTCCATAAAAGTATGGAAAACCTTTTGTCACTAAAGATGAGGAGATCAATCTAGGCACGTAGATGCACAGATTCCATAGATGGTACCTGCGAATGTCGAAGGAAAACGACCTATGTTATTGCGACCATGATTTCTTCACCGGGGAGGATGACTTCTGGGTGAACTTCAAAGATGTGCATGCAATATACCGTCGAGATGCCCTCGACATATCTCTCATCACCATCTGGGTCCTGTAAGTATCGACTAATCTCTAGATTAATACAATTTATTAACCAGCACAATATTCTTTGTGTACTATCTAATTTATATTGTATCGTGTAGTATGGAGCTTCAAAGATGTCAACCTGAAGGATGGCAATATCGGGTGGGTTTCATGAATCCCATGATTATCAACAAGGACAATGTATGGTTGAGATATCAGGCAACGTGTGTTAACATGTTCAGTGCCTTAGATAAGCAACATTACAAACCCTATATGCTCCTACTCTACAACTTCGAGTAAGACTTGATCGACTCGTAACTATTTTCTTTTCCTAAATACTTGTTAAGTCTAATACATGTATATATGCTTATATATCTATATGTGCAGCTTTCATTCGATTTTGTTTGTAATTTCTGTGGAGAGTAGCAAACTTATAGTGTTCGACTCGAAGAGGAGACCAGAGACCGACATCCAACACATCATAGACCCATTGAATAGGTAAGTTTAATTTTCACAATAAAATCCTTTTTATCTTTAGATCAATTAAACATCAAACATATTTTTACACGCAGGATGTGGAGAAAATTTATGAAAAGGTACAGAGGCCAAGTGAATGGAAGGATGAATTGACTATTAGAATGGACTTTCCGGTATGTGGGGTCATTACCATTTTGCATATCTCATCTGGTGTTATGTATACACACACACAAATATTGTATACCAAATTTATTCCTCCTATAGTGTTCGAGATAAGAAGCAGGAAATAATTGGTGTGGGTACTATGTATGAGATTTCATACATGTCCTAACCGATTTTGGGAAGTTTACGACGGAGGACCTAAGAGTACCCACAAACCATTCATAAATACGTTTCCAATTATTCTGACGCGATGAACTAATATATCGAGCTTTATTTTTTGAAAATGATAGATGATGCAAATAAAGAATGAAGTTCTACATGTGGATACGATTGATGCCGTGTCGGAGCAGCTGATAGGATTCATTATGAGGGAGATCTTGGATCCTAAAGGCGAGTTCTACCACGACGGTCCTATTAATAGAGTAGCATCCGCATTTACATCGTGAGGGCTTAGAACTTGTAATCGTGGTTTTTGTATATTTGTGAATATTATTATGTCTAGATAACTTAATTATATAATTTTTAACGATATTTAGTTATTTTCATACATTATTTTCACACGAGCGCGACTAATGGATGTATAATAGTGTATAGCTCGGGTACGCATAGCAATTCTACAAACATAAATAGTAATAAAAAATTCAAATAAAATAGAATTTGTGAAAAAGGGGGAGAAAACCCTTAGGTACCACTTGGAAAGACCAACCGGTACCTCAGAGGCCGCCAGCTGTAGGTACCGGTTGGTCTTTCCAACCGGTATCAAGGGTGCCTTAGGCACCGGGTAAAATACTTGATGTACAAAGCTGAGACTTTCAGTCTCGGTTCCTTAGAGTCCCTTTGGTTCCGATTCTCCCAACCGATTCGCGTCACCGAAGTTGAAATCCGAACCAAAGGGCTCCATCCATCGAAGTGATTCCCAGGAATCTACCGATTCCGGCAGTTCAATTTGGAATCGGGTGCCACCCTAGATTTCTACCGATTCCACCACCTATTGACCCGCCTGCCACTGGTAAAGTTCATTTCTATTTCTTCCGCCTCCCTGTTTCTTCCCCACGAGGCCATCTTCCCCACCGATGCTCCGATCCAAAAACTCGCACTGCTTGCCAACTTCCCATCGACACCGACGGCCAGCGCACTCCAACGGCCGGCACCCATCTTTGGCGGCGCCCACTCAGTCCTCCCCCACCGCAGCGCCGCTCTGAGCCCCTTCCCTCGCTACCTGCAGCCGAGCAGAGCTCGGGCTTCTTCCCCAACTGAGAGCCGCCGCCGCCGCCATCGATCTACGCAAGTGAGCCACCCCTGACCCAATCGAAGGCAACGTGAGCACCACCATCCTCCCCGCTACCTCCCCTATCGTCTCAGTGGCCCTGCCCATGGCTTTCCCGAGCCGTCGCCGAGCTCCTCCGGCCATGGCCGTTCCCTCACGATGCAGCAAATGTTCCAAATCGCGGTCGCCTCCGAGGTCGAGCGCAGTGCCGAGCTCCCTGGCCGGCGCGCCGCCTCGCTCCCCTCCTGCCGCGCGCGCCCGAGGAGCTGCCCCCTTCCCGGCTGGGTCGAGCGAGGAGAAGCTGTCGGGTCGCCCGGCCTCAAAATCGAGTGGGGAGGAGCGGGCCCCCATCTCCGGCGCGCACCCCCATCTCCGGCGACCCCGGCCAACGGCCTCCTTGCCGCACGGCCACCCAGCCTCCGCACTGCCCCCATCTCCGGCATCCCACTCGGTCTCCCCACCTCCATCAGCTGGAAGAAGATAAGGCTAGGAAGAAGTACGGGAAAGGAATAGAAACGGAAAGGGGAAAAAGAGAAAAAGAGAGAAGGAAAAAATATAAGAAAGAAGAAAGGAAAATTGATGTCTATTTATATGTTATATATAATTTTTAGAATGAAATACAAAAAGATGATAATTATAAAATTGAATAAATTAGTATATATATTAAATATTGATAAACTTGATAAATTCCTCTCTAAAACGGTCATCTACAGGTCCATGTGATTAATTAGAATATAAACATTCTTACACGGCCTCAGGGGCATAACAGACATTTCTTACAGAAATCCACAGTTGGCAGTTGATTCAGCCAAACAGCTTTCAGTTTTCCGACAGCTGATTCCACACAGCAGTTTTCCCACAGCTGATTTCAGAAATCAGATTTTCAGGAATCCACAGCTGAACCAAACATACCCTTAGTACGGTTGAAGAATCAGGATCTATGCTGGTTTTCAACTGGTAATAAGGGCCTATTTTCCGGTAGTGATGGAAATGAAACCGGTTACCAATAGTACGGAAACAAAATTGGTATTTTTTTGTGGAAATGAAAACGAAAACGGTTTGGGCCTCTAGCGACCGTTCTCAAGAAATACCAAATTATTGCACTTGGCCAGTTTATATATGACGTTCGCTTGCATTCCATATAATTTTATAGTTTTAATGTTACATGGTTTGCTTCACCGACCAGATTTTATTCAGAAGGTCGATTACATTCAGAAGCGATTTGTGCCCACAAGAATATGTTGTTTTCTAGTCTTGGCATCCAACAAATTCATAGTCAACAGAAAGGTGGCCGTTGGCCATGCCACCTCCATCAGTGTCAATTTGCCTGAACACGGAGATGTCCAAGTCGAGACCACCGTTGTCGCACTGATCCACGACCCTTGCCACCGTTTTTGCCCCTGTCGCCCTGTTGGTCACCTGCGCCACGAAAATCGTGTTACCAGGTGTGTGTATATATAATATATATATATATATGTGTGTGTGTGTGTGTGTGAGAGAGAGAGAGAGAGAGAGATCATGCATTCTGGATCATATACCAGGAGGCAGCGGCCACAGGACGGCTCGCCGTGTGCACCGGCAGGGCCACAGAATGCTGTCCAGCCATAATGCTGCCGCCACGTCAATGGCTTGTCAGCATCCCACGTGGCACAGAACGTGCTTCCCGTCCGCATGTCCCAATTTATGCGCTCTGGGTTGTATAGGTTGTACGTCGCTAAGACGCCGTGTGCCCCCTGTCCCTTCGCCCCATCATTGGCAGCCAAGAACATGACCAACACCATGAGGATGATGAGTGACACTTTGGAGAGCTCCATTGCTCTCTAATTGTCTGACACTAGTGTATGGATGAGTAGTATATGGCAATATTTATAGATGTCGATGGTTACACTAGAAACAAAAAAGTAATCACTAAGTTATTAGTGCCTAGTGGCCCTATTGAGCTGTGATATGCCGCGGATCTGACTTGTTATCATCGTTATGACCTGGTAAGTTGATCAAGCGCATTAAGAACTATATGGTTACACAAACTATGCCCAGCCTCATACACGTACAAAATCTATATGTTTGATGGTTAGCTTCAAGATGCAATAATATACATGCAGTTAACATGTATATAACGCTGTGTACTTTTGCAGATTGGATGTATTTGCAAAAGACATAAAGTTAACATTTAAATGTAGAGCAATACCCTTTTCTAAACACAATGATATAACATATATAAAAAGATACATCACTGTGGTGTGTATACAGTATCATTTTTCTAATGATATGCCTAGTTGTGCTCTCGACGTTCGTGCAGTGAGAACATATTCAGTGTACACATATGGTATGTACTGGAGCTACCATATCAGGAATTAATTGGATGTATTTGCCGGCATGAACGATGCATGTCTGTACCAAAGTGATTTTGCTATTTTGCTGTATTGTAAAGTTAAATATACGGAGAACAGCATTGTGATGGTAATAAGCATGCATGTGGCTTGTAGTCAAGCTGTTATCTATGCAACATGCAAGTTCATGTCATCCATAATAGATTACAATCCTTGGCCAGCCGTTAATCAGAACAGGATATAGTGCTATCAACTTACTGCAAGAACAAAGAAAAACCTCGATTGTAGTCCCCGATGATTTCAGGTTGTATCTTTATGCCGAATGAGACGGAGCGAGATGGCATGTGGATAAAAAAATGTGGTTGTTGAATTGAATCATCACATAGTACTACTCTTGTTTAGTAAATTGTACTAATCAGTTCCATAAACTACACTAATCCACTCTCTTTCATTCATATCCCAATGATCTTAGTCATGCTACATTATCAGGGTAATGTGAATGTGGAGACCACCTTGCTTCCTGCCATGTCATCGCGGAAAGGCTGATTACACGAAGCTGTGTTTTATTTTGAGTTCTCTAACGATGACTTGGTTGGACTATAGCATCCCCATATTACCCTTCAATTTTAGGCCGGGCCACCCCCTCTCACCCCGCACATGAAAATTTGATTGTGTGCAAGTTCAAACAAAACAAACAACATCATTCAATCGAATACAACTAAAAGAACATAATTCATAACTCAAGGGTCCGAACTAAATTTCAACCATCGCGTTTGTTAGAATAAGGAAACAAGACTATACTTGACTATATCTCTATCTCTATTATTACTAAAGCAAGCAATAATTTCTTAGTCCATCAATCGAAGTTCTAATCGGAATCCGGGTGACCGTATGTTGAGTCAAGGGTCCGAAACCATTTACAATTAGTGTTTGGCGAGTAAAAGAAAAAACTGAAGTCCTCGATCGACACATATTATGTTATTATAAAATATATACAGTGTATAATATATACATTTTATATGCTAATGAATATATTTATATGGCTTCCCGTAGCAAGGCACGGGCATATTTGCTAGTTCACATAATATTTTCTGAATAACATTAATTGTGGACTTATATATTATGAACCTGGAACAAATGCTCCATATTAATGAGAAAATATTCCACGTTTAAGGTGAAGTGTTTCTGCTAGAAGAGATAATTGCTCCAAAAGGAAAATGCAATAGCTTCAACTTATATAAAAATTATTCAAGTCCTACACTACAACACCCTAAATTTTAGCTTTTATAACAGTCTAAATTTTAGCATCTAAAGCTTTAGGGTACAATAGCTTCAACTAATTTTTTTTTGTTCTTTTCTTTTCTTTATTCTCTTACTTTTCATTTTCTTCTTTTCTTTTCTTGTGCCAACATTTCCCTTCTCGGTGTGACCGCGGGCTCCTCCCTCCTTTTTCTCCGACGCACGCTGCTTCTTTTCTTCTAGGCCGCGGCCTAATTGCTCTGGTGCAGCTCCGCGCCTCCCCGGCCCCCTCTCCCGCAAGCTAATAAGAAGGCCCTAGCTGTCGGGGTCATCTTCCCCAAACGGACGCAAGTCGGACACAGTCTGACCTTTCGGCCACATCCCAAGGCCACATGAGCATGCAAGCCAGCCGATCCGGGCGCCTTTTAACCCCTCCGAAACATCCTAGACCCACACCCACGCCGCATTGGACCGCAATCCCTTTGTCTAAACCCTAGCCACGTGTCATGGCCTCGTTCTAGCCGCTGCCGCTCATGATCTCTTTAATTGGCCACCTCAATTTTCTCAACGAAAAGCTACTCTGGAGCTATGCCTGAGGGTGAGGAACTCCCCATGCCGTTCCCCTCCTCTCTTGCTCTCTTTCTCCCTTAATTGCTCACTGGAGTAAGCTCCGCTAAGCCGAGCCTCCCTCTGCCATCGCAAGACCTCTCCGGCGCGCTTGTGGCCGCCAAACCATAGCCAATTAGCTTCACCATGGGCCCAGCCCTCTCCCAAGCCTTGTATCTTGAATCGTAGTTGGGAACTTAATTTAGCCCTTATAGTTTTATGTATAATTACATTTTAGCCCATGGTTTCTTTCAATAGCATATTTAGTTAGTTTTTCTCATGTTTAAGCCTCTGCAGCCACGTTTAATGCATATCTTTGTCATTTTAGGCGAGGTGAGAGTAATGTGGAGGAGCCGGAGTGTTGGCCATTATTCCACCTTGTACGTCGATGGATCCAGCTGTCCATGTGACTTATATCAATCACATTGAACTTTTTTTGTAGAGACTACATTTGTGTGAAAGCTTGTGTGGAGAGAGGCAGGTGAAATTAAAGGTGAATCCCCTGTGTTGATATTGCGTTGGCCAGAGAAATATTCACTGATTTTGCAAAGGAGAACAATTCTGGATATGTTAA